>NW_022437025.1:5288240-5337877 GCF_009761245.1 Sapajus apella | reverse complement strand
ATCATTACCACCATCACCATCATCACCGCTACCACCATTACCACCACTGCCACCATTACTACCATCATCATTACCACCATCACCATCATCACCACCACCACCATTATTATGATCATTGTCACTACCACCCTCCCCCACCATCACCATCATTATCATCATCGTTGTCATCTGTATAATTTGTGAAGCCATATGCCTAGGCTGGGGATTAGAATCCAGGTCCAGCCCAGGTCTTGTTGGCAGGATAGTCTGAAGTGAATTGAGTCCACTCTCGGGCAGCTTTCTTTCCAAGTGGAAAGGCTCCAAGTTGTCTTTGGACAGGGAAATGCCCCTGTCTTTTCGGTGACATTGTGTTCTTCCTCTCCATGTGATAGAAAGCAATGTGGCTGAGATTTTCTCTCTGGGCTGGATCCAGAGTCCTTGCAAATCATGACTTGTCAGCAAGGCTGCTGTGGGATGGCAGTGGGTGGCCGTGGCTTCGGGGGCTTCAGTGGGGTATACTCCTGCAGGTGCTCTGTTTCTGGGTAGTCTCCTTCCTTGAGGCAATGCACAGGGACTCAGCCCGTGGGTCAGGAGGAGGTAAAGGGTCTTGGCAGTGGCATTCTCTTCCTTTGAGAATGGCTTTTGTTCAGTTCTCTCCACAAAATGGAATGCAAGTCAGGGAGCGAGCTAACCTACCAGCTAACATAACCCAGCAGGTTCCAGGAGCTGTTGTGAGGACTTCATGTCACCCTGGCAGTGACTGTCCAAGGCTGTAGCTATTAGCTCCATGTCACAGAAGAGAAAAATTTGGCTCCCAGAGCCCAGGAGCCTTGCCTGACATCACACAGTGCACAGATGATAGAGCCTGGGCTCAAAGCATTCATCACGGGAGCACTTGAGCCCCTGCATGTGGCTCAAGGAGCTAGCCTACCTGGGTTCAGGACCTGGCTCCCCCACTACATCCCAGCTGGGAGCTTCATAACCCTTTGTGTCTCCAGGATCTCATCTGTGGAGTACAGGTAAGGCTCTGGCCTTGTAGAGTTGCTGTCAGACCCAAATGAGTGGATTCGTGTCCAGCGCTGAGCACCGTGGCCAGTCCATCGCAAGGGTTCTTAGCGTTAGCCGTGGTTCATATTGTTAGAGAGCTGAGTGGTCCAGGCAGTCGGGGCTTTGCCAGCTGTGATGGCAGCCGTGAGAGGCCATGGAAGGGGGCCGATAGGACTGGCCCAGGCTGCAGCATGGAGGACGGGGAGGGAGAGGCGGCTGGAGTGTTGTCAGCAGAGCTGGAGGGCAGTGCAGGGTGTATAGTGAGTCCGGGAGGGTGTAAGGTTTGGTGGTCACTTAGGCATGTGGGTGGGAGGGGAAGGGGTGTGTGACGAGGAGGACCCCTAGGATTTTGTTTGGGGTACCAGGAGGGTTGGGGTGCAGGCTGAGATGGGGAGCTAGGGCAAGAGCCAGGTCAGGGGCGTCCACCAGACCTGTCAAGAGTTCAGTTTTGTATGTAGGGGTTGTTGCTTTCAAGTGTTTTTACAACCCAGAACAATTTTTCAAAAAAAGGATCTCAGACTGTACCCTGATGTATAAAACAGACACGTGGGGCCCCTGCCGTCAGTGTGGAATGAGAGACACCGCCCACCTGCCCACCCAACGGCTGCTGACACTCAGGGTTGGTGCAGGCCCTGGACACCCCGGCGTGCAGGCTTTGTGCCTGCCGAGCCTGGCACTCCTGCAGTTTCTGATCATGGTTTTGGCCAGGGCTGCACGGATGATGATAAACAACACGCGTGTCACTTGGCCGAGCCTCCTTGGGAGAGCGAGCCAGGCACCTTCTTTGCAAAGTGTCAGATAAATTCACAGCCACCACCGTCTGTCTCACTTGGCAGAGACGAGGGATGTCATTGCCAGGGCTGGGCTGCCCCTTCCCCCCACGAAAACAAAACAGCACCCAGCAAATTGAGCCTAGGAAGACAGTCAGTGTGGGGTGTCCTTGCCCGGTGCAGCAAGCGGGGCCTCTGTCCCTTGTTTTCGTTTGTCACAGTGACATCCGTCAGCACAGGCACCTCAGTTCTGTACCAGAGGCAAATGCAGGAGGAGTGACGGGTGTGAGTAGGGGGGCGCACAGGATCCCCACACACCCCTGCCACCCTCCTCTTCCTCGGCATCCCCCATCATCTCGAAGGTGAGGAAGGAGAGGTGGGATCCTTGTTCTCTCCTTGTTCACTTCCTTTTTCCCCCTCTTCTCTTTCCTCCCTCCCCTCCTTCCTTATTCTCTCTCTCAGTTCTGCCCCCGCTCCCTGTTAAAAACCTGCATGGACAGTAGTGCCCCTGCTCCCTGGCCTCACTGAGTGCATGGCTGCTGTGGCTGCAACAGGGTGGAGTTCCTGCTCCCCGGCAGCCTGTGGGCCAGTCCTGCATGCCCGGCTCAGCACAGGAGGTGTTTCCATCTCATTCACGGTGGGAGCCCCCTGCCATGCTCCTCCAGCCCTCCCCTCCTCCCTCCCTTCCCTCCCCTCCAGCCTCGCCCTCTCCTCCATCCTCATCGGCCTTGCTAGTTTCTGTCTTTGCACTGGTGGTTCCCTCTACCTGGAACCTCCTCCTCCAGCCTCCCGTGCACCTGCTCCCAGGTGTCAGCTGCTTGTCACCTCCTCTGGGAGACTCCATGTCTCCTGCGCCTGGAACCTCCATGATGTTTGTCACCATCAGATGGCCTGTGTGCTCACCACATGTGTTTCTTGTCTACCTGCCACCACCAACAGCTTCACAGGGCCAAGGACATGCCCACTTCCTCCTCCAGTGTGTACCTGGCACAAGGCTAGGTGCATGGTAGGTTCTCAGGAAGTCGTCACTGAGTAAAGGTATTCCTTTGCTCCTTTATTCATTCATTTATTCTCTCATGGGTACTCAGTGCCCACCCCTGAGAGGCCAGGTTGGAAGGACTTAAAAGTCACAGGAGCCATCTTATTGGATGGATGTAGGTGTTGGAAATAGATGCTTGGTGCCACAAAGAAAAATCAGCACTGAGGATCTTTCAGCAATGCAATTTTTACTTCCTGGACTGCAGGAAGGGTACTCTCACTCACCAACAGCAGGTTAGTGCAGTGAGGTTCCCAAGCTGGCTGCCCCAGAGGAAGGCACCAAGCATTTTCCCAGCAGTGGTGGATGTCAGAATAGCCTCTGGGTGTCCTCAGAGTACAAGATCCCCAAAGGGGAGCCCTGCGATGTGGTCCCCAGCAATGACATTATCACCTTGGCTGCATTAACAGAAGTATAGGGTCTGTTTGTGGGAGGTAGAAAAGTTCCTTTTTAAAGTTTCCTTTCTTGTTAAAGAATTAAGTGTGCTAATAACTTTGTGTAGCCCAATCCCATGCAGCTGTTAGACACGCCATGCTTACAGGCATGTAGTACATTCGATGTCCTTATACTTTAACCAAGATACCTGTGCTGGACGTGCTCACAGGTGTGTCCCAGCTCTCCACTGCTTTTACCTGCTTAGAAAAGTTTCAAGTTACTAACCAATTGGGTTTTAGTTTAAATTGTGAGGTCTGACTCTAGCCGGTGGAGATCAGACGCAGCAGTAAGGACAACCCCAAATGTGTAAGGGATAAATTTGTGTGTTTTCCTTTGTTCATTGTGCTCTCGTGGCACAGTGGCTAGCGAGGGTCCCCTTCCTGCAGTCCAGGAGGTAAAAATTGCGTTGCTGAAAGATCCTTTGTCTCAGTGCTGATTTTTCTTTGCAGCACCGAGAATTTGTTTCCAGCAAGTTTCTGCGCCTCCCCTTGCTGGCTGTGTGACCGTGGGCAAGCCTTGTCACCTCTCTGAGTCTCCAGCTCCTCCTCTGTAAAGTGGGAATGTGAGCCTGTCTGTGTTGCAGGGTGCTTGGGAGCATTAAGCAGGTGACCTCAGTCAAGGCAGTCCACACAGCAACGGCACCCAGGATGCAGGAGGGAGCTGCGGTTGCCAGGGTGCTGGCTCTCCTCGCTCGGGGCTGGGCTGTTCGGGCTGAGCTCTGCCTTCGTGGAATTTGCCCCCATGGGGAGGCCCCTGCCTGGCCCGGCACTTGTGTGCTCAGGAGCCCGTGTTGGCTCCGACTCTCACTAGGAAATTGCTTATTACGGGTCTGTGAAAGCGTGCATTGAATCCACGTGGTTTATTTTTAAATAAATGTGGGGAAGTGAAAACCCAAAGAGACAACTTAAAAAGAATGTTCTCTGAGTCTAACGAGGACTTTGGCAGGGGCCCAAAACCTGACCCCAGATCCCAGCTCAGGAGCACAGGCGGTCACAGCTCCCAGGCCTCGCGCCCCCCGGGCCAGTGCTGTGTGTCAGCCTGGGGTTTCAGTGCTGCCCCTGAGTGTGTGGGCTTCCCATGACCCCGAGTCCTCAGCGCTGGGCTTCATGGAGACTCGGGACAGGAGCACGGCTTAAATGCCGTAAGGTCCTGTCTTTACAGAGGGCTTATGGTCCCCACTCCACCCACCCCTGTTCACATGTGGTGGTGAGGTGGTTGGTGGTGCTGAGGGTGATGAATGTGCTGGAATCCTGTTCCAAAGCTGGGAAGTCATGAAGAGTGGACACAGATGAAGGGGACCTGCCCTGGCGTGCTCCGCAGTGAGCCAGACTTTCCAGGGAGGCTGGAGCTGATATCAGCAATCAACAGCAGAGAATTCCTAGGCAATTAAAAAAGCAGTGTGGCCAACAGCATGTTAAGTAATAAAGCCCAAGACAAGGGCTGCCAAGTGGCGTTGGTGAAAGTCTCTCAAGCCCACCCTCCCCCAGGCCTGGTCACTGCCCAGGTGCATGTCTCCCCCTTGCCCGTCTGGACCTGCCACCTCCCAGGAGTCCTGGCCTTCAGGGTCATGCCTGACAATCCACTGGGTTCCCCCCAGCAGCCAACACACCCTGTCACCATGCTAGGTACCAGGAGCTGCAGGCCCAGCCACGCTGCCCTTTAGGGGCTGGTCCTGGTCACAACCCCAGGTGCAACTACTAGGAAGGCCTGCCCCATTAAGGACCACCTCCTGGTTCACGGGAGGGGCCGAGACATGCTCCCTGAGTGGCTCAGCGCCTGGAGGCAGTTTGAAGTTTGAAATTGGCCAGGAGTATCATGAACACACATGGATAAGTGATGTGGTTTAGCTGCGGCCCCACCCAAATCTCATCTTGAATTGGAGCTCCCACAATTCCCACGTGTTCTGGGAGAAACCGGGTGGGAGGTGATTGAATTATGGGGGTGGGACTTCCCTGTGCTGTTCTGGTGATAATGAAGGAGTCTCACGAGATCTGATGGTTTTAAAATCGGGAGTCTCCCCGAACAAGCTCTTGTCTGCCATCGCGTGAGACTTGTCTTTTGCCTCTGCCACGCTTGTGAGGCCTCCCCAGCCATATGGAACTGTAAGTCTATTCAACCTCTTTCTTAGGCTGGGTGTGGTGGCTCTCGCCTATAATCCCAGCACTTTGGGAGGCTGAGGCGGGTGGATCACCCAAGGTCAGGAGTTCAAGACCAGCCTGGGCAATGTGGTGAAACCCCATCTCTACAAAAAAAAAAAAAAAAAAAAAAAATTAGCCGTACGTGGTGGCTTGCACCTGTAATCCCAGCTACTTGGGAGGCTGAGGAAGTTGAATCACTTGAACCCTGGAGGCGGAGGTTGCAGTGATCTGAGATTACGCTGCTGCACTCCAGCCTGGATGAGAGTCAGACTCTGTCTCAAAACAAAGCCCAAATACCTCTTTCTTTTATAAATTGCCCCGTCTCAGGTATGTCTTTATCAGCAGTGTGAAAATGGATGCATACAGTAAGTAAGGGGCCACTGGAAGCTGGTCTCTCTCGGTATGTATCAACTCCCTGCAGCAGCCCCATTGCACGGATGAGGAAACCGAGGCACAGAGAGAGCCGTATGTGTTTGCTAAACCACACAGGCTCCAGAGGCTAGACTTAGGGGTGTGTCCACCCCGGAGATCCCGTTTGGAATTTCTGAGACAAATTTGCTTTCGAGTGCTGGGACTGGGCAGCTAACGCAGCAGGTTTGGGGAAGTGCCCTCCCAGTGCTTTAGCCCTGCAGGTCCTGGCCAGCCCCTCCCCCACACCTCTGGTCGGGTTTGCAGGTTCTCCCTCCCGTGGAGTGGATCCACCTGTGGCTCTCGTCAGTCTCCTCAGCCTGCAGCCGCCCTACCCCAATGCTCACATACATCAGCTCTCACAAGCTTCCGGAGTTTTGCACACATGGTCTCCTCTAGTCCCCTCCTCCCCACCATGTTCCTGCCCCCTTCCCATCTGGAAGGCAGGAAATAGGAGCTGTGTGACCTTGAGTAAGTTACTCTCCCTCTCTGAGCCTCAGTTTCCCCCTCAATAAAATAGGGATAAGAAGCAACAGCCACGTGAGTGCTGGGATAATGCAGGGATGGCCTCAGCGCCCCCCAGCTTAGCTGTTGGCAGCTCTGCTCCTGGGTGGCATGTGTGCAGGGCATCCAGGTGGGGCCCTCTTTTTTGGTCAATCCCTGGGCTCTTCCTGGGGGAGATTGTGCCCAGAGACGGGCATAGCCACCAGGCTGGGCAGGGCACTTGGGGTCCCTGACCTCTAGCCCAGGCTCTGCTCATGGCACCAGAAGGACTTGCTTTCTGTTTGGTTGTCGGAGCCTGGGCAGAGGCAGAGGAGCGCCGGGGCCCGGGCTACCTGCTGTGAGCGTGCAGCTCGGCTCTGCAGAGGAGCAGGAGAGGAGTTTGTATTCAGAGGACAACCTGGTCCATCTGGGATCGTCATCATGATAGCTCTTCATAATTAGTTGCAGCAAAGCTGAGTAGAGAATTAACAACGTGATTAAGACTTTATTTAAAATTAAGGTCCTTGGCATCTCGGCTAATACTTTATTGAAAAACTACACATCAACACGATGGACAAGCTTCCAAAGAGAAACAACGTTACCCGTCATCCTCGTGGGGCTCCCCCCTGTGGGGCGCGGCCCCTTCCTGCTAGCAGCGGGGTGCCATCCCAAGCTGTTGTCCCCAGCAGTCTACACGGCCCTGACAACGCCCTCCTGTGCCTTGCTCCTGTGTGACATTTCTCTGGGTGGAGGGACTGGGCCCCCCTTATTTATCCTTGCTGGCTGGTCCCTGCCTTTGCACACAGGGGCCTGTGGCTTCTGTTCTCATCAGCCTTTGCTTTGCTCTTTTATCCCCGGCTGCCTGCCCAGCACATCCCTGACCCCACCCCATCCCCTGGGCAGCTGCTGCTGATTCTTCAAGACTCACCTGTGGGGTCCCCCAGTCTACTGTGGGTCCCTGCTGGGCCCCGCAGCACGGGGTGCGAGCTTGCCTCCCTCCCCGGCTCTCAGGGCCCCTGGACGGCAGAGCTGAGGCCTCTTCAATGCCACGTCGGGACCAGGTGTCTGTTGAGTGGAGGACATGCTTCACGTGGAGAGTTGGAGCAGGGGATGTTTGTCCAGAGGTGGAAATGTGGGCGCGGCTGTCCCCTTTGACCCTCCTGCCACATTCCTGCGAAGTCTGTGGGGGCTGTGCCCACGCGCATGCCTGTTGCAGGTCTGAGAGCATCGGGGCCTCTCCCATGGCCACCTGTGCCCTGCGTGGTGGTGGATCAGCCTCTGCTTCCGACATGGAGCACATCTGAAGTGGCTCCGCCAGGCCCTTCAGGAGAACCCTGCCACACTCCCCTGGTTTCCATGGCGATGTCAATTTCCCATTCTGACTGCTCTTCAGAGGGATTATAAATTCATTATTTCATACTTAGGCCTCACACTCCGCCTTGTGCTGCTTCCAGATTTTGTTGTGTTGGTCGGACACTTCATTTATTATCTGACACAGAAAAGAAATGAATGAGTCAGAGCCTATGTTAGTTTTTTTCTGGCTTGCTGTGCCCACAGAGGAGCCAGCACACTGTGACATGCTGGCATCATGATCTGGAATTCCATGGTACACGTGGGTTCTGGAGCTGTAGGTTTTCATTACTGTGGATGAACTGAGCTGCCGCGTGGCCACCTACACACAGACCCTGGGAACCGTGCAGAGGCGGGTGTGTGCCAAGAGCTGAGCTTTGGTGTCAGCTCGCTGTGGGCCCCCCAGGCGTCTGACAGAAGTGCTGTGTTGGACTTCACTTCTCTGAGCCTTGGTTTCTACCAGCTGTGATGGCCACAGCTGAGATAAAGAGGATACCTGCATGCTGGTGGCCCCTAGAAGGGCTGTGTTGGCTCTGGCAAGAAGCTCGTGGAGCTGGCAGGGAAGTGAGGGAAGATACTGGCAGCTGGGCAAAGCGGAGAGGAGAGGATGAGAGTGGAATGGGCAGCTTGCATGGCCGGGGTGAACAAGGCGGGCTTGGGATGTTCAGTGTAGAAACGGGCAGGACATGGGTTCCTTTCACTGTGGCCCTGGCTGGTATGGGTCAGTTGGCTTTGCATCTGGGCACCCCAGAAACCAGAAGGTGTGTGGAGGGTGCGTGTGAATCTGGTGTCTGTAAGTTGGGTGTTTGTAAGTCAGTGTTTGAATGCAATAATAATGATTAAGTATTCTTTAAAGCTAGGTTTATTGAGGTATAAATTACGTGTAGTAAAATTCACTTCTGTTTTTTTTTATTTTTGAGACAGTTCCACTCTTATTGCCCAGGCTAGAGTGCAGTGGGGTGATCTCGGCTCACTGCAACTTCTGCCCAACCTAGTTTCAAGCGATTCTCCTGTCTCAGCCTCCTGAATAGCTGGGATTACAGGTGCCCACCACTATGCCCAGCTAATTTTTTGTATTTTTAGGAAAGACGGGGTTTCACCATGTTGGCCAGACTGGTCTCGAACTCCTGACCTCAGGTGATCCACCCACCTGGACCTCCCAAAGTGCTGGGATTGCAGGCCTGAGACACTGCACCCAGCCTGAAATTCACTTTTTAAAGCATATTTCTCAATAAGTTTCAATAAATGTGTATACTCACGGAGGCAGCACCACTGTTGAGATAATGAACATTTCCCTCACCCCCAGAAGTTCCCCTGAGCCCTTGTAGTCAGCACCCCATCCATCCCCAACCCTGGAGCCCCTGGGTCTGTTTTCTGCCTGCCCAGAGTACCACATAAACGGAATCACACAGCATCTGTGACCTTTTGGGCCTGGCTGCTTTCACTCCCACAGTCCTGTTGCGATCGTGGGTGCTGGTGTGTGTGTTCATGATGTCAGGAGTTCCTTCCTCTTCGGTGCTATACGGTGCTCCATCGTGTGAATGAGGCACAGCTTGCCAATCCTGTCACCAGCTGCCCGACACCGTGGTGGTGTGGTTTCTGTTTTTTTTTTTTCTTTTTTTCCTATTATGCGTAAAGTGCTCTGTACGTTTGTGTGCAGGTCTTGGTGTGGGTGTATGCTTCATTGCTCTTAAATACGTAGCTGTGACATGGCTGGATATGATAAGCGTATGTTTAACTTTGCAAGAAACTGCCGAATTGTTTCCAAAGAGGTTGTGTCCCTTTGCATTCCCAGCGCCAGGGTGCGAGAGTCCCAGTGGCTCCTCGTCCTCTTCAGCCTTTGTCAACTTTCACATTTGAGTCATTCTAATAAGCGTGTGGTGATATTGCACGGTGACTTAATTTGTATGTCCCTCGTAAGGAATGATACTGAGCGAGTTTTCCTGTGCTTATTCGCCACCCATCTGTTTTATTTGGTAAAGCAAATATTCAAATTTGGGGGTCATTTTATAGTACGTTGTTTGTCTTCGTTGTATTGAATCGTGAGAACCATATATATATATATATATATATATATTTTTTTTTTTTTTTTTTGTGACATCTTCTTGCTCTGTCACCCAGGCTGGAGTGCAGTGACACAGTCTTGGCTCACTGCAACCTCCACCTTCCGGGTTCATTCTCCTGCCTCAGCCTCCCGAATAGCTGGGATTACAGGCGTGCACCACCACACCCAGCTAATTTTTGTATTTTTAGTAGAGATGGGGTTCTGCCATGTTGGCCAGGCTGGTCTTGAACTCCTGACTTCAGGTGATCCACCCGCCTCAGCCTCCCAAAGTGCTGGGATGATGGGCATGAACCAACACGCCTGACCCCTTTATATATTCTGAATACAGATCCATTGCTGGATGTTTAATTTGTAAAAATTTTCTCCCAGTCTGTGGCTTTTCCATTTCTTAGTGTCCCTAGAACCTGTTTTAAATGTTGATGACTTCCGTTTATCTATAGATCAGTTTATCTATAGATTAATATTTCATGGTACCTGCTTTTATGCCTTATCTAAGAATCTTTGACTAATCCAAAGGCACAAAGATTTCTCCCCCTTGTTTTCTCCTAGAGGTTTTATAGTTTCAGAGCCTACATTTAGGCCTAGGATCCAGTTCAAGTTGATTTTTGTCTGTGGTGCCAAGTTAGGATTGAGCTTTTTTTTTTTTTTTTCTTCAAGGAGACATTCAATTGGTCAGCGCCATTGGTGGGAACCACTATAATGACTAACTTTGAAGGAATGGAAAGAGATGGGGGAGAATTCCTTGGGTGAGGGACTGAGTGGGCCCAGCAAGGCCTGTGGTGGGGAAATGCTCTCTCCTCCCTCCAGTGGGAGAGGGCAAGGGCAGTGCAGAGCTGAGCTCGCACCAGCCACGGGTCTGAAAGTGGCACGCTCACTTCATGAGCAAGGTGGATTTCTCCCATTGCGATGAGAATCGGGTGCCACGCTGGCAGCAGTGGCACCAGCACTGGGACGTCCTCCAGACATCGCCTGGGTGTTGCTTTCCCAGATGCGGTGGCTTGGCCTGCCCACTTCTTCTGAATTCATACCATCTGGCCAAATTCATCTTTGTCTGTGCCCCGGCCAGGCCCTGCCCCCCTCCTTCCCGCCACCATTGCTTTTTGGTAACCACCAAGAGCTGAGGTCCCTGATTGCTGAACAGCCCACGCATTTGTAGAAACTATTCAGAGGTGGCCCGTACAGTGTCTGGGTCACTTCCCTGATGGGCTCAGGCTTAGAGTCCCACAGCGTCACCTGGCCCTGCAGCCATCTGGTGTTCCTTCCAGCCTCTCTGCAGGGGTAGACCATGGGTGAGGGGAGGCCTTTCTGCTGCAGGCGGCCCCCTGTGGGGTGTGTGGTCTGCATGGGCTTGTGGGCGATGCCTGGAGCTGGGATGAAGCTCACCTCTGCAGTGGGGACTTTGCTGTTGGGGTTGGGATTTTTTTCCAGACAAATTGACATTTGTATTCTCAGAGGGCAGTGTCTGAGCAAATCTGTTGATCACTGGGGTTCCTGGCATAGTGACGAGGGGGAGGAATGTGCAGGGTAAATCGTGGTGATTCAAGGAGAAAGAGGGGCTTCGAGGCTGCCTTGTCTAACGCTGGCTTCCAGGACTTTCCCCTGCAACACCTGTTTGGGTTGGTCCCAGGTTCTGCTTGTACCGTTCCATCCCTATGAAGTGGAGCTACCTACCCTGATCAATGGGAAAGTCCGCCTCCGACGGGACCTCTGTGTCCTTTCCTGTTCCCTCGAGTCAGGCGTGGAGATACGGAATCACTGAATAGGTGTGTTGGACATTTATGTCAGTGTCTCATTCAGATGATAAATGGAAGTTCTAGAATCATCAAGGCAGCTCCATGCGCCTCTGTCCCTGGGCGTGGAAACGTTCACGCTACATCCATGTTGGGCGAGAGATCTCAGTTCCCTGGGCCTTGCAGCATTGCAGGGCCATCAGCAGGATACTGCGGTGGGATTTCTGAAGCAAGATTTGGTATGGCTGGAGCCAGCCAGTGAGAAGCCTTTGCTCATGCGTGTCCGGTCAGGGGAGCCATGCTCATGTGCATGGGTGAGATGCCAAATTGCACTTCCTCGATTGCATGGAGGAACAGCTGAGTTCAGGCTTGGCTACCAAAAATCAGCCCAGCCTAAGCCAGCTTTGTGTCAGTGATGGCAGCTGAAAACAATTACAAACAAACCCAAAACAAAAATGCATGTGCAGTGCTTACTACACAGTGCTTACTACCGCCGAAGCCTGCTGGAAGTGACTGAGGATCACTGGCTGCCGGCACTGTGTGTCCACAGAGGGGTGGACAAGGGCGGGTGTCCCGGGTTTGTGTCTAGTGGACGTGGCTTCCTCGTCTATCTCATTCGAGTCACTTTTCCTATCCTCTGCCACTTGTTATTCGTGTGCAGGTCACTTGCCTCTCTGGGCCTCAGCTGCAAATGAGGATAATAATACCTAATCAGAGGTCGTTATGGAGATTAAATGAGGTGAATGCTTATAGCTTAGAGACTTCTAGGTAAATGCTTGTGATGCAAACACACAAGCCAGGTGTCTGTGAGGATCAGATGCAGGCAGGTCTGGAAGCAGTTCTTGGCACACGGTAGGCAGGCAGTCGGTGACAAAGCCTATCTGGGCAGGGCTCTGTGTCTGTGTGCAGTAGGAATAAACGGGATCTCTTCTGCAGTCTAATTTCCCCCCAGGTCGTAAATGTCAAGTATACTTATTATAGAAAAGCTGGGTCTACGGCCATACCACCCTGAACGTGCCCAATCTCAACTGAAACATGAAGCTACCAGGGTCGGGCCTGGTTAGTACTTGGATGGGAGACTGCCTGGGAATATCGGGTGTTGTGGGCTTTTTTATATAAAAAAGAAAAAAAAAAAGCTGGAAAGTACGTAAAAGAGTAAAAGAAAGTGACTGGGCATGGTAGCTCACGCTTGTGATCCCAGCACTTTGGGAGCCCAAAACTGGCGGATCATTTGAGGTCAAGAGTTGGAGACCAGCCTGGCCAACATGGTGAAACCCCATCTCTACTAAACATACAAAAATTAGCCAGGCGTGGTGGCGGGTGCCTGTAATCCCAGCTACTCAGGAGGCTGAGGCAGGAGAATCGCTTGAACCTGGGAGGCGGAGGTTGCAGTGAGCTGAGATCACACTGCTGCACTCCAGCCTGGGTGACAGAGCAAGACTCTGTCTCAAAAAAAAAAAAAGAAGAAAACAATTCACTAATACCCAGAGGTCATTATTTTCTCACTCAGGCATATTTCTTTCTGGTTCATTTTCCACACGTGTCTATGTGTCTATATGCACGTCTCTGTGGGTTTATTCCTAGGTATGCCTAAATAAAGTTTTTAAGACTTACAAAGAAAGGATCGTGACCAGCGATCCAGTGGAGTTAAACAGGTATTTGCTGCTCACCTGGTGGGTACCGGTCCTGCTGCAGGTCTGGGGCTGTGAAAGTGGTTTGTGCCTGTGAAGAGTGTACAGTCACATGGAGGAAACAGACATCTAAGCACGTGTTTTCGGCATGCATGTGGAGGCACAGGGAGGACACGCTGTGTCTATAATTTCAAGTATTTGTTCATGTCACATTGTACCATGAGTATGTTCTCAGATCATTGCTTGTCTTTTGACTCCTCCTGATTTGTGTTCGTTGATTGAATGAAATGGTTGTGCTGCGGTTTATGGAACCATTCCCCAGTAGGGGTTGCTTCCGGCTTGTTAGAAACAAATGGTGCTGATGAGAACATAGATACAGCTTCGAATGTTGACAAGCAGATGTGTCCGCCCAGTCCCAGAACTGGGGCTGTGACCGTGGGGACAGATTGGACCTCCTGCCGAGGGTCGGATTCTGGTAGAAGGGAGAACCACATGAAAGCATGTGCCATGCTCCCAGCGGGCGCTCAGTAGACATTTATCACGTCAGCTTCCCCTCTGAAAGCCCAGACCACATCCTGATGCATGTTTAAATAGTTCTGCCAAATTTGTTTCATCATTAACTTTCAATCACTGTTAATTTTAGACAGGGCTCTTAATTCAAGTTTTTTGTCTTTGTCAAGTTGATGGAGATGGCTCTGTTTTTAGCCCTGATGTGATGGCGGCAGGGCTCTCCTTCACCCGGGATGGCAGAATGCCCTCTGCCACAGCTGGTAATGAAATGCCAGGCATGTGATTTAGCTCAATCAGCTCAGGAAGTTTACACGAGGAGCCTGATTTGACAGGCCTGTTTTATAACAAGTCGCGCCAGTGAAGGGAGCCTTCTATTTGATATACTTAAGGCAGAATTCAGCCATATGTTTGGGTCCCAACAGAAGCGTTCCCGTCTTCGTCCTTCCGTGGAAGATACATTGACTTCACCCTGGGGAGATCTTTTAAATTAGATTTCAAAAATGAAGATCTTGTTTTTTTGTATCCAGAAACTTAACCCTTCCATGGTTTTCCTCTCTCCAAATAAGTCATAATATACCCCAATTTTCGTGAAGAGGGATATATATTTTTTCCTCTGCTTTTAGCTATAATTAGTTTACCTGAACTTCTTGGAGAAGCTAAAGCCACATTTATTTGTTACAGGTATATTTATATCAAATACAAATGGGGTGGAGGGACTGGTGACTCTTCATGGCCATGAAAATGAAATCAATTTGGTCTCTGAAAGTAACCTTGGGTGAGACTTGCATCTTGGTTGAAATTTACTCTATTGCTTCTCTTCGGGCTAATGTGTACCATTGGAGGGGTCCGTTCAGATAATGTAAAGCACCTCTATGGGGTTCTGTATTAGTCTGTTCTCATGCTGCTATGAAGAAATCCCTGACTGGGAAGCTTATAAGGAAAAGAGGCATGGCACAGTTCCACATGGCTGGGGAGGCCTCAGGAAACTTGCACACATGGTGGAAGGGGAAGGCTTTTTCACACGGCATCAGGAGAGAGACATGCTAAGCGAAGGGGCAAGTCCCTTATAGAACCATCAGATCTCCTGTGAACTTACTTACTGTCACCTATCATGAGAACAGCATGGGGGAACCACCCCCATGATTCAGTTACCTCCACCTGGTCCCAGCCTTGACACATGGAGATTACTACAATTCAAGGTCAGATTTGGGTAGGGACACAGAGCCCAGCCGTATCAGGTTCCTGCCCACCCCGCCCGCTACAAGAGCATCTGTGTGCCAGGCTTTGCACATGGCATCCCTGAGGCATTGCTCTCCATCTCCACCCCTGCCCACCTCCCCCACACCACCATGAGCAGCTAAGAGTTATGCTAGGTCTGCCCCCAGCAGGTCCTGGCCCGTTCTGTCACCCTGAATTAGAGGAAAGACCACATTTCCTCTTCTTGCCCTATTGCCCACCATAGACATGGATTCATTCTCGGACTTTTGAACTGACCCTGGCTGAATGGGACAGATAGCAAAAGAGAGCCTCTCCCCAGATGCCCCTTCATTCTCGGGTAGCACGCATACGCCAACCTTTGTTTTATCCGTGTGATTTACATGCTGATCACACGCATCTAAAGCAGATGTGCTGGGTTACTGTGAGATTCTGTTGCCTCTTAGATCCTGTGCTTGGGATGGTGGCTGAGGACACCAGGATGGAGAGAGGCGCATCAGAGTGTGGGCCAGCTCCTTGTGTGGGCCTGCCTTTAAAAGGAGGAGCCTTCCAGAAATCGTACCTGTGCTGTGGTTGACTCCCTGGCATGCAGCAGGTTCAGCAACAGTTGGGACGTCCTGAGCCTCAGGAGGGCAGGATTGCCATTGGGCATCTGCAGGGCTGCCGTGGGGAGCAAACACGGCCTGTGAGGTCCCACGAGGCAGAGCTGGGGTGGATGGGTGGAATCGCAGGGAGGCATATTCAGCTAAGCATCAGAGGACCCCAGGAGGTGGAGCGCCCTGTCACGTGAGGGGTACACATTTTGGAAAGACTGTTGGCCGGGTTGCTGCAATTGCGGTGATGTACGGCCCTAGGCTTCCCCGCCCACAGGTGAGGTTCTTGTGCTGTCATTTCCTCCACTAAACACCCTTCACAATAGGCTGTGGATACTACAGGTGTCCATTGTGCAGATGGGATGATTGCAGAGGGTTGGGTAACCAGCCCAAAGCCATCTAGCCCAAATGAGGGAGAACCTTCCAGACCTGTGGCTTTTTGGATTCTTTTTCTAAGCAGAGGCAAGGGCCTTGCTGGAAATATGTTGCTTTGTTTGTCGGATTTATACCAAGACCTCTATGAAAGGCCTGTGTTCCTTCAGGCTGTGGCATGCTTAGAAAACACGCTGAAGGCAGCTGTGGAAACTTGCTTTTTAGACATTACCAAATGCTATTTTTAAAATGCTTTTCTTAAAATGTTTTGTCTCAGACATTCAGTGCGTGTGATGATCGGTCTCCTCCTGGTCCCTGGTTCCTCATCCCCGGTCGCCGGTTCCATTCTGCTTTCCCTGTGCCCAGAGCCTGGCTGAGGACAGGCTTGGAAGAGCCACAGGCCCCAAAGGTTACTCCACAATAGCTGTTTCCAGAAACTGGGCAAGGTGGCGAATCTCCCTCCAAGTGGCATGGGCAACAGTCTTCAAGATGGCCTGGGTTATGGCTGCTCATGTCTCAGAAAGCTCATTGAAGGGTAGATGGAGGCCATGGGCACTGCTGTCAAAGACCTGCTCGGCCCCAGCCTGAGATTTGGGGCTTACCTGGAGACTCCACGGGAGCCTGATTCTGAGATCTCTACTGTCTGAGCATAGGGATCTTGTCTAGTGGCCCCAAGAGATGTTTGGCTTTAAACAAGTAGCATTCAGAGGAGACAGGCTTTGTGGTTCCATAGAGAGGCTGAAGGCGCTAAGTCCTGTGAGCAGTCTCACAACTGTTTCCTGCCATGTGGGAGTTGCATTGGACAGGTAGTGAGCTCTCTGTCACCAGACTCCTGGGTTATAACTGGGGACTGATGAGGAAGCTGGTGTTGGAGATTCTGAATTCAAGAGAAACCGAGTGTTTTCCAAAGTGAGTCAGTTCTGCTGCTGGGGAGGGCCTGGGGTGGAGCATCTGATGACTTTAAAGCCCAGGGAGAGGCCAGGTGCAGTGGCTCATGCCTGTAATCCCAGCACTTTGGGAGGCCAAGGCGGGTGGATCACCTGAGGTCAGGAGTTCAAGACCAGCCTGACCAACATGGTGAAACTCTGTCTCTACTGAAAAGAAAAGAAAAGAAAAGGCTGGGCACAGTGGCTCACGCCTATAATCCCAGCACTTTGGGAAGCCGAGGTGAGCGGATCATGAGGTCAAGAGATTGACACCATCCAGACCAGCATGGTGAAACCCTGTCTCTACTAAAAAATACAAAAAATTACCTGGGCATAGTGGTGAGTACCTGTAGTTCCAGCTACTTGGGAGGCTGAGGCAGGATAATTGCTTGAACCTGAGAGGCTGAGGTTGCAGTGAGCCGAGGTGGCGCCACTGCACTCCAGCCTGGTGCCTGGTGATGGAGTGAGACTGTCTGGGGGGGGGGGGGGGAAAGCTGGGCATGGTGGCGAGCACCTGGAATCCCAGTTATTCGGGAGGCTGAGCAGGAAAATCACTTGAAATTGGGAGGCAGAGGCTGCAATGAGCCAAGATCACACCATTGCACTCCAGCCTGGGCAAAAAGAGCAAAACTCATCTCAAAAAGTAAAATGTAATACAATAAAGCCCAGGGAGCGGCGTTAGTGTGGTTCCGCGGTCCTCTGCGGACTGGCTAGACTGCTGTGACAGCTCCCTCGTTCCTCCCTAACAAAGCCGGGGCGGGCCGCAGGCCTCAAGCTTGTGTTAGGCCAGGTATTGCTGTTTATTTCCGTAGTTTCCCCCCATGGATGACAAGTAAAGCTTGTTTTCTATGTGTGGCAGTGATGTGAAGTTTGCTTACTTCAGTAAAAGAAGTGGGTTAATTAACAGCGACAGCTTCGTGATGTGTCGTTCTGATGGGCGGTTCTGGTGCAGATGATGGAAGATAGTCCCTGAATGATCAGATATTGGGTTTCTTGAGCTGTTTGGTCGATGTCATGACAGTGACTCCTGGCTGTCTTTGGAGGGAACAGCCACTTTGACCCGCAGGTCCAGCTGAGAGAGCATTCCAGCACAGGGCTGCCCGTTAGACGCATGGAGCACTGAGCTGGTGGACACGGTCCCAGAAGAGCACGCTGTGCCCGAAGCCATACAGTGTTAGAGGCCAGCCTACCCCGAAGCTGACACCAGAGGTCGCCCTGTGGGGGCTGCCCCTGAAAGGGTCCCCCACTGCCACAGGAAGCCCACTTTGCCAAAGGCTCCTCCTCTTCCTCCCTGGGGAGGGCCGTCCACTGTGAGCGTGGAGTCCCTGGTGGAGGGAGGGTGTGCAGGTGTGGAAGGAAGCAGGTTGGGTCCCAGGTCCTGTTCACCTGCCTGTTTCCCCTGGAAACCCCACAGGCCGGGCCTGGAGAGGCTGGTGGAACGGAGGGCTTGATGTGCCCTCAGGCAGCCAACTCTCTTATTCAGAGAATGATGTAAACCTTCTCTTTCAAAGAATTTCCCAGAACAGCAGGCACTTCTAATCCCAAGCCTCCCCAGATGTCTTCTGGAAGGGGCAGTCATTCCTCCCAACCCGCTGACATTCCAGCCCCAGTGTGCAAACCTGACGGCCACTGCGAGACTGGTGCTGGGCGCCAGGGCCAGCGAGCCTAGTCCTCAGGCTCCGGGAGGTGCAGTGCAGAGGGGAAGGGCCACAGCTGTCAACCATCAGAGCAGGCAGCCAGCAGAATAACCAGGCACCAAGCCCTCTTTTCCACCAGCCTCTCCGGGCCAGGCCTGTGGAGTCTCCAGGGGAAACAGGCAGGTGAACAGGACCTGGGGTCCAGGAAGGGAAGGGAGTCAGGCCACAGACAGGACCTCGTTAGGGAAAGTCCCAGGCATGGCGGGCTCCAAGGCCTCCAGAAGGACCTTGAGGGGAGGGTGGCAGCACTGGTGGAGTGGGGAGGCATTTTGGGTTGGGTGTGGGGTGAGCCAGCCCTCAGAGCAGGTCAAAGCTGATGGTACCTGGAGCTGAGCAGGGGGCCATGGGGGTCCTGGTCTCCAAAGGTCTTGACTGCGGGGTTGGGGTTTGGACTGTACCCTCTGGGCAGTGGGAGACGCGGATCATGTTTGAGCCTGGGAGTGACGGTGTCATCCTCCTTGCTGGTCTGTCTATCACATCCCTGGTTGTAAAGTGAGTTCCCAAGTGACTTTTCCTGCTGTCCCAGGTTTAATGCTCCTGTAAGGTGCAGAGAGTAGGCCCCTCCTGAGACGGCCCCAAGACTGGACCGGATCCCAAGCCGAGTGCCAGTCCTCCCTGCCAGGGAGCTGGGAAGGCCTTATTGACCCCATTGACAGATGGGGTCCCAGGCTGGACTGCAAACCCTGAAGTGGGTAGAAAACGGCGCTGACATGCCTGGATGTTTAGTGCTTTCCTGAAATTCTTACCTGAGTCCACTCCTGGAGAAATGACAGAATTCTTGCCCTGGGTAAAGTGAGGGTGGTTTTCATCATCCCTTTGCTTTTGAGAATCAGTGTGCAGGGGCTGGAGCGGGGAGCCTGCAGGTCTTGAGGGGCAGGGCAGGGGCCGTCCAGTGGCCCAGACAGAGAAGAAGGGGTCAGAACTAGGGAGGGTGGGTGCGAATGGCTGCCGGGCCCACGTCTCCTGCTGGCACAGGGCTCCATGCCAGGGCCCACACCACATTGAGGGACCCACAAAAATGTCTTAATATCCTTTAAAATCAGAAGAAAAATGACCTTTTAGGTGGAGAAAATGTTTTGATATGAAATCTGAAGATACACTATTTTTTTAATGCCAACACAGTCATAAAATATACATTCTACGATTTTTTAATGGAGGAAGAGGCCATGAAGATTCCAGCGCTTCAGTCCCATGGAGTCTTCCCCGAGGGGGGTTGCTGAGGGGTGGATTTCAAAACAGGGCCCTGTGTCACGGATGCTTCTCCCACCAGCTTTCTAGAGAAGATCAGTTCACCATGGAACTCAGAGGGCTCTGAGTGGCTTCTTCCTAAGCTGGCATCCAAACCCCCACCCCTGCCTGTCTGACACTTTTGAGGGGTAGGCCTTTGGGGGTCCAGAGCCTGCTTGGGTTCCCTAAGACAGAGGGACATTGTTCAGGGGCTGCTGTGCCCAGATCTGGGTCTTGGCAGTTGGATGCAGCCAGTGACTTCTTCCACTGACCCCTCCTCCCCGGCAAGAGGCGGCACTTCCTTTGCGCCTGGCACCTCTGCTCAGATGTGACAGTGTTGTTTCCAAAGAGAGTTCGTGGAGGTGATGAGCATATGGTTGTCTGGCCGGGCACCAGCAGTGAGTGGGAGGGCACTGGAGCCTAGGGAGGGATTTCTGCCTTCAAAACAAGAGCAGCGATTTCCAGCCACCTCCCAGAGATACCCCGGGCACTTTTCCTGTTGAAAGACGCTCAGTGGTAACAACATCACAGCTTATCCAATTACCTTTTATTGCCATAAATAGACCTGAGAAATGCCAGCGCTTCCAGGTAGAAGCACATTTTGAACAGCAACCCAAAAAAGCAACTTGTAATTTCATTAATGATTTTACTTACGGTGACTATTAAAAAGGAGCGATGGGTGAAATTAAAATTCAATCAGGTTGTGAGAAATGGAGAGTAAATAATATTTTCAAAGGATAGCTGAGGTAGAAAAGTCTACCAAGATCCACCTATTAAAATACACGTCATCCCTTCAACAGATTTAATGTAAAAACGCAATTTTCCACAGATCAGCAGCGCCCGTGCGTTTCCTTGCTGCCGACTGAGTTTGATTTATGAGGCCCTTTCTCAGCTCCCTTCTCAGCTCTCTTCCTTTCAAATGCTGGATTTCGTGGCCGTGAGGGTGTCCGATGGCTGGACGTGCTCGGCACTCCTTGTTCTCTGTACCAGCACAGCCCGAGGCGGGACCCCAACATTTCAGGAGGCAGAACTTGGGGAGGGAGCAAGTGGGGGGCCTGGGGAACTGGGCTGTGGAGGAACCTCCCAGTCTCTCCTTCTGGAGGCCAGCTCTGTGTCAAGGGGGCTTCTGTGGCCTTGGAAAAGGTCCCTAACCTCGGAGTCAAGCCCCAGCCCCGACAGTTTCCAGCTGTGTCGCCTCTGGCAAGCTGAGCCTCAGCATCCTCATCTGTACAATGGGCGAGTGCTGGCATCGGTTGGCTAAGACTGCCGTAACAAAACACCACTACGTGAGTTGCTCAAACAGCACGATGGTCTCGCCATCCTTGAGTCTCGATGTCTGAAAACAAGGTGTCGGCAGGGTCGGCGCCTGCAGGAGGCTGTGAGGGAGATTCGGTCCCGGCTTTCTTTGGGCTGTAGCGGCACCCCTCCGTCTCCGCCCCCATCCCCACCTGGCCTCCCCCTCTGTGTGCCTCTCCCAAGGACAGCTGCCATTGGATTTAGGGACAAATCTAGGGCGATGTCATCCGTGATCCTAAACTTAATTATAGCCCCAAAGACCCATTTACCAGGAGAGGTCCCATTCACAGGTTCTGGCTACACCCATCTCTTGGGGGCCATGACTCCACCCTCTCCACCCGGGCTCTGTGGGACCCCAAAGTGCCACCCTTGACTAGAGTTGGGGGGCAGGTTCCTTCCCAGACAGGTGGAGCCAGGAGAAGGGCGGATGTGCTGGGTGGGCAGAGGACGCAGCCCCCAGGCCGGTAGAAAAAAGCAGCAGCTAGAGGAAGCACTGCAGGTGTGGAGGGCGGGGCGCGTCCTGGTGAGCCTTGGTTGTCAGGCATGACACGTTCATTCATTCCACAGACTATGCCCAATGCGGGCTGCAAAGGCAAGGACAGGAGACCCTGCCCCAGAGAGCCAGGGATGGGGCCGCATGCTCCCAAGGCCTGTCCACTTTTCCCGGGAAGATCGTTGCCAATGCAGGGGGCTGTCTGGCCATCTCCTTGCCTGGCCCACTTCTCCGGGCCCACATTTGTGGTGGTTTTGAGGACTTGTGAATAAATCACACTTCAAGTAGCTTTTGAGTTGGACAGGAGCTCTCAGGGGAGTGGTGGAACACAGCCAAGGTGCGATCTGAAACGGAACCGTAAAGCATCCTTACGCAGAGCCTATGACAGGTGGCCCCGGGGCCTGGCGGGGGCTGTTCAATTTCACAGTGCGGGCTTGGCGACCAGGCAGGGGGTGGCATTTACCCACAGCCCCGAACGCGGCCCTGACCCACAGACTGGCTCACGAGGCAAGGCCCTCAGAGGCCAGGAGGAGGCCAGCCGTGGTGGGGTCTCCAGGGCAGACCCTGCCCGTGTGTGGCACTGGGGTCCTGGAGCTGGTGTGCAGGTGAGTGCATCCACACTGGGGCCTGAGTGCGTGCAGGGCTGGAGGCTGAGGTTCAGCACATGAGTCTGGGACAGCAGGAAATGCACCTGTAGATAAAGCGCCTTCTTCGTCCCACAGTCCCCGCGGAGGCTGCTGGCAAGGCCCAGGGGCTGCGTGGTGGAGTCGGGGGCCCCAGCTGCTGTCCAGCCCTCCTTGCGTGAGTGGCCAGATCTGGGGCAGGTAACGCCTCTCTGAGCCTCAACTTCCCCCAAATGGGCACAAAATGGTTCCCAGGGACAAGGCCTGTGGATGATTAAATGAGATAATGCCCTCGAGTGCTCAGCATGTGGCTCAGGACAGAGGAAGTCACTGTTGCCACCCCCAGTCCCGACCCGGCGTCATGGCTGACCCTAACCCTTCATGGCCTGCTCCCTCTGGACGCACCGCACAACTGACTCCCTTCACCCTCGCGTCAGCTCTGAGGGCTCAGTGGCTTTCCCAGGAGCACTCAGCAGGCTCGGGCACATGGAAGGGCCAGGACTTAGAGGAGAGCTCTGTGCAGAGCTGCCTGAGTGCAGGGGCCCGGGCACTGTGTTTGAGGAAGAATCAGGCAGGTGGGGGCCCAGGCTGGCCGGCTCAGTGTCAGCAGAAGATTCTTAGAGGGAAAGGCCCTGTGCTCAGCACAGCTCTGAGCACTTCGGAGGGAGAGCCTTCAGAGACGCTCTGAGGGCATTGGTGGATCTGAGCTTGGAGAATCCAGGAGGGCTCCATGGAGCAGGGGCCACAGTGGGTGGCACTCTGGTAGAACTGAGCCAATGCCCTAGGGCCTGCAGGGTGGGCAGTGGCGTTAGCAGCAGCACCAAGCAAGGCCCTTGGAGGGCCAGCACCACCTGTGGCTTTTGGAGCCTAATGGGATACCCCACCCTCTCCTCAGGGGTCTCTAGCAGAGAGAAACAAGATTCCTCTCTCTGCTAAATAAATGCAGGATCAATTTCTTTGACATGGAATTGATTTCCTCATAGAGGATGCATCTTGGGTGGAGTGGGGATGCCCAGCGCTGAACCCAGCCGGCCTCCTCAGGGAGCGCAGACTGGGCCGGCCCGGCCTGCATGGTGGAAGGAAAGGGGCCAGCAGGAAGGCCTCTCCTCTTTCGTGCTGGTCTTGGCCTCAGGCTGATGTGGTTTGAGTGTAGCACAGCTGGGGCTTGAGGAGTGCACTCTGCACTCGGGGAAGGCCCTGCTCTTCCATGGGGGCCGATGCCCTGACAGGAACAAAGTTGGGCCTGGGTGAGGGTGACCCTCCTGAGTGATGGGCAGCTTGAGCCACCTCCGTTCCCATGGGGGAGGGACAGACGCCAGCTCCCTGGCTCCTGCCTCGGGGCATCATCACTGATCCAGCCCTTGTTTGGTACCACCTGCAGGGGCGATGCCTTGCCAAGCCAACCCAGGCCACCCCACCTCAATTGGGACCGGATGTCTGAAGTGGTCCTTGCTGGAAGTGTACATTTATTGACCACTGACGGAATGCTTTCATCAGCATCTAGTCTTCCCCTTTGCCATGAGTGCCAGCCCCACTCGCATGAAAACGACCATCTTCCTTATGTTTTGGAGGCAAGAAGGGAGAGAGAGGCTGTGGCCAGACTGGTGGACATCCACCTTGCCCAGTAGAGTGGCCATATCTTGGAATGGCTCTGTTGCCTGCAGCACACACACACACGAGTACACAGAGATACACGTACATATGCACACACATACACACACACACATACAGGTACACAGAGATACACATGTGCACACACATGGACATATACAGGCACACAGAGATACACATGCACACATGTGCACAGATAGAGATATACACATGCACACACACATATACACAGATACAGAGAGATATACACATGTACACACACATGCACACACATACAGATACACATATATACACGTATGCACACACATGCACACACACAGGTACAGATATACACACAGATGCACACACAGGCACACACAGAGATATACATACATGCACACACATATAGGAACACAGATACACACATACAGGTACACAGAGAGACACATGCACACATGTACACACATACATACGGGCACACTGATACACATACACATATGCACACACGTATGCGCACAGATGCCCTGACACCTGAAGCTGGGAGACAGGCAGACGGCCTGCAGAAGTCGGGCTCTGTGTCGGCCTGGCTCTTAACTGGAGCAGCCCCAGTGACTCGGAAGACAAAACCCCAACAGACTCAGCCTCAATGCCCTCTGGCTGCTTTTGGTGGAATCTTAACCAGCAGAGAGCTGGTCCTGGGTGGATTTACCCAGATGAGAAAAGCCACCTGCATTCTGGAACCTGCCCGATGGAGGAGTCTCTTATGTTATTAGAACAATGTTTTTGGAATAGGTCACACAGCCGATGGTTCCTAATGTTACAGGTACTAAAGCGTCTCTAGTTAAAGTCTCCCGAGTCCCCTCCTGTGATCCCTCCCTGCGTCCCCACCCACAGGTGTCCCCATGATCACATATCCTGTGCTTCCTTCCAGTGTGTCACTATGCGCCTTCATTCTTCATGCAGAAGTGAATACAGATTGTTTTTCAATTGAGATAAAATTCATGGAACGCAAAATTCACCCCTTTAGCCATTTTAAAGTGCGTCCAACTCTCCCATTTGTGAACAGGAGAGTTCACGGGAGAGCTCCCTGCGTGGCCCCAACCCGTCCTTCCTCCGCCTTCCCATCCACACAGGTGCCCGGGGCTGCCTTGCGTGATGGCCCCCACCAGGCCCGCTGGTGGATGCAAGGGTTATTTCTGGTCCCTGGTTGTTGGAAACGCTGTTGTGTGAAGGACTTTGGGCATCTGTCATTTCCCGTGCACAGCACACTTATGGAAGAGCTTCCCTGGAGTGGGATCCCCAGGCCAGAGGGCACACGGGCTATGCTTACCTTAGGGGTGCTGCCCGTGCCCCACCGTGGGTGGAGCATTCCTGCCCCCATCGGCAGCTTGTGTGAAGGTCTTGGAAATCGGCTCATAGGGGAACAGATTCTGATCCTGCCCGTCCTGCCTCCGGTCCCCGGCAGCAGAGCTTGTCTGGTGGAAGGTCTTTGTCCATGTTGGCTGGCGGGGGAGGGGTCTCTTTAAGAGCAGCTCCAGTTGGTGGGTGTGGAGTTACTGATGTGGAATGAATTTGGCCAAACCCTGCATGATCCGGTACAGACCAGGGACTGAGTGATGTGATCTGTTTGGAATTCAATAGATCTTACCATGTTTGAGGGTTCTAAAGCCATCAACTCGGCTCTAATTTCTGGAAGGGAGCAACTCCTCCACTTGATGCAAGGCACGTCTAGGACTTAGGGGGGCCATGGCCCATGGACCCCACTGATGGGATTTCTTACAGATCCCAGGGCCCACGTCCACACTGGGCGAGTACACAGACGGGGTGGGGTGAGGAAAGGCCTCACCAGGAGGGGGTCTTGGCTTTTCTGAGTCAGCCTGCTGCTGATGAATTCACTCAGCAGTGATCAGCCAAACTCTCCCTGTTGGCAGCCCTGGTGCGTTCAGGAGACAGTGTCTGAGGCTGATACAGCTTCTCCCCTCCGCGGGTGCACAGGGTGGTTGCGGAAGGCTTCCAGGAGGCAGTGGCCTTGGGAATGAGCAGGAGGGAGGCAGCGCAGAAGTGAGAAGGGGGAGAACACAGCGATCTGAGTATGCAAAGACCAGGGTGGGTGACAGAGTCGGGGCAGGAGCTCGTGGCCAAGGGGGTGTGCTTGGAGCTGTGTCTGTGAGGGTGGCTCTGCAGCAGTGAGAGTGGAGGGAACCAGGCTGCTGAGTGACAGGAGAAGCCCCAGCTTCCTGATGAGGCGGAGGGACGGTGAGCAGGGGTGCGTGCGGTCCCCCCTCCCAGGTACGCCTTGCCAGGACAGCCCCTCAAATATGAGCGATGAAATGCAGCGTCCACAGGCCTGGGGGGTGCTGACTGGGGGTCTGCATTTCTGGGAGCTCTGGGAAGCTGCACGGCCAGCACCAGACCCCACTGTGAGGAGGAGGCTACAGCTGTGCGGCTTGGCCAGGGAGACATGAGTGAGCTCTGTGGTTGAATCTGACACTCACGGCTCCTTCCAATACCTCACTCAGACCTGCCATTCCTCGAGAGAGAGGGGCCTGAAGGGCAGGTTCTGCCTCCCGTCTGCGTCAGCTGCCGTGTGGGCAATCATTCGTGTACTCACAGACTCACCTACTCATTGATTGACTCAAGGAAAGATTGATTGATTTCTCTGCTCTGTGCTGGGCCCATGGGGATTTAGGGGTGTGTGAGTCTCTGCTCATGGAGCTTACTGCTTATCGGTCTCAGGGGCGGGCAGGTTCAGGAATTCCAAAGAGGCTGGCATCTCTGCCTGGTGTCCCGAGTTGGCTTTTCAGGGTGCAGGCTGCTGGGCTGGACCTGGGTGACAGAGTGTTGGAGTAACCGCGGGCATCAGCTTGTTCCGTGCTTAAGACACAGACATCATGGAGGGGTGAGGGCAGCAATGAAGTGCGGACCCATAAAAGCCCAGGGCCTGGGCACACCAGCTCCTGGCTCTGCTGAATGCGATGCCAGAAAGGTCACTGGCTGGTTCTGTGCCTCAGTTTCTTCATCCGTAATGTGAGAACAGTAATATCGGCCCCTCCCAGTCAGGTGGGGCTGCAATAGAGTTGGGTGAGCTGATGCTTGTCACGTGCTGAGCTGGCACAGATTGGGCGCCCATCACCCCAGGTCCCCCACAAGCCCATTTGATAAAATGGCATTGAGAGAATGGGAACAGATTCCTGCACTGCCTACCCCATGGCTGGGAGGACAGGAGGTGGGAGGATGAGGCGTGGGGGTGACACGTGTCTCCTGAGGTGCCTTTGCAGGAATGAGCGACGGCAGTGGCCGGCCTCCTGCGGCCTGCTGCGGCTCTTCTTTCTCTGTCTTCTGCTTGGACATTCCTGGCCATCTGGGAAGGATCCCTGTGGGCTGCGGCTCAGGTCTGGATGGGAGGTGACCCTTGGCGACGGCTGGGACTGTGCGGGCCTGACTCGAATTCCTGATGTTTCTCCCACCCAGATCAAAGAACCCCAGAGTGAACACACCAGCCACTGAAGAAACTCTCCCGGGAATATTTCATTTCCAAAGCTGTTAGCTAAGGACCCCAGAAGGGCATGTCATAATTTTTAGTTATTTGAAACCACTTTTAACAGAAGTTTCTTCTGAAAACCCAGGCTTTCGGCGTGGCAGAGAAGAGCCGAGCTTGACGTGGAATCGCTGGGATCAGATTCTAGCTCTGCCGCTTGCTCAATGTAGAGTTTTTGGACAAATATTGAAGCGTTCTCTGCTTTAGTTTCTTCATCTGTTAAACAGGCCTCCCGGGGGGATGGGGTGGGGGGCAGCAGCAATTTGGGCTCCTGGGGGGGGGGGGGGGTTGCGGTCACTGCGGGACACATTGGTGGCGGGGCCGAGACCAGTGGCTATTAGCTATTACTATTCTTAACGTCGGTCCTGTCATGTTTGCTACTAAATGTTAATCATCACCATCACATCATCGTGGACCGGGAAACAGGTGTGTTGAAGTCGAGGTTTGCCAGTGCAGAGCCGAGCGTGGAACCCGAGCGGTCTGACCTCAGATCGGGGTCCTTTTCCTTGACGACTGCAGAGTCAGGGCATGGTAGGGCTGCTTGCTGTGTGGCTTCTCCAGCGCTGGCCCTTCCTGGGTGACCTCCTTGTTTCAGCCTTGGGCAGGGACAACCCCAGAGGAACCCAGAGTCCCATTCGGCTTGGCTGGTTGAAGCCAGTAGAGGGATTCTGCCCCCAGCACAGAGAGGAAAGAGGGTCTCCTGATAGGAGGGTGGCGGTGGGGGTGGGGGGCACTGGCCTCGGCCCAGCTTCACTGCATAAATTATCCTTCCTTTGGGCAAAGTCACCTGTGTTTCTTCCAGTGCGTGGTGTGGGTGCTTGTCATATGGCAGGTGCTGGGCCCCACACTGGGGAGAGAAACAAGGTCCCCGACCTGAGTGATTTCTCACCCAGTCGTGGAAGCAGACCCTGTGAGCTGTGTGGGGTTGCAGGGAGCCCAGCAGGTTGGAGGGGCGTGTGTGGAGGGGCCATTGAGCCCAGCGTAGGGGGCCTTCCTGAGGGTGGTGTGGGTCAGACTGAGGTCTGAAGATTGAGTAGGAATTCACTAAGGAAACAGGGCTGGGGGTTCGGGAAGGAGCATCCCAGGATAAGGAGTGCTTTGGGCAAAGGTCCCAAATGCTGGGCTCTAGAAGAGGGGGTGGGCTGGTGGGGACTCTCCCCTTGAGGGAGGGGGAGGAGGAAGCAGTGTTGCTGGGTGACTGGGTGACCATCCACAGTGGCAGAGCTGGAATGTACAGGCAGGAGTGACAGGGACGTGAAGCCAGCCTCACGGCAGGGCGGGCCTCAAACCTGGCAGTCTGCAGAAGGGCAGGGTGCCCTCTAGAGCCAAGCTGTGCCCCTCGAGGCGAGGGCAGAGCCTGGATCTCGCTGCTCCAGGATCAGATTGGCTGGGGATTTCCTCCCGAATGGGACCGAATCAAACAGACTTTGAGGTCCCCTCCAGCTGCCACACTCTGGCTGCACAACATCCCCTCTGGGATTGGCGCGACTGTATAAAACATGAACCAGTGGGTTAAAGTCCACACCCTGTCAGCCTTCCCTCTCCTTAGAGGGTTGTGGCTCCGACAGCAGGCTGTGAGCTGACGAGAGAAAATCGCTTTGTTCCTGAGCATGGCATAGCCAATCTGGCCTTGATTGACAAGGCCTGGCTTTTTAAAATCATCGCTGCCTCTAAGATGCACTGTCCTATCTCAGGCGACAGCCCCTCCTCACATCTTCCCTGCGCGAGTCACCAGGGAAAGAAAGGCAGGTCAGCCCAGCTGCCATCTGTGGAAACGACAGCTTAGGATGGAGTGCAGGGACCTCTCTGCTCCCATGGAGGAGCCTGATCGTTGGGGATGACCAGGGTGGTGACCCCAAAAAACCAGGCTAACAGCTGCTCCAAACCCCATGGCTGTTCCCATCTTACCTCCTGGGGGCTCCTCTGGCCACGGGAGTGCTAGGAACATCTGATACGGACTGGCAGTGAGTGAAATGAAATTTGATGTACATGGAAATACAGTGGCCAGTGAAGTAATTGGGAAAATCTCCTTTTCCCATCAGGGCTGGTACATACTCATTCCCCAACCCCCAGCCTTTTTTTATTTACACATTTGTTTCAAAAAATAATTAGGTTGTCCCAAACACATTTGTTTTCATTTTATAAGTAGTTATGTTTTCTGCACAGGCCTGAAATGCAAACAGCATTGTTAGATAGGGCCCTGTGTGTGATGAATGAATGAATGAATGAATGGTTTCAACAACAACGAAAATGGGTGTATGCCACTGACAACCCCTGGGCCCCCAGCGTCTTGGCTGTGCCTCCCAGCTGCCACTCCAGGACAAGTAATGACAGACAGACCGTAGGGACCTGCTCTGGTCTTGGGTGGCAGTCCCAGCAGCTGTTTCCCGCAGGCTTGGGGGATCCTTGAATGCGCTGGTGGAGACAGAGCCCATCCCCAGAAGCCTTGCCAAGTGCACTCCCTCCATCCTCACGCCTCCGTCCACACCAGGGTGGGGTCAGCACCCTGGTCACAGGGACCACTGCCCCACCACTCCCTTTGCCAGAGTTCGGGTTTGAATCATCCAGGGGTGGGTTTGAATTATTTCCAACAAATGGCAGCTGCTGTTTGAATTTCTCTGGATTCAGATGTTCCCGAAGTCATTCTGCAGAACACAAACAAGTTCTCAGAGCAGGAGCAAGCCCACGTCTAACAGCTCTCGTGCTGGGTGGCCTGGAGCCTCCCAGGGATGCCGACTGAGAGAGGCCCCTGGGCAGCTGATGTTTAGAGACCCCAAATCCTGGCACGGAGTGTCATCATTGTGTCTCTTTTTGAGAACCTTGGAACCCACTGATTTCTGCCTTTTACTTTCTGTTAACACCACAGGTGATCTTGATCCTGACGAAGTACTACCACGCAGACATGGGGAAGGTTCTGGAAAGCTCACTGTGGCGGTAAGTCAGCCTGATGGCAGACCTTTCTCCTATGCACCTGTGCGCTGTCTTCCCAGACTCTCAGCTGAGGACCTAGATCCAAACGCCTCACTGTCGCAGCCCCTGTGAGTCGATGGCCTCACAACTTTTCTTTGGCTAGAAAATGCATAACGGAAAAGTTGAAAGCAGCTTAACAGTTTGGGCAGTGGGTACAAACGGCACTGTGGAACAGGCAGCTGTTCAGAAAGCATCTTGGCTTTCTCCTCTTTTCTTTCTGTTTTTCTCCCCGCTTCCTTTTATTCCTCCCCGGAGGAGGAGGGTTTGTGTTGCGAATTCAGGTCAGTGCACAATTTCGCCTTGCTTGTGCTCAGAAGTTCACACGAAGCTCCTGGAGTCCACCAAAGGCTCTGATTCTCCACATTGTTTGGACGCTTTTCTTTCTTCCAGGCTTAGCCGAAGAGCTTGGTAAATAAATAAGCCACTGGCAATGGGGTGATATCTCTTTATGTGTGAAATGTGAATTCAGCCCAGGAACATGAGATGGTCCCTTTGATGTTTTAAATGAGATGAGAAAGAAGGAGGTTTTGAGAACCCATTTTGGTCATCATCCTCTTCAATATTTACATCCGCTTACCCAGGGAGGGTGCAGATGGTGCGCAGCATCTGGGCTGGGTTTTCAAAGCTTTTCTCCTGCAGCAGATTCTCTTTCTTCCATGCCCCGATTACCACCTCCACGTTCTCTGGGTGTGAAACCATTTTGGTTTCCAACATATGTTTCTCAAGTAATAATTAATTCATTTTTCCATTTGAAATCCATAAAAAGATGCCTATACCTGCTGATCAGGTTCTGGAGTTGGTTCCTTTTCCGTTTTTGGCTTTGCTTTTAGCTAAGGGTTTTGATGACTCTTTCTGTTGGGTCTTACTGAGGGATTTCTGCACCACTCTGGAAAGTTGTTGAAATGGTGTCTCGAGTTGGGTTCTTTCTTTGCTGTAGAATGGCATCGCCTGGAACCCTCTGGCCTGGTCATCTGTGCTGCTGAGGAGGCCAAGCTCAGGGGTTAAGACGCTCACATTCCCCTGAGGGGTCCTCACCCGCTCCCAAGCAGAAACGCTTTCCTAGAAGCTCCTCTGAGTGTGGATCCACCTCCCAGACCCACGGGTCTCCCCTAATTGCATCGTCACCACCAGAAAAGGGGGGGTGAGCAATGGGCCACATCCCTGCATACAGGACAGGTGTTCCCTGTCACGGCCCCCCGTTGCCTTGTGTGCTGCTGGGTTGCTTTAAAAATGTCTCATTCCTCCAGTGCTGGGCGAGGCACTGTCCCCTGCCTCCAGACGGGAGCTGAAAACAGTGTGAGCTCTGCTCTTTGAGAATTTAAGTTCCAAGACTGGTTTGGGGCCAACACCCCCGGACAGGGCAGGTCTAGGGAGAGCACCCTCCCTGCTGGGCAGAGGGTCTCAGGGTGGGTTCCTTGGTGACAGAGTGGACGGAGTTGGTCAAGTCTTCTCTTCCTCCCAGCAAAGGCCCTCAGTTACCCGATTTGCTTCAACTTGGCATGTCCGTCAGGCGCTGGGTGCAGCCCTCCTTGACTTGGAGGGATCTATCTGCCTGGGGCTGCCCGCAGAAGTTTCCAGAGCGCCTGCTTCCCTCCCCTCACTGCAGCCTCTCAGTGTGGCTGGACGTGGAGGCAATGAGACTGTCTGAAGCTTCGTATGAACAGGGAGTGATCTTTCCTGGTGTGATCTGCAGTTAGACGACAGAGCTGCTGGCTTAGTTCACTTTTGCTGGAGTCCTGGTGCGGTGGGGGCGGGGTGGGACCGACTGTGACTGACCCTGTGGCATGAGGCCCAAGACCCCTCACTTGCAGGCTCCAGACAGGATTCTTCAGAAGCAGGTGGCAGCTGAGAGGCCAAACCACCCACTCTCAGCTGCTCCGAAGGCGGGGTGGTGGGGGATTCCTTCTCCTCCAGGGAGCCTCAGTCTCCATATCTGTAAAATGGGGATAAAATGCCACTGAGGGAAGTCGTGAGAACTGAATGAGGAAATGTGTGAAATGTTCCTAGAACAGCACATGATCTAAATCTAGTTTTTCTCCAAAGCAAATCAATGGATTTTAATTTTCCGTGTTCCCTTCCCATCACCGTGTCTGTACCCAGACGTTTCTTCCCCTTTATAAAAATGCATGCAGGGACATTAGTCATGTCACCAAAGTTCACCCCCGTCCCTACCCATTGGAGCAATTACTTGCTTTGTTTATAGTATCTTTTTTGATGCTAACATATTTATAGAGACACAGAATGTAGTTTTGTATTCTCTTTATCATTTATAAAATACGTTTCCAGTTTTTCCACGGAGTGATAGGGTCTGGGGCATTATTTCTTTTATGGCTGGTATGAGCCCCTGGAGTTGGTTCGCTCTAATACTTCGCTGTCCCCTTCCTGATGCCGCCATAAAACATTTCAGCAGGTAGTTTTCCTTTCCATTTTGTTCCCTGGGATGAATCAGTTACATGGCTGAGCCGGGGAGTGTGAGTGGATTTACAGCTGCCGTGCTGTGGCTCTCAATTCTTCCTCAAGATGAATGTGTGTTCCCACCCGGCCAGTGCCCTGCGTCCTGCCGACGACGTTTCTAACTCCTGCTTACTTGACAGGAGGGGCGGAGGGCGGGAAGGGAACCACATTGTTGTTTTAATTTGCATTTTTTAAATTTCCTGGTGAGGAGGAGCAGTTTTTCGTGTTAATTACTACTCACATTTTCTCCTTTGCACATTACCTGCCCCCGTCCTCACCCTCTGTTTTGGGACTCAGGCAGGAAGTTGGTGTTAAGAGTAGAGAGCTTGCCATCACTCTTTCTTCAAGATGCCACCTCCTCCCGCCCCCACCCTCTGACCGGGTAAGAGGACCCTGTGGATGGAAGGCTGGTGGTGCCCGCCTCTGGAGAGCACATATTAAATGGGGCTATTAAAGACTCAGTTAATGAATGCACACGGAGTCTCCTAAGAATCCTTCTGTGTAATTGCAATAAATACATTTTTAATGACAGATATGGTATTTTCATTCTGGAAGTGGCTCTGAACTCTAAGCTGAATGTGTTTTTAATTGTCCTGCATTTAACGGGCCCCATGTCAGCAGCTCCTCCCTCCTGGCTTTGGTGGTGATCCATTGATCTGCCCCTTCCTTCTTGTGGTGGTGAGGGGGTCTTCTGCTCAGTCTCAGGCCCCCTTGAATTGGTGCAAGAGGCTGGGGGCGAGGAGGGGAGCAACGTGCTTCCCTGGTTGGCATCAGGGTTTCCAGTGTTTGGGCATGCTCCTCCACGTGGCCTTGCCCACGCAAGCCATAGAAGCCATGGAGGGTTGAGCAAAACCCGAGATGTAGACTGCGGGGTCTTAGCAGAGGCATAAAGAAGTCACTTAGAAAAGCCCTTAAAAAGTGCTGCAGCTTGGGCCAGCCAGGGAAGGTGCTGGTGGAGTGCAGGTCCTCCCAGAGGCTGTCTCTGGGAGAGCAGTACAGGAATGGCTGACCTAGTGCAGTGCTTCTCAGACTCCAGAGGCACTCGAGTCTCCTGGGATCTTCCTGCAAGGAGCACATGGTCAGATTTCACCGGCCTGGAGGGTGGGGCCCAAGACCTTGCATTTCTAACAAGCTCCCAGGTGCTGCCCATGCTGCTTGTCCGGGGACCACATTTCAAGTAGCCAGAGGTTGGGTTGGTTAGGACTGAGGTTTAAAATCCTTCCGGGGTACTTGGAATAATATCCAAGCCACAACCCCTGCAAAGACCCCAACCCCAGCTCCTACCCTATCCCCAGTCTCAGCTCCTCCCACTCTACCTTTTACTGTTCAGTGTCCAGCGACAGTAGCCCCTTGGCTGACCCTGGACCACACCGAGCTCAGTCCCTGTAAAGACTTGTGCATGCCATGGACGCTGCCTGGAGTGCACGTGGCACTGACCCCAGGTACTGGATCGTGCCCCCCATTCAGTCTCCCCATAAACCTCTTCTTCAAAGAAGCTTCCCTCACTACTCAGTGCAAAGAGGCTCCCAGGCATTCTTTATAACCTCTCTCATTGAAGTGTGGGAGTTCCCGTTTGTGGTTTGCCCCACTACCACCACCATTAGAACATAGGCTGGTTGAAGATGTGAGGCTGGAGACCTGTGGGGTTTATCTTACTGATCACCAGATCTCTAAAACCAAACTCAGGTCTGGCACAGGAGATGTATGTTGGCCATTGGATGAATGGATTGACGGATGGACAGATGAATGGGTGGGTGGATGGATGAATGGATGGATGGATGGATGGATGGACGAATGGATGGTTGGTTGGACAGATGGATGAATGGATTGGCACAGGAGATATATGTTGGGCATTGGATGAATGATTGACAGATGGACAGATGAACGGGTGGATGGATAGATGGATGAATGGATGGATGGACAGATAGATGAAAGGATGAATAGATGGATGGATGGATGGGTGGATGGAAGAATAGATGGATAGATTAATGGATAGATAGATAAATGGATGAATGGATGGATGGACAGATAGATGAATGGATTGATATGTGGATCGATAAACAGATGAATGGATGGATGGATGAATGGACTGATAGATGGATTGATGAATGGATAGATGGATGGACAGATGGATAGATAGAAGAATGGACTGATGGATGCATGAATGGATGGATAGGTGGGTGGATGAATAGATGGATAGATGGATGAATAAATGGATGATAGATGAATGGATGGATAGATGAATGGATGGATAGATGAGTGGATGAATGGAGGGACTAATAGATGGACAGATGGATAAAAGGATTGATTGATCAATAAATGGATGGGTGGACTGACTATTGGACAGACAGATAGATGGACAGATGGAAGAAAGGATGGATGGTGGTGTGGTTTTTGGGAAACACTGCTGAGACCTAGAAGACCCTTTACATTTATGGAGTCATCTTAGGGGACCCTGGGGAAGCCAGGAAATCAGAGTTGGCTCCGATGCTGTGAGGAGGAGCAAGAGGGTTCTGCAAGGATTTTGAGCTGGAGAGGAAGCTGACTTGGGGCTGCTTCCTATGCCCTGCCTCCTGCTGTGATGCGGCCTCAGGGACTGCCCTTTTCTCACACTGAGCACAGCTGTTGGGCAGAGTGGATTTGAAGCAGAGGGACAATCGTATAGACCAGGGGACTCTGCCCGTGCTATTCCTGAACCAGGACCACACTAATGTTGGGCCAACCTTATCACTTCCTGGGTGCATTTGACCTCAGGCAGGACCTTAATCCAGTTTCGGGAGAATTGGGGGTGGAGGTGGTCTCAGGCTTTCTCTAGAATGACTTGCTTGAATCCTCTCCTTTTTGTTAGGGATAGGAAGTGATTCTTCTTCTTTATCTTCACTTATAAGAAATCTTGAACATACCCTGAAAAGTACAGACCATGGTAGCATACATGCCCAGGAACCCGTGAAATAGAGCCAAGTGCGTGCTCACTTGATAACCCAGCATTTTCTTCTTCCCGGCCTCCCTGTGGTTAGTTTGGGGTTGTATAATTAGTGTGGGCCAGTGGATGCTGAGCAGGAATAATGTAGGTGCCAATGAAATTTAGGGCCTCAGATTTTGCCACACCAGAGCCCAGTCCAGCTCAGTGCCTATAATCTAGCTGTCATCAATGTCAATTTTTTCCCATATATGTTTGGAATCTCTCTCTCTCTCTCTCTCAAAGAAATACACTATGACAGATTCTGATAAAGTCCAACTCTCTCCTCCATCCTCTCACACCCATCCTCACCACCCACCTAGAAGTAACCTCCACCTTGAAATTGGTGTGGGGCCCCTTTTTAATAAAAACATAAAACACAAAATAAAAATCATAATTTATCTTGATTTATGTATATATATATATGTCTACCTGCAGTCAATATGTTCTGCTGAGCTCGTTTTGCAAAGAATGACATTACTTTGCCTTTTGAAGTTTGCTTTACGCGCCCGGCTTTATTTAGGTAATCTGTCCATGTAGCACACGTAACCTACTTGATTGATGTATTCCCCCGCTGTGGGAGTGTTAGGATTTCTATCCTGAGATGTTGCCATTCCAGTCAGGGCTGCAGCGAACATGTCTCTGATCAGATGCTTGGGTAGGGTGGAAGGTGCATGCACGACTGCCTTTTTCTCTACCTGTTGCCAACATACCTGTGGGGTGACTCACTGCTCCACACCTTGGAGTCATCAGACTTTCTGTGTTTGCACTCAGGTGGGTGTGAGGTTACTGCTCAGTCTGCTTTATTTTGCACCTTCCTGATACCTGGTGAGATGGAACATATTTTTCTGTTTATTGCCTTTTTGGGTCTCCTCCTCTGTGACTCACCCACTCATATCTCATGCCTGTCTTCTTACATTGGGTTGCTTAACTTTCTCTTGACCCCTACTTCTCCACTCTAAAAACCCCATGTCATTTCCAGGCCCCCTGATTTTAAGATGTGTCCTCCAAATGTGTCTTGAACTCCTGCCAGGTGCTGTTCATTCTTTCCCGACACCTTCTAAGAAGGTTTCCTCCTAAGAATGTTTTGCCGTGCCGCATTTATATCTCAAAGTGCAATTGATAAATAGCAGTTCTGACGGATGGTGTATGAGTCAGCTATTATGGCAGTGATGGTGTGTAACAAGCCACCCCCAAACCACATGGTGCACTGAGTGTTTATTCTCACACCCCTGTGTCGACTGTGGTTTGGTTACTTTGGCCAGGGCTTGGCTGGGTGTTCAGGCTGCTGGCTGGTGGGCTTGGGGCTGCTTCATAGCTGTTTGTACTGGGACCCAAGCTGACAGGAACAGGACAGAAGCCTCCAGGACATGTTCTTCTCATGCAGAAATCCAGAGTTCAGGAGCCAAGCTCAGCCACAAAAGCACATTTTAAGACTTCCATTCACATCACATTTGCTAGGGTTCCACCTGGCACAGCCATGGTCAGGTCCAACATCACCGGGGCAGGGGGAGGAGGTGGGTGGGGTGGAGGGAAGGGAATGCTTACTTAATGGTAATTTAAGGTATTGCAAGTAATAGTTGTTTCCAGAAAATACATATTGTGTGGTCATATTTGATAAATATACTTTAGGGAAGAAAGTTTCAGATTTCTTTATGGTAGGATTTATCAGGGTCTCTGATATACTAATTCACATTATACTTCTCCAAGAGAAGGTTATACAGCATTTCTCAATCTCATTTAATTTCATAATCTTTAATTTTTATTTAATTTTTATTTTTATTTACATAAATTGACGAGGTACAAGTACAATATTTTACATGGGTAGGTTGTGTAATGGTGAAGTCAGGGCTTTTAGAGTATCCGTCACCCGAATACTGTACACTGCACACATGAAGTAATTTTGGATACTCCACCCCCCTCAGACCCCCTCACTTTCCAATGTCTCCATTGTCATTCTCTCTGCCTCCATGTGTATATATTTTAGCACTCACTTATGAGTGAGAGCATGTGGTGTTTGCCTGTGTCTGCCTTGTTTCACTTAACAAACTCCAGTTCTATTCATGTTGCTGCAGAAGACGATCTCATTCACGTTCATGGCTCAGTAGCCTTTTGTTGTGTGTATATGCCACGTTTTCTTTATCCAGTCATCCACTGATACACCCTTGGGTTGATTCCACATCTTTTCTGTTGTGAATAGTCCTGCAATAAACATATGAGTGCAGGTGTCTTTTTGAAATCCTGATTTCCTTTCTCTCTTCTTCTGGATAGATACCTGGTAGTGGGATTGCTGGATCGCATGCTCATTATATTTTTGGTTATTTGAGCAATCTCCAAACTGTTTTCCATTGAGGCTGTACTAACTTATATTCTCATGAACAGTGTACAGGAGTTGCATTGTTCCACATCCTCACCAACATCTGTTAATTTTTTCTTTTTATTAACAGCCATTCTGACTGGCTTAAGATGATATCTTATTGTGGATTTAATTTGCATGTCTCTGATGATTGGTGATGTTGAACAGTTCTTCATCTGCCTGTCGACCATGTGTTTGTCTTCTTTTTAAAAATGTCCATTTGTGTCCTTTGCCCACTTTTAAATATGATTATTTGTTTTTATTGTTGTTGAGTTGTTTCAGTTTCTTATAATGCCTGGATATTAATCCCCTGTTGGATGAATAGTTTGCAAATATTTTCTCCCATTCTGTAGGTTATCTGTTCGCTCTGTTGGCTATTTCTTTTGCTATGCAGAAGCTACTTACTTTAATTGAGGCCTGTTTGCCTGTTTTTGTTTTAGTTGCCTGTGCTTTTGTGGTCTGAGTCATAAATTCTTTGCCTAGACAAATATCCAGAAGAGCTTTACAGGTTTTCTCCTAGGATTTTTATAGTTTTGGGCCTTACATTAAAGTCTTTAATCCATCTTGAGTTGATTTGTTTTGTATATGGTGAGAGATAGGGGTCTATTTTCATTGTTCTGCAATCCAATTTTCCCAGCACCATTTATTGAAGAGTGTCTGTTTTTCCTAATGTATATTTTTGTCAGCTTTGGCAAAGATGAACTGGCTTTAAATATGTGGCTTTATTTCTGGTTCTCCATTCTGTTCCATTGGTTTATGTGTCTATTTTTATACCAGTACCATGCTGTTTCAGTTACTATAGCCTTGTAATATAATTGAAGTTGGGCAACGTGATGCTTCCAGCTTTGTTCTTTTTGCTTAGGATTTCTTTTGCTGTGTGGGCTCTTTTTGGGTTCCATTTGAATTTAGGGTTATTTTTTCAAATTCTGTGAAAAATGATGCCACTATTTTGGTAGGAATTGCAGTAACCTGTGGATTGCTTTGGAAAGTATGGTCATTTTAACAATATTAATTCTTCTAGTCCATGAGCATGAAATGTTTTTTTTTTTTTTTTTTCATTTGTGTCATCTACAATTTCTAAAGGGTGTTTTGCAGTTTTCCTTGTAGAGATCTTTCACTTCTTTGGTTAAATTTATTTGTAGGTATTTTTCTGGTAGGTATTTTAAATGGGATTGCCTTCTTGATTTCATTCTTAGCTAGATCATTATTGGTGTAAAGAAACGCTACTGGTTTTTGTGAATTGATTCTGTGTCCTGCAACTTTACTAAATTCATTTGTCAAATCTGTTTTTTATTCATGGAGTCTTTAGTTTTTCCAGCTATAAGATCATGTCATCAGTAAACAGGAATAATTTTACTTCTTGTTTTCCAATTTGGATGCCTTTCATTTCTTTCTCTTGTCTGATTGCTCTGGCTAGAACTTCCAGTACTATGTTGAATAGGAGTGGTGAAAGTGAGCATCTTTGTCTTGTTCCAGTTCTTAAAGGAAATACTTCCAACTTTTTCCCATCCAGTGTAATGCTAGCTGTGGGTTTGCTGTATACAGCCTTTATTATTGGGAAGTATATTTCTTCTATGCCTAGTTTGTATGTTATGTATCACATTTATTGATTTGCATATGTTAAACCATCATCGATCCTTGGTATAAAAGCCACTTGTTCATGGTGTGTTATCTGTGTGATGTGCTGTTGGATTCAGTTTGCTAGCATTTTGTTGAAGACTTTTGTATCATTATTCATCAGTGATATTGGCCTGTGGTTTTCTTTTGTGTTATGTCCTTGTCTGGCTTTGGTATCTGTGCAATGCTGACCTCATAGAATGACTTTGAAAGTATTCCCTCCTCTTCAATTATTTGTGAGCAGTTTGAGTGGGATTGGTATCGGTTCTTCTTTAAATGTTTGGTAGAATTCAGTGGTTAAACCACTGGGCCGTAGGATGTTTTTTGATGGGAGACTTTATGACAGCTTTGCTCTTGTTACTAATTGTTGATTTATTGAGGTTTTTTGTTTTATCATGGTTCAATCTTGGTGGGTTGTATGTGTCCAGGAATTTATCCATTTCTTCTAGGTTTTTCAACTTGTGCACATATAGTAGTTCATACTAGTCCTACTAATTCATTGTGTTTCTGTGGTCTCAGTTGTTATGTCTCTTTTTCATTTCTGATTTTATTTATTTTGAGTTTTCTCTCTTTTTTTTGTTAGTCTCATTTGTTGATTTTGTTTATTTTTTCAAAAGACCAGCTTTTCATTTTGTTGATTTTCTGTATAGTTTTTTTTTGTCTCAATTTCATTTATTTCTACTGTGATAATTATTTCTTTCTATTAATTTTGGATTGGTTTGTTCTTTTCTAGTTCCTTGAGGCATATCACTAGGCTGTTTATTTAAATTTTTTCTATTTTTTAAAATAGATATTTATTGCTGTAAACTTTCCTCTTAGTACTTCCTTTACTGTATCCCATAGATTTTGGTATGTTATGTTTCCATATTTGTTTGTTTCAAGAAATTTTATAATTTCTTTCTCAACTTCTTCATTGACCCATTGACCATTCAGGAGCGTTTGGCTTAATTTCTATGTATTTTTCGTGTTTCCGAGGTTCTTTTTGTAATTAATTTCTAGTTTTATTTCTTTGTGGTCAAAGAAGATACTTGATACGATTTTTACTTTTAAAAATTTGTTCAGACCTGTTTTTTGGCCTAAGCTATGGTCTATTCTGGAGAATGTTCCATGTGCTGATAAATTCTATAGCATTTGGGTGAAACGTTCTGTAAATGCCAGTTAGGCCCATTAGGTCTAATGTGCAGTTTAACTCTGATGTTCCTTTGTTGATTTTCTGTCTGGATGATCTGTCCATAACTGTTTTTAACTGAGAGAGGAGTGCTAAAGTCACCTACTGTTTTTGTATTGCCGTCTATCTCTGACTTTAGATTTATTAATGTTTGCTTTATATACTTGGGAGATTCATGTTGAGTGCATAGGTATTTAGGATTGTTATATCCTCATGCTGCATTGACCCCTTTATCATTATATAGTGACCTGCTTCCTCTTTTTCACAGCTTTTGATTTGCAGCCTATTTTATTGGATATAAATATAGCAACTCCTGCTCTTTTTCAGTTTGAAGTTGCATAGAATAACTTTTTCCAGCCCATCACTTTCAGTCTGTGTGTCATTACAGGTGAAGTGGGTTTCTTGTAGGCATGATATAGTCGAGATTTGTTTCTTTATCCGTTCAGCCACTCTATCCCTTTTCATTAGAAAATTGAGGTCATTTACATTCAGTACTATTATTCCTAAGTAAGGACTTACTATTGCCATTTTGTGGCTTGTTTTCTGTTTCCTTTGTATATCCCCTCTTCTTTTCTTACTACTTTCCTTTGTGGTTAAGTGTTTTTCTCTAGGAGTATGTTTAAGTTCATTAATATTTGTTTTCATTAAATCTATTATAGTTTTTTTGCATTATGGTTATCATGAGGCTTACAAAAACATAGATATAGCATGTTATTTTGAAGAGATGATAATTTAGATCACAAAGAAAAAAATAGAAACAAAAAAAACCCAAAATTATATCCTTTATCCTGATCTCCCCCACATTTTTACTTTTAGTTGTTTCAATTTTACTATTTCTGTATTACCTATTTCTTAGCAAGTTATTGTGGCTACTACTATTTTTGATAGATTTATCTTCTGGGCTTCATACTAGAGTTATGAGTGGATTGTGTATCACAATTATGGTGTTAGAGTATTCTGGGTTTGTCCATGTCCCTAACTTTACCAATGGATTCTAAATTTTCAGATGTTTTTTATTTTTTATTTATTTTCTGCATGTTCGTTTTTTTTTTTTGTTTATTTGTTTGTTTGTTTTCTTTCAGATTGAAGAACTCCCTTTAGCCTTTCTTCTAAGACAGATCTAGTGGTGGTAAATTCTCTCAGCCTTTGTTTGTCTAGAAAAGACTATATCTGTCTTTTATGTTTGAAGATAACTTTGCTATGTACAGTATTCTTGGATGACAGTTTTTTTTTACTTTCAACACTTTGAAAATGTCTTTCTACTCCCTTCTGGTCTGTATGGTTTCCTTTGAGAAGTCTGTTGCTGGATGAATTGAAGCTCCTGTATGTGTTATTTGCTTCTTTTCTCTTGCTGCATTTTAAATCATCTCTTTGTCCTTGACCTTTGAGAGTTTGATTATTATATGCCTTGGGGGTAGTCTTATTTGGGTCAAATCTGTTTGGTGTTCTCTGACCTTCCTGTACCTGGATATTTATATCTTTTTCAAGTTTTGGAACGTTTTCTGTTATTATTTCTTTGAATAAGATTCCTACCTCTTGCTCTTCTTCTTCTTTCTCCTGAACACCAATAATTCTTACATTTGCTGTTTTGAGGTAATTTTCTATATTTTGCAGGTGATCTTTGTTCCTTTTAATTTTTTCTTTTTTCTCCTCTATTTTCAAATAGGCTGTCTTTAAGTTCACTGATTCTTTCCTCTGCTTGATCCATTCTGCTGTTGAGAGCCTCTAGTGAAATTTTCAATTCCACAGGTGTTTTTCTCAGTTTCAAGATTTCTCTCTCTCTCTCTCTTTTTTTTTTTTTTTTTGGATTTTAAGTCTGGGATACCTGTGCAGAACGTGCAGGTGGTTTGTTACATACGTATACCTGTGTTATGATGGTTTGCTGCACCCATCAACCCATCATCTACATTAGATATTTGTCCTAATGCTATCCCTCCCCGAAACCTCCACCCCCCCAACAGACCCCAGTGTGTGATGCTCCCCTCCCTGTGTCCATGTGTTCTCATTGTTCAACTCCCATTTATGAGTGATATTTCTTTGTTAAATGACTATGATAAATTTCTGAATTTCTTTTCTGTGTTATCTTGAAGTTTTCCTAAAGATGCACTTTTTAATTCTTGATCAGGGAGCTCACATATCGCCATCTCATTAGAGTCAGTTACTGGTTCCTTACTTTGTCCATTTTGGGAGATCATAGTTCCCTGTTTGCTATTGTTTCTTGTGGATATATGTCTGTGTCTTTGCATTAAATGATTTGTTATTTATTTTAGTGCTCTCTGTCTGACTTGTTTTCGTTAAAGATTCTTTACTGCTAGGCCACTGCTTCCTTTTTGATTCTAAATGGTGCCTTAAGCCCAGGTTCTCCTTGACTGTAGTAAAGGACTGGAGTGCTGCTCTTCCCAAATGGGGGAGGCCTCAAAGGGGATATCTGGGTAGTGTGGGGGTGGTAGCTAGGGGTTCCTGCCCAGGGGAGCTGTGGAATAATCTCCAACAGCATGATGCTGCTGAACAGACACTCTGATTTGGAGTCTCCTTTGGCCAAATTACAGAACGGAGTTTTCAGGGCTGGGCTTGGTGGTCTTTGCTCCCTTCTTTGTCTCTGATGTCCTCAGGGATATTTCTCCCTTCAGCACTTGAGATGTTTTCTGTGGATTACGACAGGAGCCATCTCCTGCCAGAGAACCCAAGATGATGGGGAAGCTGGTTGTCTACCTCAACTCCACTTTTTCCAGGGCAGAAACAGTGTGTTGGTGGTAGGTTTTCTGCAGGCTTGATGCCAGGCAGGATGGGGAGAAGAGGCATCAAGGATGTGGAAGTCCAATTTTCTTACCATCTGCTCTGAGTCTTTTTACTTCTTTGTGGCTCTGGGAACTGTCTCATCATCATATTTGCATTCTGAAATATTGCTGGTGGTAATCTCAGTGTTGTATATTTGTTTCTGGTTTTTTGTGGATGGGAGTGAAGCCAGGTTGCTTCTATGCTACCATTTTGGCACCGGAAGTCTCCTTATTTTTTCTGTCTTTTAATGTATAGAATTTTAACATATATTGTGAATGCAGTCTGAGGAATTTGAGCAGTGAAGCCTAACAGCAATGCAACGTCCTCTGACGTTCAATGATATAAAGAGGCATCAAAGTCCTTCTCTGCAGAGGCCGATGATGGCCTTGGGGGACATCCCCATGTTGTGACCATGTTGAAATTGACAAGGCCTTCCACAGAGTGTCCTGGGTGTCACAGCATTTCTCTCGGTGGCCCCTACTGTTGGAGTTGTGCTGATGAGGCCATTCTTGGTAGATAATGCTGAGAGTTCACAGCCAGTTTTCAGATGGGAAAATTTAAGAGATTATATGCTTGCCCTTTGGTCATCCAGAAAGGGGGGGATTTCACAGAGAAACAGTCTGACACTCCGATGGGAACTCTCCTTAAGGTGATGACAAACACAGAGTCTTCTGTGCACACAGACAGGCCTTTGGTTCAGTTCTGGCTCCACAGCTCCCTGCTTGGTGACCTCTCTGGGTCTCCTCTGTAAAATGAGCCCACACATTCAGAGCTCAATGTAGATCTTGTGGGTCCTTATGAAGATGACAGCAGATAAAGTGTGTAAAACGCTGGGCGCTGAGCAGATGTCAGAGGTCTGCTTCCTTCCTTCTCCCGTTACCTTAAAATATCCCGTTGGCTTTTCACCAGCTGCATTTTCGCTCCCAGGCCAGCCTCCCTCTGTGTTTGCTTTAATATCACCATGGAGATCTGAGTTTGATTTAAACAAGACTCACAGCAGATAGGGATCGAGAGAGAGGCCCCGACTGTAAAGCTTTCGAGGTTACGGTCTATTCAATAAATAATTCAGTGTGACTCAACGGTTTGATGAGGTTAGGCTCTGGGGCCTTGAGGTGCCTTTAAAATGTTTTGGGACAAGATCTGACAGAGGAATCATGAGAATTTGAGGAAATTTCTCAGCATTCCTAGCTGCTGGCTCCACCTCCCTTTCTCCATCTTTTTTTTTTTTTTTTTTTTTTTTTTTTTTTTTTCTGAGATGGAGTCTCCCTCTGTCTTCAGGCTGAGTGCAGTGGCATGATTTCGGCTCACTGCAAACCTCCGCCTCCTGGGTTCAAGCGATTCTCCTACCTCAGCCTCCTAAGTAGGTGGACTACAGGCATGTGCCACCACACCCAACTAATTTTTGTAATTTTAGTAGAGACGGGGTTTCATCATGTTGGCCAGGATGGTCTCGATCTCTTGACCTCATGATCTGCCTGCCTCAGCCTCCCAAAGTGCTGGGATTACAGGCGTGAGCCACCGCCTGGCCTCTTCTCTCCATCTTGACTTTACTACTTGCCCCCACCTTGGGTCCTGGTTCCAGGGACTCTCCGTCGCTGCTTCTAGCTTCTCTACCTACTGACTTTCCTTCTCTTTCTCTTTCCTCTCTTCCCTTCTGCCTTCTTCCTTCCCTCACTCCCTCTTTCCCATGTATCCATCCACCTGTCTGATCAGCCATCAATGTTTTCTTTCTTCCTTCCATTCCTCTATCTTCTCTCCTTATTTTTATCCACACTTCCCACCTTTGCTCCTCTCTCTGTCCCTCTCATTCTTCCATCCATCTGCCCATCCATTTCATCCACTCATCCATCATGTTAACCATCCACCCATCATCCACCCCTCCATTCACCTCCTTGCCCTTCCTCTATCCATCCATTTAGGCTCTGGGGTGGAGTAAGCTGTGATGACTGACATCTAAGACTAAGAGTTTAGCAGGGGGTGTGGACAAGGAGCCAATCCACGACAGTAGCAGGTAATCCACTGTATGATGGAGCTGAAAGAACCAGGGAGGGAAGCCTGAGATACCCCTACTCCATTGGAGCAGAGAAAGTGGTAGTCAGGGAAGACTTCCTGGAAGAAGACTCTCCCTGGTCCCCAGATACTGCAGCCTCCCTTCTCTTCTGGCTGCTCTCCTTACACAGTGCCTTCAATGCTGCTACAGCCACAATGGCTCTTTTTGTCTGCTCCCGGCCCAGCTCGTCCCCACCATCCCTAGTGTATCCTGCCAAGGTCTAGCAAGTCTGTGCAGCAGCTGCCAGCCATCCTTCTGTAATCCTAGGCTGCGGGATAGAAGTGCAGCTGCTGGCCCGGGAGGTGGTTGGGACACTCTGCCCCTCTGCACTCTGGCTGGGCCTGGGTCCCAGCTTCTGCTGTAGGAGCTGCCCTGAGTGAGTCGCGGCCCACCGGGGTTCACCCTGGCATGGTGTGCCACTGGCATGTCACTCTCCTTTCCTCCCCTGTGTCCTGGTCACTCAGCCTTGCTCCTGTAGGCTAATGGCTACCCTCTGGTGCTAGTTCTCAGGGAAAAAGCAAACTGGGGCAGAAAGGGGGTCTCCAGCTTCTTCCGAGTGAGGCTGGCAGCTTCTGCCCAGCCAGGCGTTTGTTCTGAATTTAGCTTTCTGACGGTGTGCAGGGGGGTCTGGCTTCTCTCCCTGGTAGGGTGGCAGCGCTGCCCACGCAGGCGACCCCATGCCTTCTGAGCTCACAGGTGGCTTCCCAGCCCGTAGGATCAGCTCAGATGCTTTTTTGAGAACTGGGGGACAGATGCTCATGGGGAGGGGGAGCCTGGAATGTGGGGCAATGATTTGATTCCGCACCTGTGCTCACCCGAGAATCCTCTCTCAGGGTTGGTCCTCCCAGCTCTTGAGGATTCTCCCTCCAGAGTCCTCCCATCATGGGTTGGGGGGGCCTCCCTACAGGGCTTGCTCCTCCTGCCAGGCCTCCCCAAGCATCCTCGCTGCTTCACCTGCCCCCCTGGACTCCGCTGTCCTTTCCCAGAGCCCTTCTGGATTCCCTCCTCCCACCCCGGCTGGGTCTTGCCCCACCCTTGGGTTCTCCCAGGGTCTCTACCACAGTCCCCAGCCTGTCCCCACCATGGCAGGCACCTCTCTGTCTCTAGGGTGTGGGTTTTTGTGTTCTCTGTACCTGGCAGAATCTCCAGAACCGCCATGAGCCCAGGGGCTTGCAGAGCGGAATCCGCATCCACCCGGCATGGAGTGTGAATTTTAGTGATAACTAAAATTTCCTCAAACCAGGGCACTGGATAATGGTATTAAACCTTCCTAAAGAGACTCTTAATGTGGGCATTCTAAATTCCTCTCCAGAAACATTCTCTCTGGAAAAGTACCACATCTTTAAATACTGTAATTTTAACGTGTCATCTTAGGGATCTTGGAAACTATGCCACAGTCGTGGCGTGGTACCCCACTGTGTGAACCCCACTTCGTGAGATTAACACTATTCATATTTGAGATGAATATCCTCTCTGGTCTTGAGTTGCAGATATATACATGTTTTATGAATCTGGAATCCCGATTGAATTATGTACTAAACATTTTCTTATGATCTCTGTATTTTCACAACCACATTTTTTTTTTTTTTTTTTGAACCGGAGTCTCATCTGTCACCCAGGCGGGAGGTCAGTGGTGTGATCTCAGCTCACTGCAACCTCCGCCTCCCAGGTTCAAGCAATCCTCCTGCCTCAGCCTCCCGAGTAGCTGAACTACAGGCCCCTGCTACCATCCCCGGCCAATTTTTGTATTTTTAGTCGAGATGGGGTTTCGCATGTTGGCCAGGCTAGTCTCAAACTCCTGGCCTCAGGTAATCCACCCACCTCAGCCTCCCAAAGTGCTGGGATTACAGGCATGAGCCAATGCACCTCACCCACAGCCACTATTTTTAATGGCTGTATAATATACTCTTATCTGAAGGAGGGATTCTTTATCTACTCTAGTTCTCATCGTTAGACCTCTGAGCCATTTCTGGTTTTCTAATGCCGAGATGTAACGGGAGCTGTGGAGAATGTCCTTGTACACATGCTGCTCCCACACCTCTGTGTCCTTAGGAGAAGCTCTTCCGTGAGGGCATCCTCCTGCATATCAGACTGCAGGGTGCCGGGATGCTGGCGTGCCTTTGGGTGTGTGGAGGGCCTGTCTCTGTGGCTGTTTCTGACGTGACTGAAGGGTTAGAGACCGAAGGGCCATATAGGCAAGGGGTAGTAAGATCCATGTGAGATTGACCTCCTTTCCTGGTGCGAATGTATCTCCAGCTAAAGGAAAGCTCCACAAGGCGAGACAAGGATATGCCTGCTGTTCTGTAAATCCCATTAACGGCTGCAGGCGTTGCTTTCGGCATCAACGATTCAGACTGCTCAGAACACTAGGGCCAGGCATCCAGGGTCCCGCCAACCAGCCAGAGAACGGAGGAGCCAGGGCGGTGGCCCGCGGGTGCACGCGGTCAGGTGTGGCTGCACTCAGGTGGCGTGAAGCCCAGTCCTACCCCTGGCCATGCTGGGATAGGTTCCCCTAGGAGGGACTTTGGAAATAGGTTCTGAGGGATGAATAGAAGTTTTCCAGGCAGGGAAGGGCATGTGGAGCAGGGGAAGGCAGTGTAGGCAGTGGGAGCAGCGGGGCAATGGTGTGGAGGCTGGGAAATGTCGGGGCTTTGGGGCACGCCCTGGTAAGTGTGTAGGCTGGTGATCAGGATGTCTGGTGTGCCGTGGCTGCCATAAAAACGACCACAGACGTAGGACTTGAAGCAGCACAGGTGTGTCATCGTACAGCTCCGGAGGCCACAGCCCAGCCAGGGCTCACTGGGCTCCCGTCAAGATGTTGGCTGAGCTGCCTCTCCCAGCGCTCTGGGGAAGAATCTGTTCTCTTGTCTTTTGCAGCTTCTAGAGTTAGAATGCAGAGCTGCCTGCCGTCCGTGGCTCCGGCCTTCCCACCCAAGCCAGCAGCGTCACCTCCCTCTGACCCTTTTTTTTTTTTTCTTTTCTGACCACAGCCAGAAAAGATTCTCCCTTTAAAGGACCCATGGGATGACACTGGGCCCACCTGGGTAACCAAGGATAATCTTCCCATTTCGAGGTCCTTCGTCAGACCTCTGAAGTCCGTGGCCGGATGAGGTAATGCACACACGCTCTGAGCGTTGGGATGTGGACCTGTTCCGGGGGCCTTTATTCTGCTGAGCACACAGGCATGAAGGCATCAGACCCATGGCCAGAAGTTGCTGGTCAGCGGAAGGCCTGGCTGGGGCCACCAAGGGTGAACACGAGATAGGAAGAAACGTTTTTAGATAACGTAATTTTGTCAACATTCTTGAGTACCCCCTCTGTGTGGGACACTTCGCCAGGACTTAGGATTGACCGACCTTGACAGAGGAAGGCATGGATAGGGGTCCGACGTCTAGTGTTGAGGGCCCTATGCAAGAGTGTAATCGGGCATTTCAGAGGAGGTGATGTCTGAACTGGGCTTTGAAGGATGGATGGGAGTTTTCAGGCAGACAAGGGACACATCATGTGGAGAAACACAGGGGCCTGGAGCAGCCTGGTGTGGAGGGCCTAAGGAGTTTAGAGTGGCTCAAGTGTGAGGTGGGAGGGGGCCGGTGGGGGAGTGCGCTGGTGATCCAGCCGGGGTTGGATTAAGGAGGCCTCGTGTGCCAGCCGGTGGGGCCTGGAGCAGCCTGGTGTGGAGGGCCTAAGGAGTTGAGAGTGGCTCAAGTGTGAGGTGGGAGGGGGCCGGTGGGGGAGTGCGCTGGTGATCCAGCCAGGGTTGGATTAAGGAGGCCTCGTGTGCCAGCCGGTGGGGCCTGGACTCTGATGTGCAGGTGATGGGGGGCTGGGTGGGATTTCAATAAGGTAGGCTTGTGGATTTGAGCAAGCATTTGGCTGCAGCGTTTGCAGGGGACAGGAAGGAGGACACTGCAGGGTTCAGGGAGGCATGCTTTCAGCCACTGGGTAAAGGAGGCAGGGCCCTTGGCGGGATGCCTGACTCAGTACTTTGAGTTCCCCCACTCACACTGGCATCCTGTGTGCACCGCATACGCACACTCACACACACTCTGCAGACACACACACTTCCTCCTCCACACTGACACACACTCATGCACACTCACGCAGACACACACGGTTCCTCCTCCACACTGACA
>NW_022437025.1:5287732-5288230 GCF_009761245.1 Sapajus apella | reverse complement strand
CACACGGTTCCTCCACACTGACACACACTCCACAGACACACACGGTTGCTCCTCCACACTGACACACACTCACACACACTCTGCAGAGACACACGGTTCCTCCACACTGACACACACTCACACACACTCTGCAGACACACGCGATTCCTCCTCCACACTGACACACACTCACACGCACTCCACAGACACACACAGTTCCTCCTCCACACTGACACACACTCACGCACACTCTGCAGACACACACGGTTCCTCCACACTGACACACACTCATGCACACTCATGCAGACTCACACAGTTCCTCCTTCACACTGACACACACTCACGTACACTCATGCAGACACGCAGTTCCTCCTCCACACTGACACACACTCATGCACACACACAGACACACACAGTTCCTCCTCCACACTGACACACGCACACTCACTCAGACACACAGTTCCTCCTCCACACTGACACACACTCATGCACACTCACGCAGACACACACAGTTCCTCC
>NW_022437025.1:5229971-5287722 GCF_009761245.1 Sapajus apella | reverse complement strand
GCACACTCACGCAGACACACACAGTTCCTCCTCCACACTGACACATACTTACGCACACTCATGCACACTCACGCAGACACACACTGTTCCTCCTCCACACTGACACACACACACGCACAGCTCTCACATGCAGACACACACTTGTGAACATACACATGCGAACACATTCACACATAAGCACACACATGCATACATGCACACACACACACATGCTCTCGCACCCACGCACCCACACACGCATACCTTTTGCCTGTGGTCTGAGGAGAGCAGAGCTGGGTCTCCTGCCCTTTGCATTAAAGGCACGCTCTGCCCTGGAGACGTGCTGCATTTTGATGAAACCCTCCACCTTTATACATGGGGAACGCGAGGAAACTGTCTTTGTTTTCTGCTGTGTAGTAAACCTCGCTAAGTGTGCGCTGAAGGATGGAGCCATAAACCTGTTTACAGGGCGAGCGTGTCTGGGGATTGCGCTGGCGGCTGAGTGGCATGGAAGGCAAGATAGATTTTTCAAGGCATGACACTCTTTTTATGAGGGTCCTTGTGAGATGCTGAGAGATGGCAGCGCCAGGAAGCCAAAGTCCTGTGTTCCTTGGAGCCTGCTTTTCCTGTCCACAAAGTGGGAGCTAACGGGAGGACTGCGTGGGACACTCTGGATGGCGTTTGCTTAGCACAGGGATAACCACGCAGCAGTTTTTATTATGCCGTGGATGTTAGTTTGGGGGTAAAAGCTAATGTTTGTCTGAGTTTGGGAGAAGCATGGGCACCCGATTCTGGATGTCCCACCTCTGCCATTTAGGAGTGACCTTGGACAAGTCCTCTGCCGATTCTAATCCTGTTCTCCCACCTTTAAAGTGGGTCTGCTGAGATGGGGAAAAGTGCTTTGTGATGTCCTCAGTGACTGTGGGACCCGCACTTCCTGGAAGGTGGCACTTGGCCCCATCCCTACCCCTGACCCTGCCAGGCCTCAGCTTGGCCAGGCATGCAGTCCTGTGTCCCTGCATCAGGACTCTCTCATCTGCAGAAAATGCAGAGAGCCGAATCGCCCTTTTCAATGCAATGGGGAGTGAGAGGAGGAGGCCCCTGAACCAGCCCCGGTAGGGATGGGTCAGCAAAAACCCCCAGGGCATGTGAAGGGTGACGGGGCGCAGCCCCACCAAGGGGCAATGAGTTTTCAGTTGATGCCACAGGAAACACAAGAGTGAGCTAGCAGAGGGATGGAGGGGTCCTGGGGGCAGGGGAGCTTCATGGCTGGTGGTGTCTGGCTCATCAGACGTTTATGAAGCACCTTCCAGGCACTTGGCTTGTATCAGGTGCCATCAACTGGAGGCTCTTTCCAGGTACGTTGTCACTTCTTCCTCCTCGTCCTCACCCCACGTGCCTTCCCTTCCTCTTTCCCTTTCTTCTTTGTTTTTCTGAGCACTCAGCACCTTCCAGATGTACCCTAGAGTCTGCAGGTTCAGTGTGAATGAGGCAGACACCGCCTCTGTCTCCATGGGCCTCACGTTCTAGCAGAGAGGCAGACAAGTCATCGGGTGATGCCCATCCCGTAGGGAGGAAGTGTTGTGGAAGTGCTCGGGACGGGGCAGCAATGCAGGCCCGGGGGTCAGGCTGGCTTGCCTGGGGAAGTGGTCTCCCACCAAGACTTCAGGATGAATCTAAGTTAGCCAACCGTTGGAGTATTTCAGAGCAGACCACCCACGCAAAGTCTGAGAAACTGACAATGGATGGAACATTAAGTGTGAAGTGGATTTGGCTGAGGGCAGGGTTGTGGGGGTCACAGAGGTCATTGTCTCCACTCCACGAGGACCCTTATAAAAATAGCGTCGTGTTTCAAAAAGGCTAGCTCAGAAATCAGTGGCGCTGGAAGCTGTGCCCTCTGGTGGATGAACCATTGAAGGTGCCAGGATGGTGATGTATCAGTTAGCTTTTGCTGCATAACAAATTACACCCCCCTCCCCCTGCCGCCAGCAAGTTTATGGCTTAAAACAACAGCCATTCATTGAGCTTATGATTCTGTGAATGGGCTCAGCTGGCTGGACTGGGCTCAATTGTGCATCTGCAGTCAGCAGCCAGTTATCTTGGTGGCTCTGTTTCGGAGGCTTGGCTGGCCTTTGCTTGGGGCAATGGGGAAGACTGGGCCATAGGACTCTCATCCTCCAGCGGGTTAGCCTGGGCTTATACACAGGGCACCTAGGCACAGGTTCAAGAAAGAAGAGCAGCACACAGGGCTTGAGGCATAGGCTTGGAAGTCACATAAAATCACTTCTGCAAATTTCATTGACCAAAGCAAAGCACAAAGATTGACCTTTATTCAAAAAGTGGGAAATAACTGAACTTATTGAAGGAAGGACCATTGCAAATGGGTGTGGATATGGGGAGGGGATGAATTGAGCCATTTTTTTTTTTCAACAGATATATTTGATCTGGAAAAGAGAAGGTATGAAGCTGTTTCCCAACTGCTGAGTGCTTTCTGGGGTTCAGGAGACAGGCAGTGCCTTGGGATGCTGAGGGCAGAGCTAGGATCCAGGACTCCATTGGGAAGAACTTTCTGCCAGGTGGAGTCACTCATGGGGTCTGGCTGGCCTTGGACCCTGGCGGCACCAGGAAAGACTGTGTGAGCCTTGTTGAGAAACACATGGCCAGAACTTGGGTGATAGAGAAAGGGTGCCCTCTCAGGTTGTAGCAATGGGCCCCATATTGAATGGACCACATGCTCTGGTTGACCTTGCCCAATTCATGGGTTTTCATTTAAGCCTTTGCAGTCAGTGCTCCAGGCATCCAATCCTCCACCTATTTGCAAAGTTTTGCAATAAAGAGCCCATAATTTCTGGAGTGCATGAATTTCTTCCTGCAGAAGCTCATCAGTTTCTCAACTTTCATCTGCAAACACTGGTGTTTTTTGAGTCAGCCTTCTTCCAGGGTGAGCTGGTGTCATCTGAACTGTAGATTGGCAAGCCCATCTCAGACAAACAGGCCCCTCTTCACTGGTCCAGGGACTTGGCTGAGACATGCTGGGTCCCCAGGAAAGTATAGACAGAAGCTAGATCTCTGGATCTAAGAGGCAGCAAGCTATATCAGGGTGTGCTTCTGCAGCAGCAAACAGCCCCAGTGATCCAGTGGCTTCCTAGGGTGAAGTTTCTCTGTTGTGCAATGGTCCAGTGTGGGTATTGCTAGCCAGGTGCTTCCTGGGCAACTCTTCTCTGAGCAGTGTGATGCACGGACTCAGATTCCTTCCCTCATATAGCTCTGCACACTCCTCTCCTGCTAACCAGGGCCTAGGAGTCCTCCAGTCTCCCAGGCAGAGGAGTCAAGAGAATGTGGATTATATATGGAGAACTTCCAGCCACACGCTATTGGCTAAATCTCAGCCACTGGGCTGCTTGCATCTGCAAGGGAGGCTGGGAAATGTAGTCCACCATGTGCCCTGGGGCCAGGGTTTGGCTTGTGAACACCTAGCTGGCTCCAGAAGAGAATGACCGCAGCAACACCACTTTGGGGTCAGCAGACCTGAGTGCCAAGCAAGTGCTTCCATCTCCCATCCGGAGCTCTCTGGGCCCCAGAGTCCCCATCTGTAAAATGGGCACAGTGATATTCTCTACCTTGCAGGTTCGTGGGAGCCTTCTCTCCCTGGATGAGATCAAGGAGAGAAAGCACCAAGCCATATCCTGCTGGCACAGGCCCCGGGATAGCTGGCTGAGATTCAGTGTCCAGGGCTCGGGTCCAGTTGGCACAGCCAGCCAGTGGACATATGGGGGAACTGGAGAGGTTCTGGAAGCTTCTTTCATTCCCAGCTGGAGGCAGACCTCATGGGACGCAGGAAGGCAAGGAGTCCAGTGTGGCCATGGAAGGTGGTTTGCTGTCACTGGAGGGGCTGCACACCTTACCCACTTGTTCTCTTTCCTGGCCTCACTGAGCACATCACCTCCCCTGAGCTCTGGGCCTCATCTTGCAAGCTAGGGCAGTGGCAGTCACATCCCTGGGGAGGACTCCCTGGGATTCAGGACCCACATGATCCTGAGGCCTCTTCTCAGACCTTATCCTCCATGCTCTGCCAGCCAGCCCGCCTGCCACCACCGCAAGCTGGGGCCTTCATGGCATGCGTGATGCCACTCAAAGCACAGTAGGTTCTCGGCCTGGCACCGTGCTTCCTGCTTGCCTCCTCTGCCCGCCTTTATCCTCTGTCTGCCGTTGCAGGGGACGGCAGGGTTCCCAGTGCCCCAGTTAGCACGTGCGCAACAGCAGATGTTTGCCATCACTGGTGTTTGGTTCTGTTCTGCTCCTTGGAGATGGAACCCTGGGCCTGGTTCCCAGCTCTCTCTTGGGACCCTGTGGCTGTTTCACTCCATCCCTTGCACCCACAGTGTTTGTATTTAAACTTCTGCTTGGGTCCCCAGCACAAGCTGTTGGCTGAAGGCCCAGGGAAGGCACTGGGCTGTGCCGGGAGTCAGAGGGGGCACCCAGCCGGGTCATCTGGCACACTACGCCATGCGTTTCCTGGGACAGCCCCTGTTCCCACAGCTTCTCCTGTGTCTCCTCTCTGCCCTGGAGGGAGTGCATGAGAGGTGGCTAAGAACGCAGGCTTGTGGACCTGTGAGATCAGAGTTCCAGTCCTGGCTCTGCCTCTTGTTAACTGTGTGGCCTTGGGAAAGTGCCTTTCCCCCTCTGAGCCAGGTTTGCTCCATCTGTGATAATAGCGTTGCTGGGTCCAGTGGTGATGGATGTAAAATACAGAGCCCAGGCCTGGCTTCTAGCACGCGCCAGGGAATTCGCTGTGGTCACTCACGCTTCTCCTTTAGCAGCAGCACACTCCTTGGCAATGGGAGTGTGTGGGGTAAGTAAGGTTCTTGCCCCAGTAACTCCCTTTGTGTGGTCAGTGTGCATCTCCAAAGCCACAGCGTGGCCTCTGTCTGCAGCGGAGCTGGAGACAGTCAGTGACTGTGGATAGGCGAGGCCCTGGGGCCTGGCGTCTCCGCGGGCTCTGTGGGATGGCCACTGTGGCCCCTCTCTGGTTTCCCTGTCTCTGCTTTGGCCTCCCCCAGTCTGGAGGATTCCAGCCTGGTCGGTGCCCCCTTAGCTACTTTCCTCCATGAGCCCTGCATTTTGGAAAACCAAGCCCACCACCTTGTACGGGTCAGTCATCACCCCACCTAACGTGGTCGGACGCGCCGCCTGGGTTCAGCATGTCAGAACTGTGTCTCTGTCCCTGACCTTCTCCTGTCACCGCCCTCTGGAGTGGGCCACTGGGCTGCTTTGTCGCAGAGCCCAGCTCGGCCTCCTTGGGCCATGCCCTTCTCCGGGACCTGGGCTCCAGGCTGGGGGAATGTTCTCCTGGAGCCTCTAGCCTCTTCTAAGTCCTGGTTGCTCTGCCCTCTTCCGCAGCCTGGGCAGACCCCTCCCTGGCCTTCCTTTCCATAGGCACTGCCCGTGGGCCCATGACGGCTGTCCAGTGAGGGAGGTGTGTGGATTGGGCTGGCGTGTTGGGGCTGGGGTCTACACTCCAGTTTGAGGCCTCCTGCAGTGCAGGTCAGTGCTGGGGGCAGAGGTGGGTGGTGCCAGCCCCTCGGTGCTCCTGCCCCAGTCACCTTGTGGGTCAGTGCCAGGCCAGGTCTGAGAGCACAGAAGCCTCCCCACTGCCTGCTGCTGATGGACCCAGGGCTTCTCAGTACACCGGGAGGTCCATGTAGCACCCCTGTACCCTTGGGGATCTGCAGGCCCTGGCCCCTCTCCCTGGCCAGCTCTCTAAAGGTCCTAGTATGTACCTGTCCCAGCACCTGCCTCCTCCGCCCTCTTCCCCTCTCTCCACTTCCCAGCCTTTGCCCCAGCTCATGCCTCCCTGGGAAGTGCTCCTGACCTGCCGGCTCTGATTCCTCAGGTGCCAGCTGAAGGCCACCTCCTCTGAGCCACCCCCACCCCAACTATCCACCCTAGGAAAGGTGCCCTCCGCGTTGGAGGCTCTGGTTCCGTGCTGTTTTCTTTTCATTGCACTGATTATAACTGCTCAGGACTTAAGTGCATTATTGATGATGATGTCACTTTAATGCCGTTTCCTTTGAGAACGTTACCACTGTTATTTCCCTCTCTGTGGCCTGTGTGTCTGCTCTGTTAGGTGACAGGCTGGAGAGAGCAGCAGCACTGGCTGTGTGGTTCACTCTTGGATTCCGGTGCCCTCCCGTGGAGTGGAACATGGAGACAGGAGGGTTTTTGCTTTTTAGGGACAGGGTCTCGCTCTGTCGCCTGGGCTGGAGTGCAGTGGTGCAGCCATAACTCACTGCAGGCTCCAACTCCTGGCCTCAAGCGGCACTCTCATCCCAGCTCCCCAGTGCTGGGATCACAGCCGTGCACCACCACGCCCAGCTCAGACTGGACATTTATTTCGTTTGGCCCGTCTGAGAGGCTGGCCTGCAATCACTGTTTAGGGGGACAGGTCAGTTTTATGCCTGGGACCAGCCCGACCCTGGCCTAGCCCCTGGCATGAGCACGTGCTGGGAGACCATGGCTGCCCCACGGTGATCTCTGGGGTGGGGTGGGTGGCTTTCTTTGGCATCCTTCTTTAGAACAGTGGTATGCTGGTGAATGCTGAACAACCAGCACTCAGGAAAAAAGAAAGAAAACCCAGCAACACTGATGTGTAACATCTGCCAGTTTTCGTGGTGTAAATTCTCCCCCCACGGCAGCCAGCGTCAAGCTCCCGAGGTGGCATCATCAATGCAGCGTTGGGAAGAGGCGCGCTCCTCGCTCCCCAGCAAGGGCTCGGCGTGCTGTCTTAGGAGGGCGGCAGGGCACTCCCTGTCCTGGCACCTGTGGGTCTGTGCACAGCTGGGAGGGTGCTGCTGGCCCAGCGGAGAGCGGGATGTCGCCAGCTTTTCCCAGGACCTGGGCCCCTGGCCTGTCACCCTGGGTCTCGCCTTGTTCCTGGCCATGTGTGAGGAGCGGGTGGTGGGACGGAGCTGCGGGCTTGGCCCAGCGAGGGGGCTCTGCCATTGTTACCTGTGTGACTCCCGGTAAGCGCTAAGCTCCCTCTGAGCCTCTGGTTCTTCGTCTGTAGAGTGGGGTGGGGTGGTCATTGGAGGTCTTTCAGGAAACCCCACAGTGGCAGGCAGTGGTGGGCAGGAAGGACTGGCAAGCTCTGTCTCCAGCCTGGGTGCTCTGGTCCTGGGTTCTGTGTGACTGTGGAAACATCCCATTGTCCCACTGGCTTCACTGCCTCTGTCCACTGCCTGGCCCCTTGGCTATAAAATCCGGGTCCACACAGTCCTCTGAATTGGGGGAGGAAATGGAGGCTTGGAAAGATCTAGAGGCTGTCCCAAGTCCCCCATTGTGTGGGCAGCGGACCCCTCCTCTTTGCCGCTCCCCACCTCCTCATGGCGGCAGGGACACCCCCTCTGCTAACATGACATGTGACCCCCCCACCCTCCGCAGGGCTCACAGCAGCTCCCCAGCCCAAAGCCCCTGTGCCGGCCATGGCTCTTCTTTGGGGCTCTCAGCAGGATGGAGGGGTGAGGGTGTGCAGGCACGGTGGTAGGCGTTCTGCATGTGAGACCTCCTTAAACCCTCCCTACCACGCCTTCAGCACAGACAGGCCCCCGTGTGCCCCAGGAAGGCCACGCAGCCAGGGCGTTTTGGAGCCTGCCCTAAAACCACACAATCCTGGGCACCACCTCCAGAGGGAGGGGCAGGCATTCTGCTCCCAGGACGCTGGTTCGGTGCTGTGCCCTGGAGGGCTGCAGGGTCAGCAGGAAGGTGGAATGGATCCCCAGTCTTCTGTGACCTTGTCCCTGCTGTGGGCTGAGCTCAGGGACCTGGGACGTTGGTGCAGTTCCAGGAGGTGCCAGATTCCACAGGCTGCAGGTGCGCCTCCTCCCTCCTGCTCTCTCCAGCCTCTCACTGCCCAGAGCATCGGATCCTCCCACAGCAGTATCATGAGGAACGGCGCCCCGTGCAGGAGCCTCCCTTTCCGGTTTTGCTGAATGCTCCAAATCCCTGGCCTTGACCGCTGTGGGGTGACCCTGGGCTCCGGAGTTCCCCAGGCTGGGCCTGTGTGGCCTTTGGCAAGTCCTGCTGTCAGTCTCCAGAGCCGCAGCCTGGGCAGCAGACTTCCCCTGAGATGAGCGGGCCGGAGAAAGGGCCTTGCATGCGGAGGCGCCTCTCCGAGTCTGCTGTCCTGGTTTCGGTCCCCTGCGCGTCCTGGGAATGCCGGCCTGAGAAACTGGTTTGGGCGTGGCCAGACTTTCCCCTTCATTTTGTAGTGACTCCCACTGGCCTAAATAAATGACACCTGACCCCTCCCGGATCAGGAACCCTACTCCTGAGTGGCTCTGCTCCCTTCCTGGGTCTCACAGACAAATCCCCAAGGCTTCTGAGCTGTCAAAGGGTTGTCAGGAGGTCCAGGCACCAAATCACATTCATTTTATAGCAGGGAGTTCAAGGCCTGAAGAGAGCCCAGCTCGGTCTTCAGGCGGGCCCGCAGTGACTGCACGGTCAGCATTTAGGAATTGTGAGGTCTCACATGAGCAGCCAGGGGTTCCCCCTCACTGGAGAAGTGAGGAAGGGGGTGGCAGCAGGCCAGCATCCTCACAGGGCCTCGAAGTCCCCCTGAGGAGGGTGGCCCACTGGATGGGGCCCGGCGTCTGCCTCGCCCACACTTCTGGGCCCTGGGGCTCTTTGAGCTTGTGCCCCAATCTAGTCCAGCTTCTTCTGGTTACCGAAGGGAAACCGAGGCACAAAGGCATCATGATCCAGGCCTGGGGAGTTAGGCCTGCGCACAGGTCTCGGGAGGGCCAGCCTGTGTCTTCTCCCCTGGGACGCAGGAGGCGTGGAAGGTGTTGTGGTTTTCATTCTCTGCCCTTTGCTGTTCATCAGCCTATGCCCTCCAGAAACAGGGGCACTCGCAAGGCTCCGCTGTGGCTGCAGACCCAGAGGAGAAGGTAGGGAGGGCGGAGTTTTGGGCCAAGGCCTGTGTTTTGCCTGGGGAGGATGCCTGGGTCTGCTGTTCCTGAGACGTTTTCTCCCACCCGCAGTGAGGGGACTGTCGGATCTCAGGGCTGGCGGCTCTGAGCCAGTGGAGGCCCCAGGACGGCTTTGCAGGCTTTACGGGCCAGGGAGACCGTGCAGCTCTCGAAGAGCCTTCCCAGCACACACTGCGCCGCGAGGGTGGCTCCTGGGGCCCACTGCTACGAACCATGTTGCAAGGTGTTGTAGGCCAGGTGTGGTGGCTCACGCTTGTAATCCCAATCCTTCGGGAGGCTGAAGCAGGAGGATTGCTTGAAGCCAGGAATTTGAGACCAGCCTGACTGACGAAGCAAGACCCTCCAGCATTGTCCCTGGGTAGGAAGCGCAGGGAGGGCTGGTACCGTCAGCTCGATGGGCGTAGCACAGGTATCGGGTGTCTTGTATATGCCAGGCCCTGGGCTGTGCTCAATGCGGTCCTCATTTCCTCCCTGGACAAACCCCACAAGAGAGGGTACCTTTACCATCCGTGTGTACTGATGGGGTGCCTGAGGCTGCCAGCTGGTCAGCGGCTTGCCCAGGGTCACACAAGTAGCGAGTGGGGAAGTGCCCCCCCCGTGCCATCTGTGAAGCCCATGTGTCTCCGCCTTACTGCCTGGTCTCCCAGACTCCATATTTGCCCTGGCAACATCCAGTTGTGTTGAGTGGGGCCTGAACCCAGATGACAGCGGGGGGCATGTTTTGGAGCCATGGGGCCCTGAGGACAGGCTTCCTGGGGGCAGCCGTGGAGGTGGGGCCACTCTACCAATGAAGGGAAGTGTGGTGGTTCCATCCCGTGCCCACCTGCCTTTGGCCATGGCCTCCCGGGGCTGCAGCCTGGGTCGGGAGAGTCTGAGACTGCTGGAGAGAATCCTGGCGCAGCTGGAGCTCCAGAGGAGCGCGAACGGCAGCATAGCCAGCGCGGGCGCGTGCACGGTGACCTCGGGGGCCTCTGGGAGAAGAGCAAGTTCTTGTGTGACTGGACTTGGGCTCTTGGGGGGCTTTGAGTCACTGAACCTGGCTGTTTTCACCCCATCCCTGGGGCCTGCGGGACGTACGGGAGGCGGGGTGCTGGGGTCTGCGGGGCATACGGGAGGCGGGGTGCTGGGGTCTGCGGGGCGTACGGGAGGCAGGGTGCTGGGACCTGCGGGGCGTACAGGAGGCAGGGTGCTGGGACCTGCGGGGCGTACGGGAGGCAGGGTGCTGGGACCTGTGGGGTGTACGGGAGGCGGGTACTGGGGTCTCTGGGTCATACGGGAGGTGGGTGCTGGGTTCTGTGGGGTGTACGGGAGGTGGGGTGCTGGGGTCTGCGGGGCGTACGGGAGGTGGGGTGCTGGGGTGTGGGGTGTACAGGAGGCGGGTGCTGGGGTCTCCGGGGCATATGGGAGGTGGGTGCTGGGGTCTGTGGGGCGTACGGGAGGCGGGATGCTGGGTCTGCGGGTTGTACGGGAGGCGGGGTGCTGGGGTCTGCGGGGCATACGGGAGGTGGGTGCTGGGGTCTGTGGGGCGTACGGGAGGTGGGTGCTGGGGTCTGTGGGGCGTACGGGAGGTGGGGTGCTGGGGTGTGGTGTGTACGGGAGGCGGGTGCTGGGGTCTGCGGGGCGCAGGGGAGGCGGGTGCTGGGGTCTGCGGGGTGTATGGGAAATCGCATTTCAACATGAGCTTTGGAGGGGCCAGGCATCCGAACCATATCACCACCCCTGAGCGGGGTGAAGGGAGGCTGAGGTGCAGCCAGAGGCCAGGAGCAGGCTCGCCCACCTCGGGTCTGCCCTGAGGGCTCTTCCGGGGGCATGTGTCCCTGGGCTTCTGCACCCAGGTCCCACCCAGCCATCAGCTGTGGTCCTGCGGTGGAGCTGTCTGCCCATGACTTCGCCTCAGCTGTGGAGGACAGCCTTGTCTTACACAGTGTTCCTGGGGCGGCTGTTGGAACTGAGCAGAGCGGATTCACCTTCATTTACTGAAGGATGGGCTCCGTTTGGTACACCAGGAAGGTATGGGCATGGCTAGGCCTTCTCAGGAACACGCAGCCCCAGGGCGGCATCGCACTGGTGATCTCACCCACAGAGGGCAGACCCGAGGGCTGAAAGCCCCAGAATTGCCCGTGCTCCTTTGCGCTTCCAGTGCTCATGGAGCCTGCTCTATGCTGGGCTCTGTCCTGGTGGCAGCGCTGTGGCAGGGACCACTGAGGCAAACTCCTGCCTCCTGGAGCTCGCATTCCAGGGGAAGCCTGGCCACAGCAAGATAGCCCAGCAGTCAGCTGTGGGGCCGAGGGCAGCTGAGACAGACACATGTGGAGTGGTGGTGAGAAGGGCCGGTGGGGAGCGGAGAGGCTGCTGTGCGGAGTTCTGCAGGGCAGGCCTGAGCCGCAGGGGCTGAGAGGGGCACGTCTAGGGCCAAGCAAAGGCCCTGGGGTGGGCTGGGGTGTGTGCAAGGCCAGGGTAGCTGGAGAGGAAGGAGCAAGGGGAGGGGCTGGGCTGCGCCAGGGTGGGGTCCACCTGGCCGACGGTGCCTTGGATTGGTAAGGGCCTCAGCTTTTATCTGCTTTTACTGGGAGCGAGGGGGTTGTGAGCTGGCCCGGACTTAGATTTTGTCAGGATCACTGCTGTGATGAGACTAGGCGGGAGGGGGCGGCGGGGTGGGGGAGCACCGACCCCAGGAAGGCGTCTCTTCACCAGTCTGAGTGAGCCGAGTGGCTGGCTCGCAGCAGGCGTCTGCTGGCAGGACTCGCCGTCACTGTGACCTGGAAACCTCGCCGCTGAGCAGGCACGTGGGGCTGCTGTGACCATTTCACAGATGAGGAAATTGAGGAAGAGAGGACACAAGCGTTGGTCTAGGGCTGGCAGAGTTGGTGACTTTTGACTTGGTGCAAAGCCATCTGCATCGAGGTGCAGGTGCATGCACGTGTGTGTGTATGGGGATGGGCTGCACACCCCCTGCCTAGAGCACTGGGGAAGGAGGCTGTGACATCTTGAGGCCACCTGCGTTATGGCTGGAGCCCAGGACGGGCTTCCCTGATGCCACTCTGTTCCACCCCAGCTCCCTGGAGACGCTACTGGGGGCTCACAACAGCTGGGCATCCCTGCTGTACGCCCTCAGGGCCTCGGCATCAGCATTTGGCTAATTTACCAGGTCCTACCATGCCTTCCGCTCTAAGGGCATTTGGTGTGGGAGACATGAAGGAAACAGCAGCAGAGAGTGGTTAAGATACTCTGGGAAAGTGAATCTGCCTTAATAGACCTGGAAATCACAGTGTAACTGAAGAGAAAGACCTGCAAAAATACAACAATGAAAATGCATTTTAAGGGGCCAGCTGGAAAAACCGAGAAAAGGCAGATGTGTCATGGAGGCATGTGCCTGGGAAGCCCCTTCCCCTCTGTGCATGCACCCGGTGGGTCCCTCCCACAGGGCACACTCCGTCCTGCGGAGGACGGGGAGGTGGGGTCTCCCTGGTTAGGGATGAGAACACTGAACCAAGGCCACAGAGTGGTGGGGTCAGGACTTGCACGTGGACTCTTGTATGTTGCAGGTGTGAGGACAGAGCACAGCCCCTGAGCCTGCTGCTCCCTCCGCTACTGGCTGTGTGGCCTTGGGCAAGTTACTTGACCTCTCTGGCTTCAGCGTCCTCCGCTGGGGAATACAATAAGAAGAGTCCCTGTCTCTCGGTGGCTATGTAATGTCCGAGAGTGAAGCCAGCACAGCTCCTGGAGCTGCGCCCAGCAGGCTGGCAGCCCCGTCCGGTGGCCAGGGACCATTGTCCTGGGCCCTGTGGTGCCTGGCACTTGGGTATGCTTGGGAAGCTTTTCCAGGCCCGCTTCTCGTTGTGAGGAATGGGATTTGAATTTCATCCCTGGAGGTCATGGAAAGTGAAAGGGGGAGGAGCGTGGACAGTGCTGGCCGTCCCCGACGTGCTCTCCTGGGCTCAGGGCTCACTCTTCCCACATTGAAGGCGGCTGTCCCCACGGACTGCTCTTCCCCGCTTTCCAGGAGAGCCTGAATTTGTATAAATTATTCACACACACGCACCCAAAAGAGAACATAACTGGATGTATTTATATCTGGTTTGAAGTTTCTAACAACACATCACTTCTAAGAAAAGCCCTAAGGGGAAAAAAAAAAAAAAGCCAGACAACCAAACCCTTCTCCCCGCTCCCCCAGCCCCTCTGCACCCCGGTGTGGCTGAGAAATCACGAGGGGCGGCGTGTATAGGTGTTCCGTGGCGTCCCAGGCCTCCACCTTACGATGGCATCTGGAGAATGCCCAGTGTGTGTCTGGCTGAAGGTGTGGGTACCTGCCCAGCTCTGGCAGCCCGGCGGGACCCCTCTCCCTCCTCCCAGGCAGAGGCGTTCCTCCCTGCGGAGCGGTCACCTGCCTCTGGGACATCCACGCTCAATGTGGGTCTTGATGTCCCATCTGTGCTGGGATGGGTCTCCCAGACTTCTAGGCCCAGTAGGGCCTGCTGCTCTTCTTCTGGGCTGGCTCCTCCTCTCCCACAGCGGGGCAGCTACAGGGCCCTCCCCTGAAAAGCCTTTTCCAGCCTGGAACAGCAGCTGTGGAGTCGTTTGGATGGACTCCTTAAGCCGCAGTCTCCGTGCTGAGTGGCGGTGCTGCCATCAGCAGTAGCAGGCCCATCCCTTCCTCCTCCTGCCTCTCTGCCTTTAGTCCCCAAGGCAGCCACCCTGCAAAGACAGTTGCAGAGCGCCTCCTGTGCTCTGGGCTTGGCACCAGTGCCAGGCACATGGGATGGAGGTGACTGAGGCCCTGCCACAGGCCTCCACAGCTTTGGTGGCAGATGAGTGAGTGGAGGGGTCAGAGGGCCCCTGTGGGGGTGCGGCAGGGCCGTGCCCAGGACCTGGGTGGGCAGCGGGGCCTGTGGGGTCATCATGGGCAACCATCTAGTGGGGACACATTCAGTCAGTGGGTCTGTGGGAGCAGCTGGTACCCATGCCTGAGGGGTGGGTGGGGAAGAGGATGTGGAGACACCCTGCCCTGACCACCCCCTGCAGGTAGCTCTGGGGTGGGGGCAGGTGGGCTGAGCTGGGTCACCTGGCAGGTGTGGCGCTTGCCCCCTCCCGGCCTCTCACAGGTGACCTCTTGGGGGATTTCAGGTCATGACACACACTTGTCAGCAGGTGTCCCCCCCGACTCTCGGCCAAGCTAGAGGAGGGTGGGGACACCTCCCAGCAGGCAGAGGGAGAGCCTCTGGGGCTGCTCCTGGAGAGGGCGGGTGGTCTCGGGGGAAGAGGCAGGTACCGAGGCCGACAGCTTTGGGCCCGTGTTTCGAAGTCTGGTGCACAGCTGCCTTCCCATGGCCTATCCGGTGGCCGGGCACCACTGCCACCCCTTGCTGGCAGAATCTTTTGTGTGGCTACCCAGCAGGCCCAGGCTTGCCCAGCCAACAGGGACCACTATTGAGGCATCCAGAAACTCAGGCCAAGTGTACCTGTGTTCGTGGGCGGTGGCCCAGGCCTGCGACGGTTACTTAAGAGTTCAGGTGTGGCCTCTTGGAAAACAGCACCCCCTCACATCCCGTCCATCCAGGCCTGCCATATCTCTTGCTCAAGAGGAGAATTAATCCGTGGGCCTCACATGAAATGCCAGCTTCCACCCCCGGACCCATGCGTGCAGCTCCCGGATGTGTGAGCCCCTCCTGTGCGTGGGCGCTGGGCCAGGTGCAAGGACACTGCAGGGTCATGGCCAGGGGCTCTCCTGGAGGGGGGACAGTGTCTTAGGGGGACCACACAGCATAAGCAGAAGCCACAGGGTCACTTAACCCAGCTGGAAGCCCTGGAAGCCCCTGGAGGCTTTTTGCCGGACGGGGGGCACTGAGGCGAGGTGGGGGCATTGGGGTGAGGTGGCGGCTGTTGTGACAGCTCTGGGACCTGCGTCTTCCCCGAGAATAAAAACACAGCACACATCATTTGGAGAACACCGGTGGTTTACACAGCACTTGCATAGCCAGACTCTCCTGGGTGCCCTTCTGGGCCCCTAAGATGGGCTTTCTGGTCCTAGCAGACTCTTCAGGGGGAAGGGGCTCTAGGACTTGTCTGAATTGTATCAGCATCCTCACAAGGCAGGTATGATCATCCCCATTGTACAGATTAGAAAACTGAGGCTCGGACAGCTGGAGGGCCGTGCTCACTGTCTTGTCTTTGCCCTTGCTCTTCACACCCCCGTGGCCACCCCAGGCTCCTCTGGCTTTTCCTGGGGGCTTCTGCCCGGCACGTTTTGCTCTCCTGATTTTGAGCACACCCCAAGACTTTCCTTCTTTTCATTGCCAGGGCAGCTGAGGGTCTGGGCTACAAGGAGAGAGAGGGACCCTGCGGCAGCTAAGACATGGTGGGGGAGGGGGACTGCTCTGAAGCCCAGCAGCCTGTGGAGAATGTGGCCAAAGCCCCATACCTGTCCCCAGTAATGTACAGAGACACGCGCCTCTTTCACACACCCTTGGAAGCTACACCCAGGGACTCCAGGTTGAGAATTTCTGGCCTGAGTGAGACCCAGACTCCCACCCCCAGCTGTTGATAAGAGGTAACAGCCCCAGTAGTGACTGGACCTCCACGCCTCCATCTGTCCCTGCCTCTGCTCACCCAGCCATGACCGCAGCCGTGCTCACAGACAGGCGTCCATCCAGCAGAAGGTAAAGGGACCCCCAAGGCTATGGCCAGATTCTCACGGGACCATCAGCAATATCACAGCCTTGGAGATGAAGGGGCAGCCTTGGCTGCGTGGAGAAGCGGGGCACATGAGTTTGTTCCAGTCTAGTAAAGATGCTTTCGCAGGCAAAGCCGTGCAGCACAGTTAAGAGAGAGGCCTTCGGGGTCAGGAATGCCTGGCTTTGAACTTCAGCTCTGCTCCTTCTCAGCCTCCCTCCTTGGAGCCTCAGTTTCTCATTTGTGAAATGGGGACAGGGAAAGCACCCACCTCTTGGGGATCCTGTGGGATACAGGAGCCTCCTGGGCCTCACTAGCAGGCTCTGGCGGCCACAATCATGCATGTTCCCCGGTGTGGAGGGGCGTCTCTTCCCATACGTGCTTCTGACAGTGGTCCACGGCATTGCACAGCTTGGCAGCCTCCTGGCTCCTGCACCAGAAGCTCGGGCCCAAGGCACACTGGTCAGTGCCCAGAAGTGGGGTCCTGGGGCCGTGGCAGGCCCCCACCTTTTTGCACACGGCCACGGGGTCCATCATGTCCATGAGACTCTCAATGAGCACGGGCTCGTACTGGGTGACGAAGTGCTTGCACTGGATCATGTAGGGCAGCGGCAGGAGGCTGCAGCCGCCCTTGAAGGCCATCAGGATGTCGCGCTTGGTGCTCTTGCTCTCTAGGTTGTTGGAGGACACCGTGAGCAGCCTCTTACACCCGTTGCAGAAGCTGCCTTGGTTCTCCGTGTCCCACTCTGGGGATGGCACGACTGCATGGGCTTCATGGACTGCCCGTGCCCGCCTCTGGTTGCCACACAGCCGGATGAACTTGCACACCTTCTCTGGGGTGATTTTGGCTACAAGCTGCACCAAAGGGGGGCTGTAGGTGTCCACCAAGATGACACACTCCTTCCTGATGGAGGCGGGCATTACTGTGCACACGCGCTCCAGGGCGTGGGTGATCATGAGCTCAGAGCTGTTGGACATGAGCCAGCTGTCCAGCTTCTGCACCACGCTCATGCACACCTCACAGGTCACGCCGGCCTGCATCTGCATCTCACTCTGTTTCCTCGGCAACCCCAGCTCCAGCGAGGGGACCCCGTCCACAGCCAATGCTTGAGTCAAGCGGGCAGGAGCCACTAGCTCCTCACAGAATCCCCCCTTCTCGCAGACCTCCCTCGGCGGGAGCAGCCTCAGTGCTTGCTCGGCAGGGACAAAAAACTGGTGGAGGTAGTTCCTGCAGAGGACAGCCAGGCCAGGCCCCACGGACTCACACTGCTCCTCCAAGTTCAAGTCAGCCAAGGTCACGTTGGCCCGGACAGCATCCTGGAGTCGGGAGACCTGCCGTACACAGTCTTGGCACAGAGCTCCTTCAGGCATCTGCGGAGGGTGGAAGCTAAGGGGCCCATTGGCCATGAACGGAGCCACAGCCTCGGAGGTGTCCTCTTTGGAGAGCGGCCCCCGGGTGGCCAGGTGCCTCTGCAGCGGCTCACAGAGGCTGAGCGCGGTGCACACCTGTGCTGGGGCGCTGTCCGGGGCCCCGCGGAGCATGCTCAGGACGGCTAGACTGTGGGTGTCCACCATCCAAATGCATCTGGCTGAAGACTCCTGGCTGGGAAGCCACTCACAGGCCTTCGTCACCAAAGTCAGCTTGTCAGACTCCGTGGCGTCAGGGTTCAGCCCGTTGCCTGCGGCGGCTGCTATGTCCTGGCATAGGTCACAGGGCAGAGATTTCATGGTGGGCTTGTTCCATACGGCCCCTTGGCAGTATGCCACGGCCCCACACCTGGCAGCTGCCTGCAGATCCTGACACCATACCGCCGAGCCCTTGGCACACCCCTGGGGGCCTGAGGTGGGGCTGGCCATGGCGGCCCCCAGGAGGCTGGGCAGGAGGAGCAGGGCACACAGCATGCTGCCCCAGGGACTCTCTGGCTCCAGAGCACCCAGCAGCGGCTGCTGCTATAAACCCGGCTCTCCTGCCTGGCCCAGGGGGAGGCGCAGACAGGCAGCCCCACCTCCTGGCCACTCCTGCTGCCTGACTCACACCCTGCGCCTTGGGGTTCCCGGCCTGTTGGGCTTCGCTCTTACAGTGCCAGGAACACCATCCCTCCCCTCTTCTCCCTTGGATAAGATAAACTCTTACCAGCTTTCCGAGCCTAGCTGATATGTGAATGAAGCTCGGCTCTTAGGCCCTTTCCCCAGGAAGCCCTCCTGGCATTCCCCCCCCCCCCCCCCCCCGCTGTACCCCCACCCTCCCCCACCTATGGCCCCCACCCTCCCCTGGCTGCAGTAACTCCTGGGGTTCCCTTCCCCAAAGCTCGCTGTCCTCTCCTGACTTGTTTGTGTGGCCTGGGTCCTCTCCTGGAGTGTGAGACCCCAGAGGAGTCCCTGCCCCCATTCTGGGAAACACAGAAAGGCTTCCTCTGCTTCATTTGCCAGAAGATTGAATGAACCCAGTGACTGGCCACCCACTGGACGCTGCTGTTTTCTAACTGGGCCTCGGGATCATGTGCCCGGCTGGGGTTCCACCCTTGGCTGTAGCACCCACTGGTGATGCCTTTCAGGGATTTAGTCTTGTTGAGCTTCGGGTCTTCATCTGTGAAGTGTGGGAACCGTGGACCTCACCACTACGCCGCAATAGCCACTCGCAAACCCAGCTCCTGAGCCCAGCCGGTTTCTTCGTTCTGGAAATGTCAATCAAAGGCTGGGTGCGGCTGGTCCGTAGTAAGCATGCATTCAATGTCTGTTGAAGGTACACACACAAAAGGGGTTTGTTTTCACTTCCGTGTCATCTGTTATCTTTTTCTTCTTCCTTCGTTTTAAAAAGTTCTTGGGCAAGAGAGTCCGCTGGGTGAGCACACACAGGCACCGTGATTCGGGTCCTGTTCATTGAATGGAGAATTCTAGAGTCAGCCTCGCCTCTGGCCTAATTGCCACACAGCCAAGGAGTGGGCAGGCCAGAGGCTTGTTGGCAGGGGGCTCCCATGGCCCTGCATGTGGGTGTCCTCAGCTCAGCTTCCTGGGCTTGGGTGCTCGCTAGGAACATGCTTCCCAGTTATGTGGGTCAGTCAGCCTGCCCTGAAATTGCAACAGCCACACATGAGGAATGTAATAGGGCAGAGCGTGTCCCATCAGCCCTCCTGCTGGGGGTAGGGATCACGAAGAGAAGACGGAAAAGGGGATTTGCTGAGTTCTTGCAGTGACTTCCGAGGACTCTGGTTGCCGGGGACCAGTGGAGGGGACAGTCTTAGGGAACAGGTGAGCCTGGGCGTGCTCAGCTGCAGGGTGGCAGCTGGCCAGCACCTCCAGGTCATACCCCAGGTGGGGCTGGAGACATGGGTGTCCTTATCTAGACTTGGCTCCGGCAAGTGCGTGCTGATGCATTTCTGCAGGTTCATGATGTGCCTGCCATTCATTCAGTCCCTCGCCTCTGGAGTCAGACATTTCCGGGGCACCCACTTGCATCCTACCAGGACTTTGGGCACCAGGCTGAAGCAAACAGAAGGCCCTGCCCCTCAGTGTGAACAGGGCTGCATGCCAGACTTCCTGTGCGTCCCTCGAGACCCCGCCCCCACGGCGATGCCTTGGTCTCTTGCACTGAGGGGCTGTGACCCAGGAGGCCAGAATGTCCTCCTCAGGCTCACATCCCTGGAGCCTGGCACACCGCCCCACGAGGACGTGCCAGCATTGCCTTTGTAAGTTGGTCCGTGCTGCCGTGTTTAGTGGTAGAGCCGACATTCTCATTTCTGGGTGGAATTCCACTGGGCAGGTGGAATGCACCACTGGGTCCTGGGCGTATATGAATTAGGTCAGTGCACCACGATGTATTTATCTACTCTACTGCTGATGGGCTTTTGGGCCGATTCCACTTTGGAGCTAGCAGGAGTGGCGGTGCCCTGAAGGCTCCCGTATGTGCCTCGGGATGCACACGTCTTCTCTGTAGGGTTTTAAGGAGGAGTGGTGCTGATGGTGCATGCGTAGTGTGTGTGTGGAGCAGATTCTGCTGGATATCTGCTCCAAAGTGGTTGTGCCCGTTCCCACTCCCCTCAGCAGCATTTAAGGAATTCCGATTGCTCCATGTCTGTTTTGTTTCGGGGGGTGGGGTGTTTTGCGACACCAACGACGGATTCTTACAGACGCCAACTGGGTGCCCTATAATTCATTTCAGTTCTGACTCCAACAACCTGGAGTTAGCTCAGGCCCCACAGGTTAAGGGCTCAGCCCTTACTTTAGACACTAATGATCACAAGTCCAAGGTCGCCGCCCACACTTCTGACGAAGTGGTTCTAAACCGGGGGTGCTGTGACCCCATCCTCAGGCTTGACAATTCCCTGGGGTGGCTCACAGAACAGGAGGCCCTTTGCTTACCTTTCTTATTTATCCTGAAAGCTATGACTCAGGAACTCACGCACAAGGCAAGGACTAGGGGCCAGGGTGCCCAGCTCCCACGCCCTCTGAGGGTGCCACCCTCCCCACGCCTCAACCCAGAAGCTCATCAAACCTCATTGTCAAAGAGTTTCTCTAGAATTTAATCTCCAGCACCCCCGACCCCTTCCCAGAGACCAGGGGGTGGGGCCGGAAGTGCCAGTCCTCGAATGGCTTGGCCTTTCTGGTGACCAGCCCCAGCAGAGACCATCTACGGGCCCCACCCTAGGTCACCTCATTAGCATACATTCATGTGTGATCAGAGGGGCTCGTTATGAATAACAAAATACACTTCAGTCACTCAGCAAATTCCAAGGGTTGGAGCTCCATGCCAGAAAGTGGGACAGAACCAAACATATTTCTTTTTATACCGTGGGGGGTGATGTTGGATCAGAGGATGTTTGCACGAATGGTGCAAGGCACTCCGAGCACCTTTGCCCAGCACACCTGCCCACTTGCTTCCAGGTTCTCTCTGCCCCTCCCTCCTTTCCTCTCACCTGTCTGTCCGCCTACCTAGCCACCTACCTGTCTGTCTACACACACGTACGCATTTGCACATAATTTCTTCATAACCTTGGAGCGCAGGTGGAGACAGACATTGTGTCTCTTTACCCCACTTACTTCGTGCCTATTTCCTGAGGACCAGGATATTCTCTCATAACCACAGTGCATTTACGGAAATAAAGAATTGTAGTGTGGATACGATACTAGAATTTAGCTCACAGCCCAGTTCAGCTTCACCAGCAGCCCTAGTGCTGCCCCATGTGGCACTGATTTCCCAGGTCAAGCCCCAGTCCAGGCTCACACGATGCAATTCCTGGTCGTGGCGCCTCAGTGGCCTTCCAGCGGGAGCTGATGGTAGACTTGTGTTGTCTTTCGTGGCACGGGGGAACTGGCTGGTTATTTTGTAGAATGCCCCTCCGTGCAGGTCTGGCTGGGCTTTCCTCATGACCAGGCCCAGGTCGTGTATCGTATGGAGAGGCATTGTTGATTTATCAGCATTCATGGTCCTTTATCACTAGGATGAGATCTGCCAGTTCCCTTCTCTGTAAAGCTATTTCCCTCTTGTAATTAATAAGCAACATTTAGAAGGGTGTTTTGAGACTGTGTAACTATCTAGTTCCACATCAAATGTTTACACACCTATTTGAGCACCTGCCCGGCATTTTCTAGCTCTGTCTTCCTCCCATATTGATTAGTTTGTATTCTGTGAATAAAAAAGCTTTATCTCCTCCCCTTCCTCTCTCCTTCCTTCTGTTCCCTTCTCCTCCCTCCCGCCTCTTTTCCCTTCCTTCCTCTTTCCTTTTTTCTTTTTTAAAAGAAAGACTCAGGAATTTTAACTCTATGTTTATTATTTTTTACTTTCTTATTTTTAAAAAAATTTTGTTTAATAGACTAAAACCCAACACACCTGCCCCACCTGCTTCGAGGTTCTCACCACCCCTCCCTCCTTTCCTCTCACCTGTCTGTCCAGCTACATAGCCACCTACCCATCTGTCCACAGACATGTATATATTTGCTCCTACTCTTTTCATATCATTGTTTTTGATGCTTAAATGTCCCAGATGTGATCTGTGGGAGCCCCCTTGGGCGTCGTTCAGCACTTCTGTACTTCCCGGCACAGGACATGTTCCAGGCTCATCTTTTGCATTCCTCGAACCAGCCCTGGAATCAATCTGTTCTCCAGGGAACATGGTATTTAGAAACCAAGATCTGGATAGGAATGTGCTCACTGCTCCTGTGCTGTCATGCTTTTTAGGCCCTCTGAGTGACACCCAGCTTCTTCCTGACACGGAGTGAAAGAGGAAGGAGGGAGGGACGGTGTGCACAAATAGAAATACAGAAACATTCACAGACATGGAAATGATGTATACAGATATACGATACACACACACACTCATGCGTGTATTTGTAACCTATTCATCATTCATTCATCCATCCATTTTCACAAGACCACGACTTCACACTGATACCTCCAACACTCAGGGCAGTGTAACTCCCCTGCCCAACAGTGAGCGGCTTGGCTCCCATGATCTGTAACCTGTTTACCTGTTACTGAACCCCAGAATATACCAAAGCCGTTTTATAAACACCAATCCATACTGCTGTGAAATGCAAACCCTGCTAACTAGTGCACTCTCTTGCTGTACATTTCTCTTTTTTCTGTTGAGATAAATTTCACATACGTCTAAATGCACACATCTTCACACACCTGCAGAATGAACACCCCAATCAAGGGACAGAATAGTCCCACGTGCTCCCTCCCAGTTACTTGTCAATGAGATCAAACACTTTTCTGATTTTGTTCCCACCACGGATTAATTTTGCCTGTTCTTGAACCTCATGTTGGTGGCATGGAAACAGGAGGGGAAAGGATGTCCCCCATGTCTGCCTCTCCCACTTGCTGTGACGAGATCCACGCATGCTGTTCTCACGGCTGTAGGCTGTCCCTTCCCCTTGCTGGGAGTGCCTCATCGTGTGGTTTTCCCACATCTGTTTATCCACTGTGGGCTGGCATGGGGTGGTTTCCAGTTTGGGGTTATCAGTTTGGGGTTATTCAAACATGGCTGCTCTGAACATCTTGGTGATGTCAGATGGTGTGCAGAACGTGAGTTTCTGTAGGGTGTGCACCTGTGGGGCAGGTGGGTGTGTGCTCAGCAGATCCCCCAGGACTTCTCCAAAGTGGCCACACCAGCTGCCATCACCCACCCATGTTGCCAGTGCTGGTTGCTCCACATGGCTCTGATTTCACCCCTTCAGAAAATGCAGGGAATGGTATCACAGATGTTCATCCTCCACCCACACTTTAACAAATGCTACCATTGGTTGTTTTTTTTGTTTGTTTGTTTGTTTGTTTTTTTGGCAAACCCCATTTATTTCAAAAAGCTACATGAAAAGTATTCACATTTTCTCCCCAAGTAAAGACAAGCCTGGCCACAATGGAGTTAGGGAGGATGAGAGGAGGCCACCTTGTGGGTGGGACTCTGACCTGGAGCCTGGGGCTAGGGAGGAAGGAGCAAAGAGGGGGGCTCTCTCCCCAAATAATTATTCTGGGGAACAAAGCCTGCCTGTGGCTTGCTTCAAGGAGGGGTATCTTTCAGGGTGAATAAGGGAGACTTCGATGCCAACAGAGGGAGAGTGCCCTTACCTCCACTTCCAAGGTTTTGGTCCTTTCACCCCCATTTCACCATTGGCCCTTGTGGCCCTGCTGTGCGGGAGGGAAGGGGTTGCCCTGTGTGCACAGCACCATGTGCTCCTGTTTCTCTCTCTGAATGGGGAGGGGCCAGGTGACAGGGCTGCCTCCTCCTCCTGAAGCCCCGTGGGGCTTGCCCAGCCTTCTCCGAAAATTTGGTCCCAGACAGTGCCACCCTACCAGTCCACCATCCCCTCTGCCTGGCCACCAACTGCCACCACTTGCTCCCTGCCCACTCCCATGCTGCCTCTGCTCCCGCTTTCCTTCCCAAGTCTCCTGGGCGATGCCCCTGTCCCTTGCCAGGGCCCACTTTCATTGCCCGGCCACATGGGGCCTGGAGGGTGGGAATTATGGGTCACTCATTTGACAAGCATTTTCCAAGCCCTGTTGTGAGCTGAGATGGGTGGGGACTGCTGGGTAGTAGGGGCTCAGTGGGGACGAAGAGTTGCTCTTTGGGCTGGGGAGACAGACCGTGAATGAGTGAACATGACGTGACTGCTGAAATGGCAGGTGGAAGGGAGTTCCGTGAGTGAGAGACGGGGAGGGGCAGGGGGGTTCCATAGAGTAAGAGACAGTGGGAAGAAGGGGAGGGGCGGAAGGGATTCCTCTTCTCCCAGCCCAGGTTACCATCCGCGGCCTCCCCCAGCCCAGATCACCCTCCACCCTCTCCCTCAGCCCAGGTCACCACCCACCCTCTCCCTCAGCCCAGATCACCCTCCACCCCCTCCCCCAGCCCAGGTCACCCTCCACCCCCTCCCCCAGCTCAGGTCACCCTCCACCCCCTCCCCCAGCCCAGGTTGCCATCCACCTCCTCCTTCAGGTCCCCTCCTCTCAAGCAGGAGCCCACTGGCTCCCGGAGGGAGGGAAAGGTGGTGCTTGAGGGAGGTAGCCTTCACAGGTGAGTGCTGTGGTGAGGAAGACGGGACCACTCCTTCCTCCTGGGGTCTCTTCTGCTCCCAGCTGACCTGCTGCCCCTAGCTGGGACAGCCCCACCCCAGAGGTCAACCCTGAGGCCGTGGTTTCTGCCCTGTTTCATGATATCAACAAAGCAGAGAGCAGCCCCCCGCCCCCGCCCAGGCCCAGCCCCAGCACAGGGCCCTTAGCAGGCACCCCAGAACTCCTGTGAGCAGTGTGGAAGTTCCTCAGGCTGATGAAACAAGGTGCCACAGATGGGGTGGGGGTGTGTTCTGGAGGTGTCCGACACCTGAAATCAGGGTGTCAGCAGGGCCGTGCTCCCTCCAAAGGCTGCTCAAGGCTCCTTCCTGCCTCCTCCCGGCTTCTGGCGGGGCCAGCAATCCCTGCTGGGCCGGGTTTGCAGTGGCACTGGCCTAGTCTCTGCCTCTGTCGTGGCTTTCTTCTCTGTGTGCCTGTGTCCAGATGTCCTTCCTATGAGAATACCAGTGATTGGATTAGGGCCCACCCGAATTGAATATGATCTCAGCTCAACTAATGACATCTGCAAAGACCCTGTCTCCAAATTAGGTCACATCACAGGTACCAGGGGTTAGGGCTTGAACGTATCTTTTCTGGGGAGGAGGGGGCACAATTCAACCCTCAACTCATGGATTCTGGGCACCAGTGTCCTTGACCCTAAACTCGACTGTGGTTCAGATCCAGCCTTGGCTGTGAGAAGCCAGGAGGGGCCCCCTGTGGTGCAGAGAGTCTGGGGTTAGGGCGGGCGGGCACCTGGTGTTGGTGGGCTCCCCAGTCTGGCTGCGGTCTGTAAAGCCCTCTGAGCACACCGCCAGGATGGCAGGATTGGAACCTCATCTCCCTGGGCCACACAGGCCTGAGACACAGGGAGCTTTAGGAGCCAGAACTCCAGTTCCTTAGACCCTACAACCTGAAACCTTGAGAGGCACCAAAACTTCCAGCCACAGTGGCCCCAACTCCAGGCACTTAGAAACCCTGTCATAAAGCTTAGCCTTCTCATAAGGCGTGGAGACCCAGGCTCTGTGGCATCAGGACCGGAGACCACAGGGGCTCAGGTGTGGATGCTCCGGACTTTGGGGCCTTGAGCCCACACCTCCAGAGTCAGAGACCTTCTTTCCGGGGTCCCAGTACCTTGGTGTTGGGGGCACAAATACAGAGTGCTGAGCTGGGTAAGCGTCTCCCATGCACCAACACCGTGGGCAGCCTGGCTTCCTCCCTCCTGAGTCTGCAGCTCCTCTGGAGGCATCGGAAGCCAGCAGGCGGTGTCCCGCAGGGTCTTCCCCAGTGTGGGCAGGTGTGCCTGCCTCTGCTTCCCCCACCTGGCTGCAGCTGCTGGCCGACCTGAACACAACAGGCCACATGCACCCACCTGCCCCCAAAAGCCCCTTGAGCAAGCGGGAGTGCCTCACCCACAGGTAAACGGGCTGTCTCATCCCCACGGGTGAAGGTTGAGGGCTCATGAAGCGGGCAGAATCCCTCCTTCCCTGTTAGAGGAGGGAAATAAGCAGATCCTAAAAGCAAACGCTTGGACCATGTTTATTTGGCTTTACGTTCATACACGTATTCAGCAATTATTCACTAAGAGCCTACTACGTGCTGAGTACCAGTCTAGGTGCTGGGAATACTTGAGTTACCAAAACAGACAGAAACACGGACTCCTGGAACTTATATTCCAGTGGAGGAAGCAGAAATTAAACAACGTGTATAATAAGAGTTACCACACGGAGGAAAGAGATGAGTGAGGGAGAGACAGTGCAGAGCTTGTAAGGGGACGGAGGACGGGCCGTGTGTGTTCAGGGAATGCCTCTGTGATTCAACAGAACATTTGAGTGTAAGCTTGGAGGAGCTGTGAGAGTCACGTTGGTGTCCTGGTCTGCACCAAGCAGTGAGGCCAGCCTGTGCAAAGGTCCTGTGGCAGGTGGGTGCAGGAAGAACAGGGGCCAGGAGACTTAAGCCGAGTGATGGGGTGGGAGCAGAAGGTACCACGGTCAGAGGGACCATGTGGGTGGACTCTGGATGTTCCTGCAAGGGCAGTGGGGAGCCATGGCGGGGTTTTGGAGGGCTGCCGTGATCCCACGGTGCTTCTAGAAGGATCGAGCTGGGGCAAGGCTGGAGGCAGGGAACGTGCTGAGGAGGAGTCAGGAGTGCCTGTGGTGGTCCAGAGGAGGGGTGGCTCAGGTGGTGACAGTAGGTGACAGGCTGCAGATTCAGCATCTGCTTGAAGTTAGATCCAGTAAACAGGATTTGCTGGTGGATTGAATGTGGCATGTGTGAGAAAGAGAAGGGTCAGGGACACACCAAACATTTGGCCTGGGCCACTCGGACGATGAGCCGGAGGAGGGACCCAGGCAGGCAGACCTGCTGGCCTGTAGTTGCAACACCAGGTGCCCAAGGCAGTGTAGGGAGGGACCCGGGACTGGGCCATCACTGCAGGTGACCAGAGGGAGGGGTCAGGGGAGGCCTAGGCTCGTGAGATGGGCTGGCTGTCTCTTCTTCCAGGAGGTCAGGACTGGGTTGGGACAGGCCGATGGGGACCTCAGCACTGACATGGTGAGGGTGAGGGCTGTGGGACATGCCTGCAGAGGTGCCCTTGGGACAGACGCTTGGGACTTGGCAATGAGGACAAGACCTGAGGAGAAAAGTACAGAAGTCACAGGCTCTGGCTGGTGTTTGAGGTCCTGAGGTTGGGGACATCCTGGGGGAAATCCAGGGGAAAGGAGCCCGGGATGACGGGGTAGAACTGGGTCTGGAGGGGCTGCTGGGTTCGCAGCCCAAGCTGTGGGAGGGGGTCCTTGGAGGAGCACGAGGCCTGCTGCCAGGGAGGGATTTGGGCGATGTGGAATCACAGGTGCCCTCTATGTGTGAGAAGTCCTGGGGCACAGCAGCGAGTCCATGGATGGAGAGGGACTGGGGAAGAAGCGTCAGTGCTGGACCCCTTGGCCTCTGTTCAGGAGTAGAAGGCGGAACAGGGTGGAACAGAGCCAGGACGGAGGCTGTAGGGAGGCCGGAGGAGGGAGGCAAGGGCCGAAACGTTTCTCTGAGCTGCATTGCTCAGGATGCTGTGGCCCTGGGCCAGTCACTAAGCCGTCAGGCTGACCTTTCCTCAGGGTCATAGTGGACCCAACCCTCCTGAGTTGCTGGGAGCTGGATACGTCAGGAAACACAGGACCCCAGAGGGGCCCAGGGACACCAGCTGCTTCTCTTGGTCGGAGCTGTCATCCCTGGGCCACAGGCAGTGTCTCCACTGAGAACAGAGGGGCAGGGGACAGGTGCCCACCTGCCCAGCCCCACCCTCGCACCTGCAGTTCCTCAGGCAGAGCCAAATGCCCAGCTGCTTTCTCTCCTTTTTCTTTTCTTTCTCTTTTCTGCCTTCTCCCCTCCTCTATTCCTTTCCTTTCATTTCTTCCCCCCTCCTTCCTTCCTCCCCATCTTCCCTTCCTTTCCCTTCCCTTTTGGTTGAGCTTAAAGCCAATGAAAGAGCGGCAGACTGGGGGTTGGGGGCATGGGGAGAAAGGAAGGAGGTGGGGGGAGGGGAGAAAAGAACCTTATTCCTCAGCAGAGCTGAGCATCAGTAAGCCTCTGATGTCACGCAGTGAGTTGGAGGGACACAGGCCCTCGGCCCCACGCCCCACCCACCCCAGGAACTGTGGGTGGCCTTCCGCACCCCCCATGGCACCTCGAAGCGGCATCTGCAGCATCAGGCTGGAGGTGGCTTCACTAGGGCTTAGGGCTTCAGTACATGAATTTTCGGGGACACAATTCTACCCACAGGGTCATCACTGAGTATTTGTGAGTATTGGGGGTACATGCTGGGGTGCGATAGGATGATTCCAATCAACTCAGATGCCCGGCACACTGCTGAGGGGCCGCCCCTGCAGCTGGCCTATCCTGAGCCCTCAGGAGGGACTGAGCCTGCTCCTCTGTCCCCAGCGTGACCCTGAGCAGCCCTGTTGGGGTGCTGGGGGGTGGGATCCAGGCCTGGAGTCGGGGCATGAGCACAGGGGCCATGACTCTTTGAGCCCCTGTTCCTGGCACACAAGGGGTGTACCCCAGCATGAGTGCCAGCCACGCCAGGCATCGCTTAGCGGCAGCCACCAGGAGCAATTCTTCGTGCAGTGTCGTGGGGAAGCCCCAAGATGTGGAGATCAGGGTCCCCTCAGCTTCAGCAGGGCTGGCTCTGAGCCCGACTCACCTCTCCATCCCCCGTGAGCTGAGATACATCTGGCACTGGCCCTCCTGGCACAGAGGAGCTGAGAGAAGCCGTGTCACTGTTGCTGACAAGTACTTCTCTCAGCTATAGGAGCGGGTCCCAGAAGGACCCCGTGTGCTCAGTTCTGGGGGCCAGAAGTCCTAGATGAAGGTGTGGGCAGGGCTGATTCCTTCTGAGGCTGTGAAAGTGGCTGCATCCTCCTTGTAACTCCCTGGAAGGAGGTTACCGGCTGAGGGGAAGGGTGCTTAGGCCCAGGAACCGAGAGGAGGTCAGCCATCCTGGCATCCCCTGCCTGGGTGAGCTGACTTCTGCCTTCGTGCCTTGCCCTGTGTGTAAAGAGAGGATCGTACGAGTGCCTATCAGTTAAAAGTCAGAACATCCGGCTAAGTCCCTGGCATGTGGTAAACCCTGTATATAGTGTCTGTTTTACAGATGGGAACACTGAGTTTCAGAGCCAGGGTCGACCTGAACTGAGACTTCCAATTGAGCCCGTATGCGCACATGGATCGTTTTAGATCCACAACTTCGATTTGGATTTTACTCCAGTTCTGGAAAGGGTTCTGTTTTGCAGGGAGAGATAAACACGCAACTCACAAATAAGTCCATCTGCGCGTTGGGAATTTGGACCTCCAAACTTGGCCGCCAGGGCACGGGGATCCTCCAGGCTCAGGCTTGGGGCAGGACCCTGAGGAGACTGCTGCTCCTGGAAGATGGAGCCTAGCATTTTGAAATTGCAATCATGAAACAAGCTATGACACAGGGTGGGACGGGGCCTGTGCCCCCCAGGACGCTGGACAGAGGGGAGCGCGCTGCAGGTGTTTCAGGTTGTTGAGAGGGGAAGCCCTGCGGACACAGCAGAGCCGACTCCCCATCCCTCCGCCCCAGACGTGGCCTCCATGTGCAGGCGGCTGCCTTCCCGTCCCATCTGTGCCTGCTCGGTTTTGCCACACGTGTCGCTGTGTCACCAGCTGTGAATGTGCGTGAGGGGCTGACGCTGGGGGCCGGCGGAGGCTTGCTCTGGGCCGCGCTCGGTGTTAAGTCCAGGAAACGCACACTGTAGATGGGCAGGAGTCCACTGTGAGAAGAGCCAGGACTTTGGCTGCGTCCGTTCTGCGGCACACTCGTGTTTTGTGCCCTGCACTGTCCTGCTGCTCCAGGCCCTGTCTCCTGCAAGCCAGCAGGGTGTGGTGCCCGGAGGTGAAACTGCAGTGCAGGGCAAGGGGCATCTGCCGTGTGACCCAGCGTGGCCAAGGCGTGCTCAGAGCCCTGCGCCAGCCAGGCAGAGAAATGCCGGGCTCTAAGCTCCTGTAGTCCAAGGAAGGGGTTTGCCTGCCTGTCTTCCTGCCTTCCTTCCTCTTCCCTCCCTCTCTCCTTCCTCCCTCCCTCCCTCCTTCCTTCCTTCTTTCCTTCCCTCTCCCTTTCTCTCCCACTCTCTCTTCCTTCCTCTCCTTTCCCTCTTTTCCTCCCTCTGTCACTTCCTTCCTCTATCCTTTCCTTCTTTCCTTCCTGCCTGCCTTCCTCCATCCCTGCCTTCCTCCCTTCCTTCCTTTCTCTCCCCTCCTTCCCTTTCTCCCTTCCTCTCCTCTCCCTTCTTTCTCTCTCCCTTCTTCTCATTTCCTTCCCTCCCCCTCCCCTCCCTCCTTCCCTCCCTTCCTCCTTCTCTCCCTTCCTTCATTCCTTTCCTCCTTCCCTTTCTCTCCCCTCCCTCCTCCCTCCCTCCCTTCCTTCCCTCCTTCCCTCCCTTCCTTTCTCTTCCTTCCTTCTTCCTTCCTTCTTTTCTTTCCTCCCTCCTCCCTCCCTCCTCCCTCCCTCCCTCCTTTCCCTCCCCTCCTTTCCCTCCCCTCCCTCCCTCCTTCCTTCCTTCCTTCCTTCCTTCTTTCTTTCCTTCTTTCCTTCCCTTCTTCCCCCCCTCCCTCCCTTCCTTTCTCTCCCCTCCCTACCCCCCCAGCACCTTCACAATAGCCCAGGATGGAGTTTGCAGTCTGACCAGGAGACACAGCCTTGCTCTTCTCCCACCTATGGGTGAACTTGGGCAACTTACCATGTGACACTGTGTCTGTCTCCCTGCCTGACAGGGCCTCTGTGACCCAGCACTGGGTTCAGGATGCACCTGGCATTCGGGACATGCGGGGGCTGCTATGCATTTGTTCCTGGATTCTCACGGGGTGGGCTTGGCCCTGCGCAAGATTATCTGGAGCCCCCACATCCTTCTCTTCCGTATTGGCCCCGGAGGGCAGCAGCTTCTCAGAAGACAGAGTCTGTGCTGTCTTCAGCTGTCTTTGGCCTGGAAAATCGCTCCAGTGTTCCAGGAATCCAGCGGCCATCTCCCCTGGCAGCTCTGGTAGCCAGACATTCGTCCACGCCCAGGGTCCCCTCAGAGCACCCCCTCCCTCCCAGAGAGGTTCCTGAGGAATGCACCTGGGGCCAGCGGGAGGGTGGGAGCTGGGGAGACATCTGGAAATGCTTGATCCTTGAAATTAGTTAAACAAATAACGTTTGCTCTCCTGCTTACCCTCCAACAACCCAAACAATGGGGCCCCTGGGACACGTGGGGCCATGCGTTTTCCTGTGTCTGGTCAGGGTTTCTCCAGAAAGGAGGGCCCCAGGATGGATGTGGGCAAGGCCCCCGACACCTTCAGGATCAAGCTCTGCAGACTGCATGTGGCCTCGGGCACTCGGCCCCCAGGCCCTCAGCCTCAGTGTCCTCAGCTGTGTCTGGGGTACTTGCTGGGAGGGTCTTTAAGGACCCCCGTCTGAGACTCCTGAGCTCTGCCTGGTGGTGCTGGGCTCTCTGGAGTGACATGGTGTGTGCCCCTCCAGGCTGCAGGAGGAGTTAAATGAGCCAGGGAAATAATGGCGTGGCTGCCGGGCTGGAAGGGCAGCTGCAGCCCTCACGCCCACTCCTCAACCCTTTCTTGAGCCCCCAGGCACCCAGACGTTGTCAGCCATCACGAGTGAGTCTCAGGTGAGGCCCTGTCATCTTTATGTCTGGGTAACTGTGGCCCATATGCCAAGGCCCCCGTTCCAGGTGAGGCCCCCCCCACTCACCTCCCCTTGCCCCGCAGGACCCCGCATGGCTGTAGGTGCTGTGTGTTAAGGAGGCATCCATGCCTGTGTCTCTCACCCCAGTGTCCAGGGCTCTGCTGCCCTGAGCTCCAGCACCTGAACGAGACCTGCCACATGGGCGGTGTCCATCCACAGCAGACGGAATGAATCTGAGTGAATGAGGGAGTGAGTGGGTAAATGAGAGAGCGAACGAGGAAATGAATGAATGAGTGAATGAGGGAATTAATGAGTGAGGGAATGAGGGAATTAGTGAGTTGAGTGAGTGAGTGAGTGAAGAAATGAGCAATGAGTGAATGAGTGAATAAGTGAATGGATAGGAGAGTGAGTTGGTGAATGTATGAGTGACTGAGTGAAGGAGTGAATGAGTGAGTGAATGAATGAATGAGGAAGTGAGGGAATGAGTGAAGGAGTGAAAGAATGAGTAAGTGAATGGATGAGCAAGCAACCGAATAAATGAGTGAGTGAATGAGTGAGAGAATGAACGAATGAAGTGGCCTGGGGTGTGGGCTTAGGTCTTCAGCAGCAGCAGCGGCAGCAGTGGGGCCTGGTCCCTGAGAGGCCCTGCCACACCCCAGCTGGGAGCCCTGAGGCCAAGCCACTCCCCTCCCTGGGCCTGAGCTTCCCATCAAGTGATGGGGAAATGGTTTCCAGATTCCACCATCTTAACAGCTGACAGATATCCAGGGTGCACACCTCTGTGTCAGCCCCGTGTTGGGTGCTGGGAATACCCAGTTCTCACACCAGTCCCTACTCCTGAAGAATGCACGGAGGTGATGTGGGGACCAGGCTTCTACACACCCGACACACCCTGCTGGGCCATGCAGGTGCTGTGGGCACACAGGGCAGGGAAAGCCTGTGTGGCATGTAGTCTGCCCATGGGCACAGGTGGGGTTGAGACCCTCAACTGTTACCATAGGGAGTTTGCGCTTTGCTGCTGGAGCAGTGGGAGCTACAGAAGTGTTCAGAGTGGGAGCATGCTGGGTGGTTTTGTGAGTCCCAGACCCCTCAGGCTGCAGGAGTGCAGAGGAGTGAGGGCCAGACTGAGGCGGGGAGCTCAGAGAGGATGCTGAAGGCTCCGTCCAGGTGAAGCAGAGGCCAGAGCTGAGGCCACGGAGGTGGGAGGCAGCAGGGCGTGCCTTGGGCTGTGAGTGGCCTGTCGGCCCTGAGTGCCCCACTGGCCAGCAATGCTGGCGCTGGTGGTGTGGGCATCTGGGAGGGGTGTGAGGGAGGTGGGGAGAGCCACCAGCTGCCTCCTGCCCCATGGGCTAGCCTTGCAGCCTGCGCCCTGCTAAGAAGATGTGTGCTTTTCGAGTTCTGCTGACAAACACGTAAGGCCCCCGGGGGGCCCTGGTGCCCCCATCCCTGCTGCCCAGCTGGATGAAGGTGCCCTGTTCTCACTCCCAGGGCTTCAGCAGTTCCAGGCCTGGGAGATAGGGTGGAGGCCGCAGCAGAGAGGAATAGCCCTAGGTCCTATAGAGGTCCAGGAGGTATGCCAGGGAGGGTGGTGTGGGGGACCGTATCTTTCCTTCCTTTCTTTGAAGAGAAGAGCCTCACTCGGGTCCAGTGGGAATAACACTGGCTTTGAGGTCAGGAGGCCCCACTATCAAATTGCTGTGTGACCTCCCACAGGTGCCTCAGCCTCTCTGAACCTCACACTTCTCTGCCTGGGAGAAGTCTCGTGGAAGGAGATGCCTGCAAGGCACCCGCCAGCTCTAACAGTGTACACAGTCCTTCTCAAATCTGTGCCTCCCCTCCTGCCTGACTGCAGTGTGCAGTACGGGTGCCCCTTGGCAGCCCCTCACCCTCGAAGGTCTGCCTTTCCTCCCCACTCCTGGCTCTGCCCCCCAGGGCCTCAGCCCCCCAGCTACAGCCACACCCCCACCCCCGTTTCCCCCTACCCGACACATGGCAGGCAGCAGCTTCCTCCTCCCAGGACAGAGTGAGATCACCTGACGTGCTTTTCCGAGGGCACATTTGGCCAAGGCAGGAAGAGCCCTTTGTAGTGTGACCCAGCCCTATCCAGTGCCTTCTGTCCCCAGCTGCCGGCTCCTCCGGCTCTGCACAGCGCCCCCCAACACTGTGAATTTCCTTCCATGTACGCACCTGACACCACTCATCCTCATTCTCACTCTGCTTTCCATGTGGAAGGCTCTTCTTTTTTTTTTGAGATGGAGTCTTGCTCTGTTGCCCAGGCTGGAGTGCAATGGTGTGATCTCGGCTCACTGCAAACTCTGCCTCCCAGGTTCAAGCAATTCCCCTGCCTCAGCCTCCCGAGTAGCCACCACGCCTGGCTGATTTTTGTATTTCGTAGTAGAGGCGGGGTCTCACCACATGGGCCAGGCTGGTCTCTAACTCCTGACCTTGCGATCCACCCGCCTCGGCCTCCCAAAGTTCTGGGATTGCAGGCGTGAGCCACTGTGCCTGGCCTGGAAGGTTCTTCTGCTCCCCCTCCCCTCTGCTGGCCAAAGTCTGTGATGCCTTCCCACCTTTGGCCCAAAGGAACATCACCCCCAGCTGCATGCAGTTTTCGACTTGGACCTCTGAGGGCACAGGCAATGTCCTGGCGTCTCTCTAGCCCCGTGCCCAGCAGCTGGCTTACCTCTCTGGGACTCTGTTTCTGCATCTGTAAACTGTGTCAGTAACAGGACTGGGCTCGTAGGATTGCCGGAAAGGTGAGGTGAGCAGCGCCCGGCAGAGCGTAAGAGCTTGGACGTGCTGGGTTCGGGCACCGTGCTGGGTTTCGGCTCCGTGTTGGGGTCGGGAATGAATGAATGAATGAATGAATGGAATTATGCAAATGAGGCACTTCCCTTCTGCTGAGGGAAATCACAGCCACCAAAGAGCTGGTCTGTTTCACATTCCGGACCAGCTGCCCATCGGCCTTTACATGCACTTTTTCCCTCTCTGTTTCCCACCCATAAGCTTGCAGGGTAGGAGGGGAGGACCTCTTTTTGAGGCCAGAAACTTTAAATGGCCTGGGTACTGCTGTCCCTCTTCACCTGAGGACAACTGCAGTGTTCAGAGCTCGGGGGATGCTTGGGGAAGAAGCTGGCTTCTGTGGCCAGCAGCTCTTTCCTGGCCTGGGAGAGAGGGTGGCGCAGGAAGGGGCTGTCAGGGGCAGCACTTGGACTTTTGCTGTGGTCACAGAGGAGATGGGGACAGAGAGGCCTGCTGTGCAGCGGCTGAGACAGAGCTCCCTGGGCACTGCTGCTTGTCCCCCTGTGTCAGGGCTGAGGGGTGAGGGGGTCATCTCTCGACGATCTGGATGGAGGGAAGGATGTGGGCTTTGGGCCTGCAGAACTCCGCCCCACCCTGCCCTGGCGTTCAGGAGTGGTTGGCCCTGGGCTCCGTTTCACCACTAGTTGGGTGCACACAGCCACCTCCAGGGTTGTGGCGAGGGGTGAGAGAGGAGGTCAGGGTGAAGGCCGAGCCCGGCGCTGGGCGCGGTGCAGGCGGAGACCTTTCTGTCCGTCCCTGCTGTTGACATTCCACCCTCCTCAGGCGCAGCACACGGTAGGTGTCAACAATGCATGTTGATTTACTGATGGAGTGAGCAGCACACAGCAGGCCCCGGGCAGAGTCCCTGCCACCTGTCAGCTTTTCCCGAAGGCTGTTCTGTCCTCCCAGCCCCGTGCGCTGGGCCTGAATCCCAGCCTGTCATCTCACATAGGTGGCCTCAGTGCTGGCTGAGGTGACTATTCCCGGAAGGATACACAGCTGGGCCCGGAGGCAGAGGCCGGGGCCACAGGTGGGGAGGGACAGCAGCGCCCGGCCCCTGAGTGACTTTGGGCCAGGGAGCCTTGTGCCCCAGGGAACGCTGCAGCAAGCTGACAGACGTGAGCGTGGCCAGAGGGCCTGGTCACACCAGGGACGTGCCAGGGACGTTTTCCTTTTGCGTGTCTGCCTGAGCTGCTCTGCTTCATGGCCTCTGGGAAGAAGCCAGAAAGGGAAACTGGAAGGCCTTGAGGGGTTCAGTGTTTTGAGCTGACATAGCTGCCTGCTGGGCCTGTGGAGAGGTCAGGAGAGCTGCAGGGCAGGGGCGTCCACACCGCTAGCCCGAGAGGCCACGGGGCAGGGGCGTCCACACCGCCAGCCCGAGAGGCCGCGGGGCAGGGGTGTCCACACCGCTATCCTGAGAGGCAGGGGCATCTGGCCTGCAGCTTCCAGGATGTCTTCGTTACCCCAAAACAAAACCGCCCACTGACCTGGTTGAGTGGGTGCCCAGCTCCCCTCAGGGGCACCATGGGTGACACTTCTGAGAAAAGTTCAAGGGAGGAAAGGGTCTTTGAGGAAGAGAGAAGATCTTGTGGGCAGCACCCAGCGAGGCCTGGAAGGCACTGCTGAGTCCTCTTATGGGTCGGGGGAAGGCAGGGCTGGCAGGGAAGTTTCACGTCAGAGGCCGGCACAGGCTGTAGATTGGAGGCAGGGAGACGGTACTCACTGCTGTAGGTTGCGTTAGTGCTGGTAGTTTTCCAGCTGTGCTCCCCTGAGCCCTTTGGTGGCCCCTGAGCTAAGGAGGATGTGGGGAAGCCAAGCAGAATTCCCCCATGGTCTCCATTCCCCAAACCAAGCAGTCTGACGTTCACGCTTCATTTCTTATACATCACACTTCCAGGTTAGACTTCATTTTGGACAAAACTTCCTGCTGCTTAAAACTTGTTAAACACCTTTGCGTAATAAGACTGACGTGGGATGATTTCGCTTTCATTTATTCACTCATCAAACCCGACCCGAGTGTCCTTTCTCTAGGGCCAAAGCTGGACAGAAGACTTGGGTGACTGAGACTGGGTCCTCGCCAGGAGGAGCCCACTGTCCTGTGGGACAGCCTGGGGCTCAGGCCACCCCAAGGGGATCCCAGGCACCATAGAGGGAGCAGTGGTGGTGTCCCCAGGGGTTGGGGGAGGCTTCTTGGAGGAGGCAATGCTTAATGAAGGGCTAAGGAATGAGCAGAAGGTGGCCTTTGGGTCTAGGAGGAAAGCGCGTAGCTGGCTGAGGGACCACATGTGCAAAGGCTCCCATGCTGCCTGGGGAGCCTGGGTTGAGGGCTGGCAGGGGGTGCATGGAGGGATCAGAGAGAAGCCTGCTGGAGTCCTGTGGTGTGTGGCAAAGGCCACACCTCCCGCTGATGCTGCTCCCCTGCATAGTTGAGGCGGCACGCTCTTCTGTGTGCTCGCAGATGAAGGGCGCAGTGAAGACGATGCGGCTTTGGACTCACCCAGCCACACAGGGCTCAGATCCAAGCCCTCCCACCCCACTGTAGGCCCCTGGCAAGTCTCTCCACCCTTTGCCGAGTCTCTGTTTCCTCAGCTATAGAAGAGGGGGATCCTATTCATCCCTAGTACTGCTGTGGAGAAGGCATCTCTCCCAACCCCAAGCACATACCTCGTACTAAGGAGACATGAGGTGGGGGGCAGGCACAGAAAGGCAGTGGTATTGAGGCTGTGAGCCTGAGCCCTGGCCTGGCTCAGTTTCCTCATCTGTAAAATGGGCTTTACTGTTTCAGTTCTTCTCTCCCAGGTAGACGTGAGAGTTGAATAAGGTGACACCTGTGATGGGCCTGGCCGGGAGGTTAGTGAGGCCCACGATGTGATGGTGCTGCAGGCCTGGCCCCAGGAAGTGAGGCCGCTGCCTCCCGGAGCTCAGATTTCCCCAGGCATCCATCTTGGCCTGGCCTGGAGTGTCCAGGTCACTGGTCTCTCTGGCCTCAGAGTTCCCAGGAGGACTTCCAGCATAGTCTCAAGTGTCCCATCTCTGGACAAGCCTCTCCAGGGTCAGCCCTGCTGCTGTCACCCTCTGGGACATCACCTGCTTGGGCTCAGGAGCCTTGGGGGTCCTGTGAAGCCAATCCCGTCACATGGAGAGCATTAGCCACGGCTGTCCACTTTGGGGAGAAGTACCTGGCCAGGCGGCCTCTGCCCCCCGCAGGGAGGGAGAGAGGCAAGGAATAGCTGGGAGCGTTGGCAGAGCAGGTGGTGTGGGGGACCGTGTCCTTCATGTCACCCAGGGCCACCCCTGCAGAGCCCAGTGGCCCTGAACATCCAGCCTGGTAGACAAGGGGCATTTAGGGTGGCTGAGTGCTGCAGGACCTGGCGCTCCTCCACCTTGTCGTGTGCCCCAGCAGCCCCCACTCCCCAACATGGTGCCCAGTGCTATTTGAGGGTCCGAGCCAGCCAGTGGGGTGAGAGTACTCCCCCCACGCCCTGGTGGCAGCAAGAAGAATCCTGGGTGGGCCCAAGGGAAATGAGGCAGTGGTACCTTGAGGAATGCGGTCCTCACACTGACGGATGTGGTGCCCTAAGCCTGAGAGGACGTGGTTCCCTGTGCTGGCATCTTCCTGTCCTGGCCCACCTGGGCACTAACCAGCAACCCCAGTCGGGGGCCAATGCAGCCTCCAGGGCCCCCTGCACACTTCTGGCAGGGCCATGCATTGGGGTGCCAGACTCCCCAGCTTCAGAACAGCCCTGTGGTCAAAAGGCAGCCTGGAGTCACAGCCTCAGGGTATTCCAGCGTACCCCACCATGGCTTTCCCAAGCCCACCTAGTGCCCTTGTGTCCAGGGCCGCTCCAAGGCCCTCTGGCACCTTAGACCCACGTGCGTTTCTGTGGCTGGAGTGACATCCGTGTCTGTGGGAACAGCTCCGGGTCTGTCAGAATTACGTGCTGAGAGCTATGTAATCAAGATTTGGCGAGATTAGCTTCTTGTAAGTGGGAATTTGGAGGGAAAGGGGATATGACTTGGCTGGATATTCAGATCTGGGGAGTAACTGGCCGCGCTCCCTAATCCTGGGTGTCCCATAGGGTCACTTTTCAGCGGCTGCCTGATAGCCTGGTGTCGCATTTTCACATCTGCGGCCGTGACCCTGCCGCGACCTCGCAGCCGCCTTCCTGAAGCCTGCACGGTGCCTTTGCTACACATGGCCAAACTCACAGCTTGAATGTTTCACGGAAGCACGCTTGACACAGCCGCCTTGTTGGGTCAAGGGTTTCGTTTCTTCCTCTCTTTCCATCATCCTCCTGATGCTCCTTGCCACCTGCCGCCCGGGGAGTGTCAGAAGTGCCCAGGCTGCCGGCAGACCTGAAGCTTTCTCAAGATGCCCTGCCACAAATGTCAGAGGACATTACAGAAAAGGCCATGTCAGGACGGAGGACGTGGTGATTCGATCAGCGACTCGCTCTCTCCCCAGATTAAATTATTCGTCATCTCCTTGTCCTTAATAAAATAATGACTGCCTTCGCTCTTTCCCTCCGCCTAACGGGACTGGCTTCCATCTGTGAACGTGAAAGATGCTGTGGGGATGCCTGCAGCCCTGGAGCTGGAGCCCCTCCCTCCTCCCCTGCCTCCGCCCTCCTCCCCCAGGTCCCGCCTCACCCGCCGAGGGATGGCCTAGCGTCCAGCTGGACCTCTGGGCTGTCAGCCTGGCCACACCGAGGCAGCGTCTGCACAGTGGCCGCACACCGAGTGTGATCAGCAGCCCGACGTGTCAAACGCCCACGGGCAATGTGTGTGCGTGGACTTAGGCACCACTGTGCGGGATTTTCATGCACTTGACAAAATTACGTCCCAGACAGAACATTTCGAAGGACACGAGATGAGAAATGAAGGGGAGCTCTAGCATTTTCGCATGCTCCGAGGAGCGTAGCTGCAGCCCTCCTGCTGGAGTGACCAAGGAAACCCAGCGGGGCACTCTCTCCCTGGCCCTTCCGTGGTTGGCTGCCATCTTCGTCCTCGGGTCACAGCCAAGAGGCTTGGGCAGGGCCTTCTGGGTGCCTCACCTCTGACCCCTGCTTGGCTCCCCAACCCCTGCTGCCCAAAATGAGGCCTGGGAACCTACCAGTCAAGCCCCGCCCACACCTGCCCACCTGTCACCTGCATATTAACTAGACCCCCGGAGCTTCCAGACACACCTGGGAGGTGCCGCCCTGTGGGCTTCAGCATCTCTGCTGTCCCACGGCCACAGCTGGAGTCTGAAAGTCACCACACCAGGCTCACTTGTCCCTGTGCCCAAAGTGCTAAGGAGTTAACGTAATTCTCAAGAGAAGCCACAGTACCAATGAGTGTCGGGGAAAGGACGCCGGGGACCCAGAGTGCCTCGGAACCTGGCCTGTGTGCTCCGCTCTGCCCTGGGCTCTGAGGTGCGGAGGCCAGCTGGCGTTTGTCCCGGCTGTGCTGGGCACCAGCTCTCCTGCCCCGTGCCTCACATGGGGGCAGGTGGATGGGGAGGCTTTGGAGTCAGCCTGGGACTTTAATCTCAGATCCCTCCCCATGAGCGGGAGATGTGAGCAAATCATGTACATTCATGAGCCTCATCTTGTTCATCCATAGAATGAGGCGAAGGGCAGATCGAGGATCTAAAGACGGGCTTCGGGAGGCCGAGAGCGGGACTGAGAACATTGGCCTTTGTTTTAAGCTTCTGATGGGCCTAGCAGTAGGTCAGGGGTCCTGATGTGCAGGAGCCCAGATAAAAACAGGCAGTCCCTCAGTGTACTCCAGAGACGCTGGCGCTCATCCTGGATTCCTCCCCTCCTGGTGCACCTGGAGGCCACACTCTGCAAGCGTGGCTGGTGCTGTCACCTGTTTCCAGAGTGCCCTCTGCTGTCAGAGTGACCTTTTCCAGGGATGGAGCCTCTTGCTCGTCCTGGTGACCTCAGCCCCTGGCTCTGGGTCTGGCACCCAGGGGGAGCTAAGTGAATAAAGGAGGCCAGCGGGGTCCCAGTGCCTGCGCGTGGAAGAAGCCGGTGCGCGCTTGTGGAGGGAATGGATAACAGTACACGTTGTGCGCACTCACTGTCTGCGGTTATGGTGCCCTCAGCAGAGGGCCTGCTCACAACCCGCTCTTAACATTTCACAGTGAGTTCCAAAAAACAAAGAAAGAAATGAGCCACTCTGGGCAATTCTCCCTCCTGTGTGCCAGGCTCACCAATGTGGGGGCTCAGGGGAAGCCTGTTTGAGATCGCTGGCCACCCCACCTCCCCGGTCTCTGTCACTGTATCTCAGCTCTCTGTGTGACAGCCCCACCACAGCCACTCCGCTTCGGTTTTCCTGTTATCATCCTCATTGCACAGGTGAGGAAACTGAGTCACTGTCTAGAGCCCAGGGATCAAGGGGCTGTGGGCCAGGGAGCCTGGCCCCGAAGCCTGCTCCTGACCGCTATGCTCGGAAGTCTTTCTGAGTGAATGACTGCAGGACTAAGGGAGGGCTGGTGGGTTCGCTCCACGTTATAGGATTTGTTGCAAAGCCTGTTACTAAAAAGAAAATGGGGCTGGGCGCGGCGGCTCACAACTGTAATCCCAGCACTTTGGGAGGCCAAGGCGGGCAGATCACAAGGTCAGGCGTTCAAGACCAGCCAGACCAACATGGTGAAACTCCGTCTCTACCAAAAATACAAAAATTAGGCAGGCGTGGTGGCGCGTACCTGTAATCCCAGCTACTCAGGAGGCTGAGGCAAGAGAGTCGCTTGAACCCAGGAGGCAGAGGTTGCAGTGAGCCAAGATGATGCCACCACACTCCAGCATGTGCCACAGAGTGAGATTCTGTCTCAAAAAAAAAAAAAAAAGGAAAGAAAATGGGGCTGTGGTGTCAAAGCCAGTTTAGAAACTGAACATGGTCCAGCTGTGTGACCTTGGGGATAGGAAGGGAATGGTTATTTGGCTTCCCTGAAGTGTCACTCACGTATTCTGAAAAGAGGATTTAAAAAGGAGACGCCAGTGCACAGTAGGTGCTCAGTGAAAATTTCCTTCCCAGAGTGGAGGTGTGAGTTTTATTGGTTGACAATCCCTGGGAGTGGAGGTTGGGGTGGGGGAGCTCTGGACTCCAGGGCCTCCGGGAACAGACCCCTGTCCTTGGAAAAGGCTGTATCCTTCTCCACGTCTCTGTTAAAACAGTCAACGCTGGAGGCCGGCAAAGCAATTTGCTGCTTAACTTTAGTGGAAAAATAACGTCTGTGATTTGTGCTCGCTGAATTTGGAAGTGGTGGGGAGGAAAGCTGGGCGGGCTGGGGAGAGGGCGGCACCCCCTCCTCCGCCGCAGCACCCCCTCCTCCACCAAGGCACCCCCTCCTCCACCGCGGCCTCCCGAGCGAGCGAGCGCCGCGCAGTGCATGCTAACGGCCCTGATTAGCGTTTCAGCAGGAGCCCCGCGCCGCCCGCATACTGATGCACGCTGGGCTGGCACGGAATTGGCTTCCCAGTTGTCACACTGGGAACGAAGATGCAGCAGCAGAGACTGGGGAGGGGCGGAGGCCGCTGATTTCAAGCAGCCACCCCTGAGCCCCCACGCTGGTGAGTCTGGGGCAGGGATCGAGAACTGGCAAGAGCGGCTCATTTCTTTATTTGGTTTTTGGAGCTGACTGTGAACCAGAGTGTTAATGAAGTCATTCACCCAGGAAGCACATGTGGAGCTTCTACCCTGGGCTGGCAGTGAGCCAGATGCCACCATGAAAGGAGCACACCTGGTCAGCCTGGAGCTTTCCACCATACAGGAGCAGGCAGCTTCGCCATCAGGCGATGTCACCTGGGTGACAGGTGCTGGGATTCAACCTGCAGAATGCACCCAACCACCCATGAGTGAGCCCCTAACTCTGGCTGGAGAAGCCAGAGAAGGCTCCCTGGGGGTGGAACTGATGGGATCTTTTGTGATGGGCATGGAGGACGAATAGAAGTTCACCAAGGGAAAAAGAAGGCCCTTTAAGAGAGGCTGCAGCCTGAGCTCTGATGCTGAGGGAGGGGCTGTGGTCTGTTCAGGGAGATGGGAGCTGTGGAGAGCTGGTGGGAGCGAGTGGTTGGTGGGTGCAGAGCCTGGAACGCCCTGCTAACTAGCTTGGGCTGAGCCCCAACAGGAAGGGAGCTGGGAGGGGTTTGCAGCAGAGAAGAGCTATGTGTTTAGGTTCATAGTCTAGGAAGGTGTGTTTGCAATAAGAATGGATTCTTTTAGGAGGAGAGTTTGTACCCATCCAAAGGTAGGACTGGGGGCCGCTGCACTTTTGGGGATCCCTAAAAATGGTGTCCTGCTACCATTCCCATTGGGACCAATGACAAAAAGACAGAGAAAGTTCACCCCAAATTTCCTCCCTGGTCCAGACTTTGTGCACTTTGGCACACTGGATGTACTCGTGTGTGCTGGGCACCGGGACAGTGCCTGGCACAGGGGAGGGGCCCGAGAAATGCCGCTGGGGAAGGGGAGAGGTGGGCAGTGCCGCTTTCCTTCTCAAAGCCGCCGGCTCCGGCCATGGGTCCTGCCAGCACAGCCCGGCCTCCACTGCAGCTGAGGCCATGTGGTGTCCTGACCTTTGCCCCAAGCCCTGGGGGTTCCACCCAGGTTATGTCACCTCTCTAGAAAATGAGGATGACAAAGCACCCCCCTTGCTGGGCTTTTATAGTGGTAAAGTAAAGATGGTATCAGCTTCTCGTGGGGCGAATTATACCCATGGCCGCAGGGAGCAAGAAGGGCCGGGGAGCTCCACTGGGGTGAGCAGATGTGGGAGGACCAGGCAGCGCCGAGCAGGAGGCCTCTGCTCCGTGGCAGTGTTCGCCTGCATTTAGCCCTCAGGTGCCGCCAGGGCATGAATATTTAATCTCAGTGGTTGCCATGTGTCTTGGCACTGCTAGTGCTATTTTTTCCTTTTTAATCTAGCAGAACGGCACACAACTTGTGAGTTTCTTTACATGTAAAATGTGTGGTATTCAGGCTTTATCCCAGCTGCTGTGGGAGCTGGCGGGGAGGGGAGGGTGAGTGGGCTTCTCCTGGTGGCGGGAGGTGACACCTTCCCTGTGTGAGGCGCCAGGGCGGGCATAGGCGCTGTGAGGAGCCAGGAGCTGGAGCCATCTCCGTTCTGCCGGCTTTGGTGCTCATAGTAACACGTCTCCCCTCTCCAGGGGCTTGTGCTGGATGCATGCACTTTTCTTTTAAGTTTGTTTTTTCTCCTTTATAAAGATACATAGATGTTGTAAAACATGTAGAAAATAATGAAAAGAAAAAAATTCACACATAGTCCTACTCACCAGGGAAAATACAGCTTCCCCCTTCTAATAGTTACACATGTACAAGAGGTTAGTGTGTGATTTCCGTCAAGATGTTGACTAGAACACAGAAAAAGACATGGCTTGTTAGCAGCTGCCATTTTTTGGTGCGGGGATAAGGGCTTAGGGGGATAAACCATGATGACCCTGGGAGGTGGGTTCTCTGATCATTCTCATCTAGCAGATGAAGAAACGGAGATGCAGAGGCCAAAGAACTATGCAAGGTAAAAGGGTGGGGGCAGGGTGGGGACCTGGGGCTCCAGCTTGATAGAAATTTTTTGCTGATTGCCCCAAATGTCACAGTTCGAAGACTATTGCTATCCACATGGTAGATATTCCTCTCTCCACATTTTTTCCACACGAAGGGATACAAATGGGCAAGCATGCTCTGAGTGGCTTCTGCTGGAACAAACATCCACAAACCAAAAGGTGCTTCCTGGCCTTGTCCCAGTGTGATGAGACCCTCAGGGCAGGTGGGGGTGGGAGTGTGTCTGGTTCACATCCCTGCAGCCACTCAGGGGCCCAGGTTCCTGCCTCCTTGTGACTCTGCCCTCCTCCGGATCCGGCGGGCAGAAAGAGGCTGGTGGGATTCCACAGGGGAGGGTGTTATGGCTGGTCCACCATGGCACCCAGGACTCTGCCCACATTCCACTGGCCAGAGCTCAGTCATGTGGCCATGCCCCGCTCAGAGGAGGCTGGGAAATGTGGTCTTGGTGCGGGGGCAGGGGGTGCCTGGAGAGAAGCAGCTTAGCAAGGCGGTTCTGGAGACTGCGTCGTCTGTAACACAGGCACACACCCACCGGCTGCAAGTCCACACCCCGCTCTCTCTCTGGCTGCAGTAGAAACGTGGGTCCTGTATGAGGTGGCCACCTTGGCCCAGGTAGTACCTGGTGAGGACTGAGCCCAGGGAGCAGGGCATACAGGTGGGAGGCAGAACCGTGGATGGCCTGCTACACATGGAGTGTGGGAGAGGGCAAGTCCAGGCAGACTCCCAGCTCTCTGGCCTGCACAATTCCCTGAGAAGTAGTCCCAGATTTGGGCCAGGGGTGCTGGGAGGCAGAGGCCCTCGGGAGGTCCCAGAACTCGCCGGACACTGTCACTTGACCTCTATTTACCATGTGCTTTGTTAGGGTGGGACAGGAAAGGACCTAAACACCAGGGGCAGGCACCCTGCTGCCTTTCTCTTTTGAGATGGGTGGGGCTTGTGTATGCGTGCGGCCCGGTGGCTCCGTGGGGTCTGCACTGAGCTTCTGAGGCCTCCTAGATCTTGAAGGAGCCAGGGCTCCATCTCCCTCAGCCCTGGGCTCCAGTCCCAGCTCTGGCCTCTGGGGGAGATGCCACCCAGCTCTTGGTCTCAGCTGCCACTGTCACAGAATGAGAGGCTGCACTCCAAAATACTCTTTAGGCCTGGCTGCCGTGGCCCCCGGAGCCAGTCCCAGCACAAGGCTTCCCCTACAGTTTCCTGGGTGCTTTTCTACCCCTCAGGAGTCTGTTCTGCTGCTGGGCCTGGGAGGCTCAAGCCCCTTGGCCCCTTTATCACAGGAGTTAGCTGCCGGCTTGGGTTTGAGTGGGCCCCTGCCCAGAGGCTAGCACTGCCCTCCTGGCTTCAGAAGCAGGATCTGTGTCTTTCTGCCCCACAGAGCCACACTGAGGCATGAGGATGGCAGCAGGTTCTCACTCAGTGCCCTCAGCTCCCATGCCTGCATCCATCTCAACGGTCCCCTGCAAGGCATGGTTGTTCTCTGTCCCCACATCACTCTGCCACCCTCTTCTGAGCATGCTCTGGTTCTCCTTGTTCCCCCTAAGAAGTGATCACAAGGCTTCAGGTGAATAGCCTCAGGTCTCAATGGGGCTCCACCCTCCTTCCAGGTATGCAACTATCACCATTAACATCACCATGGGTCAAAACCTTGGTGGAGACTGAGTCCTGCAGCACCCAAAGCCTGTAGGCACGGCTGTAACCAAGCTGGTCCCATCCCCCTCATCCCACACCTCAGTCCTCACAGCACCCATGGGATCAGCTCAGGGCCTGGAATACGGCAGTTGTTTTGGAAGGGTGCACTGAAAGAAGATGTGTGCATAACATGGAGAGCGGGGATTACTCTCTGCCTGTGGAGGGGCCAAGAAGCCTCACAGTTCTGGATGCAGCGGGGGCACTTGCAAAAGGTTTGTCGAATGCATTAATACACAGAGAGAATGAATGAATGAACGCTCTGTGCTTTCACAGTGCAGGAGCGAGGCTGGCATTTCAGCTCACCCAGCTTCACCTTGATCAGCTGAAATGCACCCTCTAGTCCCAGCTGCTTGTCTTCGACCCCAACTATTTCTTCGTCTGTCGACAGACCCTTTTTGTCAGCATTGTGTGGGAGAGATTGGGTTTTTGAAAGGCGAGGATGTTCTCTGACATTCAGGGGTTTAGGTCTGGAGATTGCATTTGATCTCCCCCTTCCTGTCCAAAACACCATATCTGTTGTCAGGCAGCTCTGTGTTTCACTCTGTACTCCACATCTGGTGGCTGTGTGACCTTGTACAAGTCACTTTACCTCTCTGAACTGCAATGTGCTCATCTGGAAAATAGGAAAAGTAAACAGCACTACTCTGAAGAGTTGTTCTGAGGGTAGAAATGAGGAACACTCCTAAAGCGCTTAACACAGAGCTTGACAACAAGGGGAAGACGTGATGATGAGTATCGTGAGGCCGGTGATGCTGCTGGTGGTGCCGATGGTGGTGGGAGAGATGGTGATGATGGTGATGGAGGGGATGGTGATGGTGGTGGTAATGGTCATGGTGATGGGGGTGATGGCTATGATGATGGTGGTGGTGATGGCGGTTATGGTGAAGAGATGATGGTGATGGTGGTGATGGTGATGCAGGTGAGGTGATGGTGGTGGTAATGGTCATGGTGATGGTGATAGTGATGATGGTGATGGAGGTGATGGTAATTGTGATGGTGATGATGATGGCAATGGTGATGGTGGTGGTGGTGGTGTTGATGGTGATGATATTAATGGTGGTGGTGGTGATGATGGTGATGATATTAATGGTGGTGATGGTGCTGATGGTGTTGGTGATGGTGACGATGACAATCATGTACCTCATAGCAAGGGACTGGATAATAGAATGCAGAGACAGTGCTCACAGAAGTTCTTTCTCCCAGAAATTCAGTGCTTTGGGAGTGCATTGGTTGCTTTTGTGCAAACCCTAATTCTAAGCTCTGGTTAGAATGTGTGGTTCATTGATCTTCCCTCAGGCTCCCTGGCAGGCTAAGGGCAGGAGGTAATATATCAGAACCTCCAAAAGGAGCCCTGTTTATCCAGGCAGAGCCTGCTCTCAAAATGCATATCTGAGCCTGTAGTTTCCTTCCAGCCCTGCCGAGGCTTCCAAGTCTCTTGCCAACAGATCCCCAGTCCTAGCTACACATGAGTCTCTGGGACAGGTCTGCAGATTAGGAAGCCTGGACCCCACCTCCAGAGATTCTGATTAATTTGGGTTGGAGTGGATTGGAGCCCCTGTGTCTGTTTAAAAAGCTCCCCAGGTGATTTTGATCTTCAGCCACGGCTGAGAACCCCTGCAAAGAATTTCATTCCTTCTCATTGCAGGGCTGTTTAAAAACAATCACTGCCTGGCATCTAGCGGGGAGGTGAACAGGCTTCTGAGATTAGTGGCACAGCGAGTGGTCTCCTCGGCGTTTGTCACCACAGATGGGAAGGCAATTGTTATCAAACAGTGGGTCTTCATGCTGGGTACTCTTAAAAAGCAAGAAGAGTGGAGGCCAAAGGCCACGAAGATCCACTGAAGTCACAGGGCCAGCAGGTCCAGAGTCCTCCAGGGAAGTTCATGGCCTTCTTGAGCACTTTCTAATAAATGGGGAAAGGGGGCCCAGATTGTTTCATTGAACTTCCCAGGGTCACACAATGAGTTACTATATCTATCCACTCATCCACCATCCTCGCATCCTCCCATCCCTCCATCCATCCTCTCATTTATCTGTCCATCCTCTCATCCTTCCATCCATCTGTCCATTCATCCACCTGTCCATCCTCACATCCTCCCTTCCATCCATCTACATATCCTCCCACCTTCCCATCTACCCACACATCCATCCTTCCTTACATCCATCCATCTATCCATCCATCCATCCATCCATCCATCCATCCATCCACCCATCCACCCATCCACCCATCCATCCACCCATCCATCCATCCATCCATCCATCCATCCATCCATCCATCCATCCACACATCTATCCATCCATCCACCCATCCACCCATCCACCCATCCACCCATCCATCCATCCATCCATCCACCCACCCACCCATCCATCCATCCATCCACCCATCTATCCATCCATCCATCCATCCATCCTCCCGTCGTTTTATTCATCCATTCATTCAGGCTCAATAAGGATGGACAGCTGCATGGGGTCTTCATGGAGGCCTTAACTTCCAGGAAAGAGGTTGGCTCTGCCTTGTGGCCAAGGAGAGCCGTATGAGCTATTCTAGGGAGGAGAACCTGGTAGCTGCTGTGATGGTCTCGGCGGTGATTGGAGAGACACAGGTGACATTCTGGGTGATGATTGCAGAGACAGGGCTCTGAGGAAAAGCTTAGTTGAAGAACAGTCAGGACTAAGGTTGGGGACAGACAGAGCCCCTGCCCCAGCCCCCGTCTGCATGGAGCTCACAAGCCCATGGGAGCAGGCCCGTGAACCATTAACCACCCACTGCTTCACCTACATGAGCTGGTCGCCACATCCTTGCCTAAAACAGTGCTCAGGACCCGGGGTTCTCTGCGAACATCTCATGCTTGCAGGTAGTGATGTCAGGGTGATGAGGAAGAGGCAGGTGAGAGTGGCTGAGCAGGGACAAGAGGTGCCATGTCAGACGTAGTGGACGCGGGGCCTCTGTCAGGAGGAACAGTCTGAGCTGAGTCCCAAATGAGGAGGCTGCCTGTGGGGACCCAAGGGAGATTTAGGTGGAGGGAACAGTGAGGGAAACGTGAGGGCATCTTTCTCTCACCCAGGGCAGTGTTCCTGCAGGGACAGACGGGGTGGGAACAGGCCAGCGTTCCCACCTGACCAGTACTGGGGCCAGCATCCTGCCTCTTTCCCCGCCGGCCCCGCCTCCCCGCTCGCTCAGCTCCTGCCTCGCCCGATGCCATCTTCAGATTTCATGAGCACATTTCTCCTCTCAAAGGGCAGTGTTGTGGCTTTCTCCCTGTACAGGGAGACGATGGCTCTGTGCTCCCCTGCGATTATCTTTTCAATTAAATCCTCAGACGCTGCCAGGCCTGCATTTATAAATTCATAAGAAAAGCCTGCAGACCCGCGGTGGCTGTCCGGGCCCTAATTTGCTCTAAATGGCAATTTTAAATGATACGATGCAGGCCAGGCAGCTGGGCCATGAAGAGGGAGCGGAGTGGAGATCAGCAGGGGCCCTGCAGGGAGGCTGGCCGCCCCCACCCCGTTCTCAGTTCCTGGACTCATCCCAGAGCAAACTGGCCAGGACCCTGGGGAATGGGGAGCCGGGTGCATGCCTCATACACAGAGCCCAGGTTCCAAGGGAAGGCCTGTCCCGGGAGTGGGCGGGTGTGGAAGAGGAGGGGGGCCCTTGGTGCTGCTGGTTCTGGCTGGCGATCGGGCTCCCATCTCTGGGCCTGAAAGCCCACCTGCTTTGGAAGCGATGTCTCAGGAATGCAACCTTCAGGGTGCCCAGGTGGAGTCACCCACGGCGGGGCAGCCTCTGCACAGGCTTTGCTGGAGTCTCACTGCATTTAGGTCCAAGGGGTCACAGCACTGTCCCCAGCCATCCTTCCAAGCCCTGTTGCAGTGGATGAGAACTTGGCCTCCCTCTGGAGAGAGGCCTGGGACCCGACTCAGCGGCATTGTTCCCTGGCGCTTGGACCCTGACCTCCCTGAGATGGGGTCTGTGGCACAGGAGTGTGTGCTGCCTGCCCTGGGGGCTGTGACCTCCAGCCTGTGGCCCAGGATGCTCGGGAATGCTCTGTGCTGTTAGCTCATGTACCCAGCACTGCCCTGGGCTGCTGCAGGCACAGAGGGGCCTCAGACCCAAAGAGCTGTGGGGATGCACAGGTCCACGGATGCATTGGGACAGAGGGAAGGGCCTGGGGCTGGCTGCACAGGGCCGCTTTCCCTACCCTCTGTGTTGGGGAGGCTTCAGGGCAGGCTTCTAGGAGGAGACGATGGCTGAGCGGGAGTTCACTGGGTGAGGAAGGGCAGAGGAGCAGGGGCCAGGTAGGAGGGGGCGATGGCTGAGCAGGAGTCCATTGGTGAGGAACGGCAGAGGAACAGGGCACCAGGCGAGGTGGATGGCACGCTGCCCACTTCAGGGGGATGAGGGGATGGCATGGGGTGTCCAGAGAGCCCACAGCTGGTCAGGGACAGCCACTGCAGGCTGGTGGGTAGTGGCAAGAGGGACAAGATCACAAAGGCTGTGGCTTTGACTCCTAAGTGCACGGCAAAGGCCACGGCCGCTGCCCTCCAGGAGGGGCCTGGGCAGGCATGGGCAAAGACCCTCTCCCTCCTGCCCCACCACACGTTTCTTTCACACGCCACGTTTCTGGGAAGGACACATGAGGGCAGGCTCAAGCTGGAAGGAGTGGGAGGCGACAGGGGGGCCTGGCCACATCCCGCTGGCCCCAGCCCATTAAGACGGGGCTCCGCTGAGACAGGTCCCGGCTGGAGGGGCCTTAATTATGTTTGTAATTGACTCCCCACTGTGAGGCTCCCACTTGAGAACCTGGTTTGATTGGGGTGAAGGCGGGATTAACGGAATAAGGCTGCAGTGGCTGAGATCATGAAGAAGAAATCACACCCTGAGTGGATGGGGCCAAAACGTTCATCATAAAAAAAAATTAGCCCTGGAGACCGGGGTTGTCAATTCTACATTTTATTTCATTGATTCCTCTAACAAAAACGTTGTGGAGCCCCTGGCCCGTGGGATTTTGTATGCTAGACATGGTAGAGTTTACGTGGGATGTCGGCCGACCTTCCTTGTGGCCATTGATTATTAATTTTGGTAATGTTAAAGCATCAAAAGAGGGAACATTCTGAGGAACACAAATGCTAATGACCGAACATCAGAAACTGCTTCCAGAACAAACGCCCCATCAATAAAACATCCACAAATATATGTTCACCAAGTGGAATGCAAGGGCTCGGATGGCAGCCGGGAGCCTGCAGTGCGGGGTGGGAGTGCGGGGGTCTGCCCATGCCAGAGGGGCCGAAAGGAGAGGAGAGGGAAGCTGTGTGTTCCCAGGGAGCCCTCATCCCAGGGGTGACTCAGGTGCCCACAGGGACCCTGGCAGCATGGGATTGGGTATAGGGATGCCCATCAGGAGAGCCGACCTCCTTGCAGGGAGTGGCTCAGAAGAGGGGCTTCTCCCTGGGAGTTGGGAAGGGCTGGCAGGTGTGCACTCCAGGCAGGGACCGCGGGACATGCAGACACCAGAGGCAGGATACCCACGGAACCTTCTAGCAACCTGGCAGGCAGCAGTCTAAGAATCCTGGTGTGGGGATGAGACCGGAAATCTAAGACAGAATCAGGTCACAAAGGTCACTGAATGCTGCGCAGAGGCGTGTGTGTCACCCAGAGGCGGTGGCGGTGGCGATGGCTGGGCAGTAGCAGGACTAGAAGGGCCTTTGGGGAGGGAACACCCCTGCCTGGGAGGCTGTGGCTTGGTGGTGGGGAGGTGGGAGGGTAGGTGCGGGTCCTGGCACAGGGTCAGCAGGAACCTGGAGGCGGGTGCGTCCTGCTAGTCAGGATTGAAGAGGCCTGGCTCTGGTAGTGTCGGGGGGGGGAGAGGGTTTCCCATGCCCACTTTACCTCCTTCCAATGCATTCTGCACATGGCAGCCAGGGTCTGTTTTGAAAGCAGCTCATGGGTGATATCATTACCTGGCTTTCAAAACTTCATCCAGTGGCCTCCGCTGCACCCATCTGAAGCTGCCACTGAAGCTCCGTGCCTTGGCATGCACCGAGATGCCCCGTGTTTGACCCCTGGTTGGCTGGTGGCCTCCCCCTCTGTGCTGGGGCCTTTGTTCACCCCTGAGTCTCCAGGGCCTCCCAGAGCCTGGCACCTGCTCAGTGCTCAGTAGATGGGTGTTGGATGAATTAATGAGTGGATGGATGGATGGATGGATGGATGAATGAATGTGGGAAGAGCCAGATTCAAAAATGGGTTGGAGGCAGTATCTCCAGAAGTAGAGCAGGCAGTGCTGTCAGTGGGCAGAGCCCCCTCTGTGGTCGGCTCCCGTCCACTCTCCAGCCTCTCATACGGCTTGTTGGGCTGACAGGCATCTGTCCCTTCAATGTCAGGCAGCTCTTATGCAAATGTCAAAACCCCACTCTTCAGATATTGGACACAACTTTGCCAGGTGAAGACTCTGGGCCATCCTTGGGGGCGATGTCCGCAGCATGGTCCTTGGCTACAGGAGGGCATGGGCCAGCAGCAGGCTTGGAGCAGGTGCCACAGATTCCCCAGCTCTGTGAATTCTGTGTGGGGTGCTGGGTGGGCCCAGTTGGGAAGCCCAGTCTGCAGTGTCACCAAGAAGGTAGCTGTGAACAGAGTCAGCAGACAAGGGGGAGGGTAGACTAACACCCAGGGGAGCCTCATGGAGCGAGACCGGGGCCTGGAAGTTCCGGAAATCTCCGTCTTTGCTTCCGGGGGCTGCCATATCAAATGACCGCCAGCTGGGAGCTTAAAGCAGCAGACATTTATCCTCGACGGTGCTGGGAGCCCAAAGCCCGGAACCAAGGGGTCTGCAGGGCCAGGCTCCCTCTGTGGGCTCCTGGGGAGGACCCTCCTGGCTGCCCTACCTCCTGGTGGCCCTGGTAGTCCATGGCTTACAGTCTCCTCCCTCGGACACTATCTCGCTCGTCACAGGACTCTCCCCGTGTGTCTCTGTCCACATGACTTTCTTGTAAGGACACGCGGGCTTGGACTTGGGGCCCACTCTTCCCATTATGGTGTCGTCTTAACTTGGGTACTTCTGCAAAGACCCTGTTTCCGTTTCCAGTGCCAGGTGGAAGGCCTTAAACATGCCTTTTAGGGACACACGATTCCACCCACAACATTCCTTTGGGAAGTGGATCCCTGTGGCTGGAGGTTGGCGGCAGAGGGCACCGCGGTGCCTGGGGCTGGGCAGGTGGGCAGGACCCCGCAGGGAGGACCTGGATGGCAGGCCAAGGAGTGGGGACCATGGGGACCATGGAGAGCTGGTCATGGTGGGAAGACAAGGGCAGATAATGTGCGGGCACAGGCCGAGTGAGCGAGCAAGGAGGAGGTCCAAGCGTGAGGAGGCCCGGATGCCTCTGAGGCTGTCCTGTATGTGGCAGGCTTGGCTGGCCCCCCAGGGGCCTGAGCACCCTTCCTGCCACAGCCACAGGAGAGCCCCAGCCTGGGAGCAGAGCAAGCGGGAGGCTGAGATGGAGCATGGCCGGCCCAGCTGAGCCTGCTCCTGCCGCTTGTCTCCCAGGGAACCCAGGATCCTGGAGCCCCTTCCCCGTGGTTGCAGACACCAAGAGCCACCTCTGAAAAGGAATCAGAACTCATTGCTGTGTGTGCACCTGCACATGTGCACACATACACTCACGCATGCTCATGTTCACACACAACACACACTCATACACGCACACATAGACATGACCCTGCTCCCAGCTCTTACTGTGCTGCCGTGGCTGGGGCCTGGCCCAGGCCTGTGGAAGACTGCATGTCAGGTGACAAGTGCGCTCCATCGTCGGAAGATACCAGTCTGAAGGACACTGGCTTCTTGGGTCTGGTGCCACTGTCATCCATGTTCTCATCCCTTAGGCTGTGACGAAGGACTCGGGTCTCCATGGCTGCAACTGGGGGCTTCCCCGGGCCTGGGAGAGTGAGTGGGCACTGTGGCCCCAAGCGGAAGGAAGATAGGCCAGGGCTGAAGGCTCTCACTGGCCGACACCTAGGCACTTCCCTCTCCTGAGAGCCACAGGCTGGTGGGCATAACCATCTGCCAGCTCGCCTCCCAGAAGCCAATCAAGGGTCAAACCCTGCTTTGCAACGTGCCAAGTTTGAACAACCCAGCCCTGCGGCATCAGCCCCTTCCGCGCACCACCGCCAGCGTGGGGCTCTGTGCTGGAGCCCCTCGGCCCAGCTGTGCACGCTTGGACTGGCAGGGCTTGGCCCTCTGCTAGGCTCCCCTCATTCCTTGTCTAGGGCCCCACCGACTCTGGGAATGTTGGCATCGGGGGATATGTCCCTCTTCTCTCTGAGCTCTTGGGACAGGCCCCATGACGCTGAGCCCCGACTCTGCATGGTTCTGGGATACAGGTGCTCTGCAAGTGACTGAATGCAAACGTCTAGTGGTGGGTGCAGTGAGCAGTCAGCCTCTCCCTGCCCAACTCATCATTTTAATGAACCATTATTTGGTATCCAGTTGTGCATGGTGCTGTGTTAGGACTGGGGATGCCGCAAGGCACAAGACAGAGGCAGCCCTGTCCTCCAGGCACAGTGGCTAGCGTGAGCACCATTTATTCTATGACACCTGGTGCCGAACACTGCTGGGAGAAGCTCAGGGTCTGCGTAGGCACCTGCCAGGTACGCCACGAGGCTGAGCCTGAGCTGAGTCTGACCTGTGAGCTGAACCCTCCTTTGGGCAGGAGCCCCCGTTATGCTGGCTGTGGATGGGCCAGGGGGGAGCTGGAGTGGAGTGGCCGTGGCTTCCAGGGGTCTGAAGTGTGGTGGAATTGTGGGCTTTGCCCTGAAGCAGGGACACATCTGTGACCAGGTGTTGAGCCTGAGAGTCTCTGATGTCACGTGGGCTTTGGAATGACTGCCACGCCTGGCACTGTGCAGAGAGGATGGATGGTGGTGCTTGAGAGAGGCCTGAGGCTCCATTATTTCCACTAGAGATGGACATAGAGATGTGACATTCCCAGACTCTTCCAGCCACTCCTTCCCCTCTGGTACCCACAGAGCCAGCGCAGCAATTCACAGAATACTGCCCAGGGGTTGGAGGAGCTGGGCGTCAACCCCCGACCTACTGCTGGTGGGAGACCTCTGAGGCCAGGTAGCATGCTGGGAGTGCAGCCTGTGTTTAGTATAGGCACCGCCAAGGGGGCGATGGGAGGGGACCTGGCCCTTGCTCCACCCTCAGGCTGTCCTTGGCCTGCACAGAGTGAGGAAACAGTTCCACCTGGCACAGTCAAACTGGGGTCGCGTGTGCCCTGAGCTGCCGCCAGAAGCGTGTGCGACATTGCGGTGGTGTGAGTCCACCTGGAGTTGTGGGGGGTTACTGACCCTGCAGATGCGTGCCCTCCACCCTCCCTGGGCTCCGTATCTCACCAGGGCCTCAGGCCGGTGCCTCAGAGGCTGGGCTGGGACAGGAGCGCGGAGCAGGTGTCCCCTCAGCGTGGCTTCCCCGGGCAAGCTTGCAGTCTTGGCATTTCATGGACTAAATGAGGGTTCCCTTTCTGGATAAACAGGTGGTATGTGGGGTTTTTAGGAAGAAAAATGGAAAAGATAGGCCTGCAGAGGTGACCTGAGAGGTGGCCACGTCCTGGGGCGCTTCTTCTCCTAGACCTTTTCTTTGAAGCCAAAAGAGCCCACCTCACTCCCGCTAAGTACCCCTAAGAGGCATTCTAGTGGCCCTGCCTGCACAGCCCTGTGAGCCAAGCCTTGGCCACACGTGGCATCCTCTATACCCAGCATGCACTTGAGTGGGAGCCACAGACTTTCCTGAGTGACAGCGTGGCAAGGAGAGGGCTGGGACACAGCGTCCATGGCCCTGACAGCAGCAGATGCGCTCCGATGACAGAATGAATACTCCACTCATTTTGCTTAGTACACAGGGGTCTCCACGGCACAGGGACAGGACAGCCCCGGGAGGGAGCTAGGGCACAAGGAAGACTGCCAGGCAGGGCTGGACTCGACCATCAGGGAAGGAAAGAGCTCGGTGGTGGGATGCTGCCTGGAGGGTGGTGGCCTTTAGGTGGAGGTCAGGGAGTGTCCCAGGAAGCTGGGGTGGGATCTGGGGAGATCTGGACATGTGTAGTCAGCATCAGCGGGGAGCATGGGCTCTGGAGAGTTCGGGGAGGCCGGGGGAGCCGAGAGGGACGTTCCTGAATGTGACCTTGACCATTGGTGAGCCGGCGAGGAGCCTGCTGAGGCTCTCCCTGAACGTTTAACTTCAGGCCAACGTTCAGGGGCCTCCTGGAGCCATAGGGAAGGGTCTCCTCAGCCCCAATGGTGGGGAGGGCGCTACTAAGAAACATCTGTCCTTGTGGGAACACAGCTGGGTGTCCCGGGAGAGAACCAGGGAGATGGGGGGTGCTGCCAAAGCGGGGGAGGGTGTGCCCAGTAACGAGAGAGAAAGCTGGCAGTGTGACCCATGTCTCATTGGATGGTTCTGCCTCTCCCCCCTCATCCACTTGATGCTGTTCAGACCTCCATCCCCGCTGTGGACATACCTGCCGGCTGTGCTGGGCTGGAAAGTCTCCCTCTGAAATTCATACCCACCCGGAACCTCAGAAAGGGACCTTTTTCGGAAGGAGGGCCTTTGCGGATGGAATTAAGGGCAGATCCTACTGGGGTAGGGTAGGCCCTAAATCCAATGACTGATGTCCTCATAAACAAAGGCGAGACGGTGAGAAGGCCACGTGACGGATGAAGCGGGCAGAGTCGAGTGAGGCAGCTGCCAGCCAAAGAACGCGGGGGGTCGCCCGCCATGGCGAACGCAGGATGAAAAGCAGGAACAGATTCTCTCCTGGAGCCTTCAGGAAGCACAGGGTACTGATGACGCCTCGATTTGGGACTTCTAGCTCCTGAACTGACAGAGACCCCATGCCCACTGTTTATAAGCCACACAGTGTGGAGTGCTTCGTTATGGAAGCCCAAGGAACTGAAAGAAGCACCCACTGTACACCGAGTCCCAGGCCAGCAACGCCCACGTGTCTTCTACGGGGCTCACAACCCCCTGGGAGGGAGCATTCCTGTGTTTCCGAAACCTTTTGGGAAACTGAGTCCAAAAGAAGTAGAGTCCCCTGAGGATGGGAGGCTGGCGGGGGAGAGCATTAGGACAAACACCTAATGTATGTGGGGCTTAAAACCTAGATGACAGGTTGATAGGTGCAGCAAACCACCATGGCACAGGCCTACCTATGAAACAAACCTGCCCGCTCTGCACATGTATGCCAGAACTTAAAAAAAAACTGGAGTCCTTCAGAAAGTAGCCAATCTGAGATTCAAGGGCACACCTCCCAGGCCCAGGCGGTACTGTACCTATAGATGTTATTTTCTGACTGACTTTCTTCGAGCATGTACGTGTTCTTGCCTTTCTTTGCTCACCTGGTGTTTCTCAGAAAACACAGTGCAATAAAAATCAACATACGACAGGAGGCAGCTTAAAGTGATCCATCTCAGTGCCCGCCCATCTACTCTCAAAAGCCTCCCGCAGCCCGCGTCCCGGCAACGGCAGATCACCGCTGAGTCTGAAGGTATTTTCCGAGGTGACTGGTTTAGGTGCGCTGAGAATTACATCTCTGTCTTCCCACAAAAGGCCACTGTGTCTGTCACCCAGCTTTTATATTTTCACATTTCTTCAGTTGCAGAACCAAAGTGACCTGCATACATGCTGTCAAGTTTACCTTCCTCATATTTTACGAATTCCTTTGTCACGGGGCCCAGCCGGAGCGGCCCGCTGGGGATCTAGGTGGTTTTGCCGTGGAAGGAACACTGTCCCGGGAAGCCAGCTTTAGCAAGATTTGTGGAACAGAGAGGAGGCCGGGCTTATGAGGATAGAAAGGGCTTTGGCCAGAAAGTGCTGACTGCAGTGTGGAAATACCAGGAGCATGAAGTTCTCTGCACGTGGGAGCTCTGAAAGCTGTTCCTCTCCCTTCTAAACTTCTCCATTCTGATCGCAATTTGAAAGGAAAAAATAATATAATCCTCTCTTTAAATTAGAGGACTCTGAGCTGGATGGACATTTATAAATTAAATGACAGCCTGAAGCCATCTTCACAACACACACCGCCTCTTCCACAGCCGTCCTCCGCCGCCCAGCCCTCCTCCACCTCCCAGCCCTCCTCTTCCTCCACCCAGCCCTCCTCCTCCTCCACCCAGCCCTCCTCCTCCTCCTCCCAGCCCTCCTCCTCCACCTCCCAGCCCTCCTCCTCCTCCTCCCAGCCCTCTTCCTCCACCTCCCAGCCCTCCTCCTCCACTGAGCCCTCCTCCTCCTCCTCCCAGCCCGCTCCACCTCCACCCAGCCCTCCTCTTCCTCCACCCAGCCCTCC
>NW_022437025.1:5221160-5229871 GCF_009761245.1 Sapajus apella | reverse complement strand
GCCCTCCTCCTCCTCCACCCAGCCCTTCTCCTCCTCCCAGCCCTCCTCCTCCTCCTTCCAGGCAGCCTCCTCCACCCAGCCTGCAGGAGCTGCTTCCTGTGGCCTTTCCCAAAGGTTCTTCTGCAGTTGGGAACAAGCCCCATCCAGTGGGAGGGTCCTCCGGTGGCCCTGGGTTAGAGATTGTCCCCACTACCCCAGCTGAGTGATGAGGCTGTGGAGCCTGCGGTAGCTTCCCAGGGCTGCCGGAACACATGACCCCAGACCTGACAGCTTCAAACAGCAGAGATATCTTCTGTCCCAGAAGCCTGGAAGTTGGAAATCACAGTGTCTGTGGGGCCTGCTCCCCATCAAGCCTCCAAAGGTGGATCACTCTGGCCTCTCCCGGCTTCAGCTGGCACCCGGCGTGCCTGCCCCCTGCCTCTGCAGCCGCCCTCCCTTGGCTTCTTCCTCCTGGGTCATCTTGCCTATCTCTCGTGAGGACAGGGGTGCTTGGATTTAGAGCCCACTTGGATAATCCATGATATGATCTCATCGTTAAGATCTTTAACTCAATTACATCTGCTAAGATCCTTTTTCCAAATAAGGTCATATCCGGAAGTTCCAATTGGGATGAGGACACATCTTTTGGGCGGGTCACTGTTCAACCCTCTACCAGCCTCAGAGGGAAGCTGAGGCATTTGCCGGCTGCCTGTCTATGGAGTGTGCCCAGCCCCAGCACAGCCCTGTCTCCTTCCTTTGAGGGCCAGCGTGGAGTGCACAGAGCCCTCCCTCCCCAGGGTAACAACATGGCTCGCCCTCCGTGTGTGTGTCGGTGGTGGGGGGCCCTGCAGGACCCCTCCCTGCACTGAGAAGCCCACCCAAAGGAGGCCTGCAAAGCCACTGGCACCGAGCAGCTGCAGAAGCCTCCTCTGGATAATACATCGAAGTTCTGTCTTCAAAGCTGTCTGTTCCATTTCCTCAGCCCACGGTCGCCAGAAGATCCTGAAGTGGGCTGCGTTATCACCATCGTGCAGCAGAGGGGTGGCCCCTGGATGAGGCTGTGACTCGCCTGGGATCCCCTGTTGGGGAATGGGGCCCAGACCTCCACTTCCCCCTCCATGTCTGGGCTGCCCGCGGAACCGCCTCTAGCATCGACACCTGGGTGGTGGCTTGTTGAGTGCAATGTAAATTATAAGGAAAAGCGTGACACGGAGCTGTTTAAGTTCTCTCTCATTTGCCTGCAGCAGAGAGACCGCGCTGCGTGCACCTGGCCCCTGCCCCGCCACCGTCTGGGGATCACCAGCCTGCAGGGAGGCCGCGTGCTAATCCCAGCTTCCCTGGACTTACATAGCGGTGATAGACAGGCCTCTTCTGAGGACCTGAGAGCTGCCCCGGTGGGACTCGGCTCCCCCACCCCCAGTCCCATGCTGCCCGGCCGTCCTCTTCTCTGCATGTCTTTCTCTCAATTAATCCCCAGCAGCTACGGTACCGAGGGTTCTGGCTGTGTGCTCTCTGCGCTTTAATTAGGGGTCAGTGCGAACAGTATTATTTCCCAGGCTTGCCATGATTCTATTAAAATTTTCCTTTGTAGACATCAGGCACAGGCTGGTTCTACAAAGGAACAAAGGGAGCAGGAATCCAGGGCAGAGCTGCTCGCTCGTCAGCAAGTGCTGGGCTTCCTTCCCTGTCACCGCCTCCAGCAGCATAGCCTGGCAATGGCCAGGAGGTTTCAGCATTTAAGGTAATGCACATCTCCCGGTACCTGGGCTCTGTCTGGGAGAGATTCAGAAATTAAGGTGATCTTGGCAGCCAGGAGTGCGGTCATCAGCAAGTGACCAGTCTACTGTGGTCTCAGGCGAGGGCCAGGCGCCCATGGGCCAGCAGTCTGCCCTCCCCGTCCAGTCCTTCAGTTTGACTGTCTTGTTTTGCAGCCACCAAGGCATTGTTTCCAACCCAGAAAAGCTCAGTGAGGCTGGGAGTAGCAGCCCAGCTGTGCGGCCTGTTGAGAGGGTCCCGCTCCTGGCAAATGGAGGACTCTGAGCTGGGTCAGGGCTGAGATCCTGGCGTCAGCCACAGTCTCAGGCTGAGGAACAAGGTCAGAGAAGGGGCAATGGTCCCCATGAGCACCACCTGGCTACTGCACGTGGTGCAGATGCCACCTCTACATGGGCTCGGCACACCCACTCTCGCTGGCGCAGACCCTGTCCCCTGCAGACCCTCTACCACATTTCCCAGAGTGCCCTTCACAGCGACTTTCCCAGACCTTCCCTGCCTCTGTCCCTATGGCGCCTTCCCCTCACCAGGATAGGAATGGCCATCTCACTGTCAGAAGTGGAAATGGAGGCTCCATGGGGTGGAGGGACCCACGGGTGTCTGGGCCGAGATGGGCACGTGTCCGTCACTGGCCACGGCAGACGTGGCCACCCCGCCGTGCAGCCATCGAATTTATCCTGACTGTTTCCCGGTGCTCCTGGCCTCTGAGCACCTGGGTGAGAGGAGAGCCTTGCATCTTTAATTAGTTTATAAAGCTGCTTCCTAAATGAGCCCAGCTTAGATGCTTAAACTTCTGAGGCAGCCAAGGACCCCTGTGCCATCTGACATGCCCACGCTTGCTGGGACTACCATAAATGGTCACTGGCTACATTGATGCACTCATTCATTCATTCATTCATTCAATGTTCACTAATCATTTAAGGGGCACCTACATGGCCGGTAGCATGCTAAGGCCGGGGATACCTTCATGAATCTGCATTCCAGCTGGTGATATGGGCACTAACCGTTCAACGGTGATGCAGACAGCAAGATGGCGGCTGAAATCCCTGCAACACCGGAGCCAAAAGCTGGCTCCCTGGACCCTCTCATTTGGCTCCTTGACCTCCTCTCTCTAGGCGCCGGGCGGCAGGAAGCTGGGACTGGTTACGCAGAGTCACGCGCCCTGAGCTCTTCCTCCTTCAGTTCCTTCCACCCTTTCAGACGCTGCCGTTTCCAGGCGCCCTAAACTGACTTCCTAGCTGGTGGCTGCGGTGTCGCTGGGGCCTTCTTGGATGGATTTGCTGCTCCCCGTGTTGCTTTTCGGGTTCCTCGGCCACTTGAATTCCCGGCCAGTGCTAGCGCCCAGGCAGCATTGACAATTTCAGAGCGTCTCTTGGAGGTGCGAATGACTCCTCGCAATGTCTCCGTGGTACATAATCCACGTACCTGTCCCGGCGCTCCTGGGCCTTGCGGTGGTGTGTGGTGTCTGGATATCTGCGTCTTAAATTGTCCCAGACGGTGTTCTAATGCAGACAAGGTGACAAGCCTGCTATGTAGGGTTTGGAAATCCCGTCTGTGCATGAAAATCGACACATATGATTTCTGAATCAAAATAATCACACATAATTTAGGTAAATGCTGCATTTCTGATGTTCACAGACAGAGTCTGTATTTTGGAAAACACAAATGCCTGACAAACCCTCGTCAACAGCCCTGAACATCAGGAAAACATTTGTGTGTCAGGGTTCCCATTCTCTGGTGTGACTAGGGCTGGGTGAGAGGTTGACCTGGACACACAGGGCCCCGGAGCCACGTGGAGGGGGTTCCAGCAGAGCAGGGTGGCCTGTGGTTAGGCGGATGGTGGATGCCAGGTGGGGTTCTCTGTCTATAGGTGGAAGCTTGAAACAGGAAGCTGGTTGTACGTTTCGGGTCTGGGGAGGCTGGTGCTATGTTTCAGGTCTGGCAGCAGGAGGAGTCGATAAAAAGGCCACAAGATCACAGGCCTGAAGAGCAACAGGAGGGGCCTGGGCTGAGACCCCCCTGGGGGGGCCTGGCTGGCTGGGGAGGGGTGCTGGCCTTGCTGCTTTCTGCACAAGGGCCTGGGGACCTCACCTGGCTTCTTGATGCTCTGAGCGTCACCTGCCTCTTGGTGGCTTGGGGAGCTCCTTCACCCTCCTCTTGTGGAAAAGACTATCTCCCTTCTGCCTCAGCCTGGGAGGGGAGCCCAACCCAGCTCAGGACAGCGGGGGTCCCAACCTGCCTCCCTCTGCCAGGCCTGGTCCTGTGTATGGGGTGAGGCTGTCATGGGCAAGCCCTCCTCGTGGGATGGGCAGAGCTAAGGGATCCCCCGGATAGCGGAGCTCACCCGCAGGCAAGTTCTCTGCCCGGGAGGGTTTGGTCTTTTAGAGCCTTCGTTGTAGGGACAATGCTAGCACCCTAGAATTGCCACTGCCAGGGAGGGGGGCTGCCTTGGAGCTTAGAGGCCACCTTTCCTTGAAGGAGGCAGAGGGAGGACCGGCAGAGGTGAGGGTGGGAGACCGACAGAGATGACAGACAGACAGACAGACAGCTCCACAGGCACCTCAGTTACCAGTTCCATGCCCTGTCCATCTGGGCCCCAGCATTGGGATCCGGTGAAATGGGCAGGTTGTCTGCAGGAGAACCCCAGCCAGAGTGTGCAGTGGCTGTGCCTGTGAGTCCATCTCTCCGGCCAGCTGGCATCTCAGTGCCCAGGGTCATCTCCTTCGAGATGTCCCTGCTGCACCCCTCGCAGGCCTGTTCCTCCCTGGGCTCTGCCCTGTTTCCCTGGTGCCCCCTGCACATGCCTCAGCCCCGAGGCCACCACCTTCTCCCAGGAACGTCCTGGCACATGGCAAAGGCTCCTCAACAGCTGGTCTTTGTTCTTACCAGCAGCCCAGCGGCTGGTCTTGTCCTCTTCTCTGTCCCTGCCCTGCCCCCCTCCTGTGGCTTCCTGAAACCTTCTGCTGTTTTCTCTTTGCCCTCCCTTGGGGTAGAAACCAAACCCAGTCCCAGCCCTCCTGCCAGCTCTTTCCTCTCAACTCCTCCAGTTCTAAGTTGCCTATACCCTGAGCCTCTTTGACATCCTCTGAACACAGGGCACTGATTTTCCCTTCCAGGCCTTGGTGCATGCTGTTCCCTTTGCCTACTCACCCGAGTAACCCATGCTCAGCCTCCAGGCCCTCATTGCTAACCCATCCTCCAGGAGGCCATTTGTGGTACTGGGTGTGCCTGAGGCTGCCCTGGGCTGGGGTACCCCATCCCTGCTCCTGCAGCAGCTCTACGCCCTGTCACGGAGCCCCAGTCTCCAGGACCCTGCATGAGCACACCCTCTGCAGGTGGGTGCAGCAGCTGCACTTTTCATGCTGGTGACCCAGATGCCCGGGCACCAGCAAGCAGCATGGCGACAGCAGCTGCTCCTTTCAAGCCGCTGACTAAATCCATGCAGAGGGAACTCCTTAGCTAGGACCTCTCTGGACTGACTGCTTCACCCTGACCGCCTGGCCGGCAGGTCCCTTGACCTCTCTGAGCTTCCGTGATCTCATTCGTAACAGGAGGCAATAGCAGTCAAGGCAGGTGGTTGTGGAGCCTTTACTAAGTCTGCGTGCCCCACGCTGCTGAGCCCCTCTGCGCAGCCACCCACCCACTCCCCAGTAAGGCAGCCGTGGCTCGATCCCCGTTTGTCGAGTAAGTGCAAGGAGCCTTGGGCAGGTGAGGGCTGGCTCGGGCTGCCCTTGGGGTCAGGAGGCATAGAACTGGCCCAGATGCCACAGCGTCTGTCCAGGACCGTGCTCCCGGCTTTGGGAAGGCAGACAGCAGGGGCTGCCTGGAGTGAGCCCAGCGCAGTGCCTGAGTACCCTGAGTGCTGACCACCGCCCTTTCCACCACCCTTCACCTCCTGGGGGCTGGGCAGGGCATGGGCTGAAGAACCAGGGCGTCTCCCTCCTCCCCCCTTTTCTGGCCTGTCTTCTGCCTCCAGCTGTGTCCCAGGCTGAGCCCCATGGCAGGGACTTGGGTTCCTCTCAAGAGACAGATGCCCGCTGCTGCTATTAGCAGGCCTGACCACCTGGCGCTCTCTCCAGAGCAGAGCTGCGCACCTTCCGTGGCCTGTAAATACCTGATTTTTTATTCTTACAACTCCCCAGTCCTCCCTGCTCCGCCCAGCCCCTAGTAACTACCATTGTACTCTCTGCTTCTACGGGAGCAGGTCTTTTAGAAGTTGAACCCATGAGATCGTGTGGTATTTGTGTTTCTGTACGTGGCTTCTTTCACTTAGCACTGTGTCCGCCAGGCCCATCCATGTTATTGGGAATAAAAGGGGTTCTTCTTTCTCTGTAGAGGCTGACTAGGATCCCACGGTGTGGATACACCAGGGCTTCTTTATGCATCAATTCCGGATGAACACGGGAACACAGGGATCTCTTCCGCATTCTGATTCTGTTTCCTTTGGATGTGCACCCTGCACTGGGATTGCTGGATTTTATGAGTTCTTTTTTCTAATTTTGAGGAATGTCTGTCCTATTTTCCACAGTGGCTGTAGTTCTGTAAATAATTAACTAGTGAGTCCTTCCCAGCCCCTTGGAGACTGGCTCCTGACAAGCAGACCTGAAGGAAATGGTTTTTAAAATGTAAATGAATGTTTTACTTAATATGGAAGTCGAAACGCTTTCTTCATAATGCAGCTGGGCTTCCAGGAGATGCAGCACCAGGGAGGAAGGAGGCGCCATTTCCTGTGCACCTGCAGAGCATCTGACCCCGGGCAGCCCCGGACTCCTCATTACCATCTTTCCTTAGGAAAGCAATGCTAGCTACTGCAACAAATAAGCCCCCAAATATATAATTGCTCAAAGGCAACAGAAGCTCATGTCTCACTCCCATAAAGTCTGAGTGATGCTCCTCAGCAGCAGCCTGTCCTCCAGGCAGTGACTCAGGGACCCAGGCTCCTTCCATCTGGGGTGTGGCCGTGCTCCTGCCTTCTGAGGTCACTGTGCTCATCCAGGATTAAGAAACAAGTGGTGTTTCCAAGTGCCCATCTGTATTGGTAGAGGAGAAAGAGGATGAGAATCTCAGGTGGGAGGGTTTGGGGCCCAGCCTGGAAGGGGCACATGCCATTTTCATGTATGTGACCCTGGATGGACTGACCCAGTCTCAGGACTTAAGCTTACTGGAGTTTAGAAAATGCAATCAGCTGTGGCAGCCCAGGGAAGAGACAAGATGGGCTGGGGAATGCCATGTGGTCTCTTGCCAGATTTTCCCTCTGATTCTACAGAAAGGGGAAGAGGTTTGTGGAGGGCCACAGCAGCTCCCCGGGGCCTGGCTCCTACCAGATCTGCCTGACCCTTGGTGTCTTAGCAGCTGCTTGTGACCATGGGTGTCTCTGTGGGCACACCAAAGACACAGTCCCGGATCTGCTGGTGGTCATTGTTCAACTCCCCAAGCCGCTGCCTTGGGCTTTGGTTTCCCCAGCTAGAGGGTAAGGTGGCTGGACCAGACAACCTCCGATTGCTGGCTGGCTACCCTGCTGTACCCTCACTGAGCTCTGCCCAGGGTGGCCTGAGCTCTTGGGGGTTCGTGTGTGTGTTCTGGGAGGGCTGGGCTGCAGCTGGTCAGGGAGAGAACACGCCAGGCCGTGTCTGGAAAGTGGACACGGTGCCACATGGCAGACACCACTGCTCAGCCTGGATGGCTCTAGCCAGGGGTTTTAAAAACATTCCTTCCATTTTTAAAAACATTCCTTTTTATGATTTTGATAGTAATGTATATCCATTGTGTGGACATTAAATGACATGATACCCCCCTCAAAATAAACCAGGAAGTAAAGGCATGTTATCACTGGGACACAAGTCTTTTAATTTCCATCTGGTGCATTACGTTCAGTGCCCAGTTAGAGACAGCAAGACCTACACACACACACACACACACACACACACACACACGCACGCACTCACGTATGGACAGATGCACGTGAGTGTATTTCCATGGCTGAGATCTTACTCCAGATATAGTTTTGTGACCTGCTCTCTTTGGCATCATTTCCCATACGATGACAGACTTTGCAGAAGCTGCCCCGTGGGTGGTCCATGCCCTGAACCTGCGGTGACTGGTCTGGCTGTTCCCCGGCGTTTCATATCTGTGTGGTTTCCATGTTTTAGTCCTTTAAGCAATCTTGTGGGGAATGGCTTAATCCACGTGAGCTGCTGTAACAAAATACTGCAGACTGTAAGGCTTCAACTACAGCCATTTTTTCTTGATTGTGGAGGCTGGAAGTCCAAGATCAAGGTGAGGTTCTGGTGAGAGCCTCTTTATGGCTTGCAGATGTCTGCCTCCTTGCTGCATCCTTTCATGGTGTAGAGAGAGAGAGAAAGCTCTCTGGTGTCTCCTTTTATAATAAGGTCACCGATCCCCTTGGACCAGGTCCCCACCCTCATGACTTCATCCAACCCTCATCACCTCCCAAAGGCCCTGTCACCAAATATTCAGTTGGGGGTTAGGGCTTCAGCGTGTGCATTCTAGGAGGCTACGAACATTCAGTTCATAAAGTGGAACAGCTTTGGACATCAGCCCCTGCCCGATTTCTGGGCTGTTTCCTTAAACCACATCCTTCAACATGCAGTGGTTGGTTTAAGGGGTGTCATTAGGTCTGCAGCTCCTGACTTCTGCAGCACGGAGCAGGGGATTGGGGTCTGGAGCTTTGGGATCTGGCTCGTCTCTCCTGCTGTGAACTGGAAGTGGGCGATGGAGCGGGAAGGTGTTGGTGCCCTCAGCCTGTTTCCCTGAACTTGGAGCTACCTGGCAGGGGCAGAGTAGAGTGGTTGTGAACACAGCATTTCTCCTGGGTCCTTGGCCTAGTCAGGTTTTGGCAAAGAAGAGCTGAAGGAAAAGAGAGGAAGAGCTGAAGGAGGAGGGAGGAGGAGATGAAGGAGGAGGGAGGCGGAGCTGAAGGAGGAGGGAGGAGGAGCTGA
>NW_022437025.1:5195680-5221150 GCF_009761245.1 Sapajus apella | reverse complement strand
GAGGGAGGAGGAGCTGAAGGAGGAGGGAGGAGGAGCTGAAGGAGGAGGGAGGCGGAGCTGAAGGAAGAGGGAGGAGGAGCTGAAGGAAGAGGGAGGCAGAGCAGGGCCCCATGGCCTTGAAATGGATTGTGCTTCCCCCAGCCTTCTCTGAGTCTGCCCTCTTCGGGGAGCCCTCCCTCCTGGTCCCCCGCTTCCCCTCCCTGTTGGTTAATGGGAATGTGCCCACCAACCCTACGTGGCTGAACTTGATGTATGGAGTCCCCTCACCCCACTGCCAATCCAGTCTAAGGCCCTCGCTAGCCCTGACCAGCCGGGGGCCTGGGCAAGTCAGTGCCTCTCTGGGAACCTCGGGATCTTAGTCTATAAGCCGGGAGTGACCAGGCTGGCCCCGCACTTCTCACAGGAAAGGAAACTCATTCACTGAGAACCTGCAACATGCCAAGCCCTCGAATATTGCCTCCTCCCTCAGCGTGGAAGCAATCACTGGAGGCGCAGGGAGGGTGGGTGGCTTGCCCAAGGTCACACAGCCATCTAGGGTTGGTGGGCACATCCACAGCTGCCTAGTGGCAGAACTGGATTCCAGCTGCGGTCAGCCTGGCTCCAAGGCCTGTGCTCCTAGGCTCCAGGCTGCCTGCCCAGGTCGCCATATTCATGGTGTGAGGTGGTCTGCCTTCCTCCTGGACTTCTGAGCACAGCCAACCAGAAACGCAGCAGCCCAGCGTCCACAGCAAACGGAACAGAGAGGCTGCTTCCCTGTTTAGGGGACTGGAGAGAGCTTGGAGACCAGACGCCAGGCCTCACAGCCAGACCACAGGGGTTTGGGGAAAGGCTCTCCCCTTATAGGAATCACGTGGGATCACACAGGGCACACCCAGCAAGTGTGAGCAGACAGAGGCAGGAATGAAAAGCCCAGCGCATGCAAGCTAGATAGGGCGCAGCCAAGGAGCCGAGTCCCTGCAGAGCAGCGCCCAGGGTTGCCTTTTGAAGGTTCTGCCTCATCCATGTGTGCCAAGGAAGAGCTGGGTGCAAATCTCTGCCTCCCCCGCCAACTCTGTGTCCTCCACCAGCTCTTCTACTCTGGGCCTCAGTTTCCCCATCCATCAGCGAAAACAGAGCTCCTTCCACAGAGCATTGTGAGGTCAGCACGGTCACCACCAGCGACGATTTTCTCCTTGGCACCCTCGTCAGACCCCCAGCCCGGTCCTCCTTGTGCCTCATGGAAATGAGCAGCTGTCCCAAGGCTCACGGGCTCATGTCGTCTCACAGCTGGGAGGACCATGGGCGTCAGCCACCTCGTTGTGGAGATGGGGAAACAGGTCAGGGTGAGGGAGCAGCCTCTTGTCTCCGTGATCCTGATGCATGGGCCTAGTCTCTTGAAGGACGCTGGCCCTCAGCGCTTATCCCTCGGCTTCCCGATTGCGTTTGAGCTGTGTGGTGACCCCGCAGAGGAGCTCAGACCAGGGGCCGCAGCCCCCACCCACCCAGGGAGGAGCTGAGGTCTAGGGAGCCAGCATGCTTTACCTGGGCCACCCAGAGAATCAGGGTGGCACCTGCCGGCCTGGCCTAGCAAGACTGTCGGGAATGTTACCTGGGCGAGGGACAGAATGTGGACCTAGGGTGAAAGGTTGGGAAGCCCTGGCCACAGAGGGACTTGGATCATTGGATGGCCAGGTCAGCTGTCAGCTCTAAAGTGGCCCAGAGAGACTGGACGTGGGTGGGGATTTGGAGCTCTCTTGAGAATGAACCCGTCTTGCTTCCAGAAGTTTCTTCAGGTGCCTCGTGAAGTGTGTCTTGGGAAGGGAAGGAGGAGACCAAAGCAACCTGACCGCCTGTCTGTCACCCTCATCTCACAAAACCTGCCCAGAACCCGCAAAGAACTTCTCGTCTCCCTGCTGCTTCAGTAAGGAGCTAGAACCCTGGAGAAGAGAGATTCAAGCTCCAGCTGCCCTCGCTGGCGAGGAATGAGGATTCCCACCTGGGTCTGACTCCAAGGTCCTTCTGCTTCCTACCACTCCACCCAGCCCCCAGGAATTAGAACTTTCTGGAAAGCTACTGGAGCCCTCCCCACTCCCCACCCCTTCCTGGTCCCCCATCTCAGGGCAGTGAGCCAGTGGCGCTCTGCATGGAGGCTGTAAAATTAGCAACTTAATTTTGGGTGTCAGGAAATCAGTTGAAGGGAAAATGTGTTTTCACGGGATTCGTTTTCTCACAAACCAGCATGATAAAAATAAAGAGAAAGGAGAGTCGCCAGGAGAAAGGACGGTTTCTAAATTTATAACAGGGATTCATTATTCATGGGCCACATCTGAAAAGGCCAAAGCTGCAGAAAGGAGCGGGGCATGGGTGGGAAAGGCTGCGGCGGAATCTGAGGCGCCTTCGCCAGGCAGGGGATGACCAAACAAAGGACCTTCCCATCCAGGAAGGAGGCGAGCGGCTGGGGATGGCGCAGGGCTCTGGGCACAACTCGGCTTATCAAAGAAGCCAGAGTGGCTTCTCCATGCAAGGCCAGGTGCTCTGTGTCAGCCCAGTGTCCGTGCAGAGGTTCAGGCTTCTGCGATTTCCTGGCATGTAGGAGGGCAGGATAAAGCTGGCTGGGGGCTCCTGCACTGACACATGTGAGTTAATTGACTTCAAATGATAGTGGTGTGGATCAGTGCTGGCCATTCTGCAGAAGAGGACACTGAGGGTCAGAGTGGTGAAGAGAGACGGCCAGGGTCAGGGGGGTGGTGGCAGTGGCTGAAGCCTCAGGCTTGAGGATCCGCATGGGGCTCTCTTCCCTACCCCTGCCACACTCTGGTGTTGGTGCATTTAAGGGCTAAATAGAAAGGAATGTGCCAGGAGACCTACTGCGTGGCTCTCACCAGGCCCGGGCCTCTCCCGACGAGACCCTCATTCAGCATTCCCCACAGCACAGTGTGGCAGCATTGGTGGTGTCGCCAGAGGAGGGACTCTGGGATGGGGGAATTTACCCAGGGCCCTGCAGCTGCTCGATCCAGGCCCCCCCGCTGGCCCACGCCCAGTGATGGGTGAGGCTGTCTCACACTCCTCCCAGGAGATGGGCCTGTGGAGACTCCTGCCCCCGGCGGGTCGAGCCAGGGGTCAGGCAAGTCACACCACCGCCCTCAAAGGAGCCCACAGTCAGGGCTTCCCCAGGAGCTTGTAATCCTGGTCTCTACTGTACTCTGAGCACCAGCTCTGTGCCTGGTTCTGCATGAGGGACCACACGTTTCACTCCCTTCAGCTCCACACAACCCAGGGAGGTAGGTGCTGTCATGCCCCCACTGCACTGGCCAGGAAACAGAGGACCCACAGGGGGAGCGAGGTGCCCAAGGTCGCTGCCTTGTGGGAGAACTGGGCCTGGACCCAGATACTGTCCCTTTTCCAGAAAATCCATAGCCTAAGATGCCAAAGCCAGAGGACCACCAGGACCTGTGTAGAAAAGGCCAACTGGCGTGCGGGGTGGGAGAAACATTTTTCAGAAATGCGTTTCACTGGGATTCATCTCCTGCCGTTTGACCAGGCCTTGTTTCCGGACCCTCTGCCTGCATGACGTCCATGCACCCACATTTCAAATGGCTGCACTTCCACGGGGGGTCCAGGATGGGTCCGGAGTCCTGGAAAGGGAAGGATTGGGGGTCCTCCTCACCCTCCCTCAGCCCGAGGTTGGGGCATTGGTGAGATGTGGACCCCTGATGCTTTCACACCCAGGACTCAGGTTCTGTGGACATGGGTGACCCAGGTCCCTGCCTTAGCTGATATGGGATGGCAACCCTGTGCCACGGGGAAAGGGAAGGCCCAGAGTGCACCCCCCGGCTTGGTGGCTTGTTCCTTAAGCAACTTCAATTACATAGAGAACAGTTTCCAGATTGTAGCAGCCAGGACACCAGTGGCAAACCACTGCCGGGCTGGGCAACAGCACCTCTGAATGCTGGGCAGAGCAGCTCTGCAATGAAATTGGGACCCACGTGCCGAAATCCCAACCCCTCCCTAGCTCTGGAAGGGGTGCAGAGAACGCGCCAAGGCAGCCAAGCAGAGCTGAGTCAGGGCCTGCCTCCTAGGGACTCTGGGCCTGGGCAGCAGGGGACCCGCATGGCTGCTGGCCTCATTGCTCTAAACCCCTGACCCCAAGATCGTATCAGGAGGAAATGAAGTCACTCAGACAAAGGCTAATGCCTGGAGCAGAGGTGGCGACACCATAGAGGAACTGCTGGGTGTCAGGGCTGCCCGGGAGTGGGGGATGCAGGCGTGAGCAACCCCTGGCCCTCCCTCTGTGGGTGTCCTTGCGAGTGCAGCACCATATAGGAGAGGGACAAGTGCCCAGGGAGTGCAGAACACTGTCACCCCACGCAGGGGACCATGTGACGCTGAGCATGGAGTGGCTTCCTGGAGGGTGGCTCCCGGCCCGGCCAGCATCCTGAGGGCTGCAGGAGGGAGCTGGCTGAGATGGGAAAGGGGACAGGGGGCGGCACGTCGGAGAGAGTGGGGAGGGACATGGCACAGGGTGTGTATGTGTGCACAGCTGTGTGTGCATACGTGGGAGTGGTGCATGTGTGTGCATGTGGAGATGGGTGGATTTGTGTTCTGAGTGTGTCTGAGTGGGCAACTGTAGCATTAGTATGTGTGTGTGAGTGCACGTATGTGTATGCATGTGCGTGTCACCTCAGGAGTGGTGTGTCTGCGGTGTGCACCGTGTGGAGCAGGTGGGGGGACGGCAAGATGAAGCCAGACTCTGGAGGACATGGGAGCCTGACTCAGAGGAGGGAGTTTGATACTGGAGACCATGCGGAGCAAAGGAGGGTGCTTGAGCAGGGAAGGGTACAGGCTTGTTCTTTCCCAAGGACCCTGTGGGAGTTGCATGAAGGAGAGGTTCTGTTGGAATCAGAGGCTCAGTGCCGCAAAGAAAAATCAGCACCGAGACAAAGGATTTTTCAGCAATGCAATTTTTACTTCCTGCACTGCAAGAAGGGTACCCTTGCTAGCCATCATGCCATGAGAGTACAATGAATAAAGGAAAGCAGACAGATTTATTCCTTATGCACTTAGGGTCGTCCTTACTGCTGTGTCTGATCTCCGTTGGCTGGAGCCAGACCTCACAATCTAAACTAAAACCCGATTGGCTAACAATTTAAAACTTTTTAAAACAGGTAAAAGCAATGGAGAGCTGGGGACATGCCTGTGAGCACATCCAGCACAGATACCTTGGGTAAAGTACAAGGCATAGAATATGCTACGTGCCTGTAAGCACGGTGTGTCTCACAGCTGCATAGGATGGGGCTTCACAAAGAGTTATTAGCACACTTATGATTCATTCTTTTACAAGAAAGGAAACTTTAAAGAGGCACTTTCCTACTTCCCACAGGCCCCAGTGAGGTGGCAGGCCCAGAAGTGAGGGGCCTGGTCAGGGGAGATGGCATGGGGTGGCCTGAAAAGGGTAGTTTTGCGCGGGAGGTGGCAGGTGGGACCCTGGAACCTGACACTGGCTGTGGCTGGGTGCAGGCATGGGGACAGGCCAGGGGCTGGGCTCTGTCCTCCGAGATGGAAAACCCACAGGCACGTTGACCATCCACCCTCATTTTGCCCAAGCTGAGCTGTGCACCGGGAGATGCTTCCCGAAGGATCCCCGTCTGCCTTCCCCACTCCTCAAACACTGGCGCCTGGAGAGAATCCTCCCCAAGTCATTAAATCGCTGCTTGGCAAGGTTTGTGCTGCAGCGAAGCTGAGGGCAAACAAGCAGGGGCCGAGCCGACACAGGCGGGTGGGCACCCTCCCCGGCAGTGCGAAGTGGTGAAGGGCTGTGAGGAAGAGGGTGCTGGGGGCGTCGGGTCCCAGCTGTCCTCCTTGGAATCCTGTTTCTAGGCCGCATCATTCAATCCATTCACTGGGCTGTCGTGAGAGTCCGCTGTGCACCAAGCGTTGTGGGGATCCACTTGGGGGCCCCGATGGACATAAGCTGTGACCTTGTGGCTTGCTTTCTGGCTTCTGCCCTGCCCCTGCCACCCTGCCCATAACCCACTCCACCATCACCCGAGTGCACCCCTGCCCAGTGGCACGGCCAGCTCTCAACCATCAGCGCCCTCCACTTTCCATCCTCTGCACGAGCCGCCCAGCCTACCCATGGGAGTGCAGGAGGTCACACCTGGAGGACCCCCTAGCAATGGTGGGCAGGACGAGGAGGATTAGTACCCGGCTTCCTGGCTCCCAGGCATGCTCTGTGCTAGCCCTTGGAGGTCCCCAGCAGCGCTGAACCCTCTGCCCGCACTGAGGACCTCCTGCAAACATGCTCTGGAATGGGGGGCGGGGCCTTCCCTCCTCTGTCCTACTGCCCTGCCTTTCTGTGGGTGCTGCCCACAGTGAAGGCCTCCTCTGCTTCTGGGTGGTCTCGGCCTCAGAGCTGAGGAGACAGACAGTGTGCAAGTTAGGAAATAACCACAGACAGTACCAGTGTGCTGGGTGGAAACAGCGTGAGAGAGGAGCCGGCTTTTCCATCGTGTGTCCGAGAGGACCTCTCCGAGCTGACTGTAACTCAGGGAGGCCCTGGCTGCTGGAGGGGGTGACGAGTGGAGGCCTCAGGGACCCCCACACACCCCGAGGGCCACAAGGTACCTCTCACCTCGATGCTGGGAGACAGCCTGCGGGCAGTCCCAGCAGAACGACACCCGGGACAGAGCCCCAGCCCTTATCAGCCTGACTGCTGTGATTCACTGGGAGGCTTGGCCTTCCCAGGGAGCTCAGGTCAGCCTGGTGTGGATCCCGCTCCACCCAGCGTGCCCTCTGAGCTGCTGCAGTGGTAGCAACTCTCACGGGTGATTTCATCTTGGGACCCTGAGCCCTGGAAGAAGCTCCTGTGTGTTTCTCAGGGCGCTGAGCTGATGCGTGTGAAGGCGCGGGGGACGCATCCTGCCCCACCCCACCAGCTGCCTCAGCACTCAGTTTAGTGCTGCACCCATGCCCTCTGCAGCCCATCCCTGCAGGGGCCGCCCCACAGCCCTGCTCCCATCACCCGCTCGGTCCCACGCCCTCATGGTGCAGGAAAGCCCAGCGCTCCTTACAAAGAACCTTGCTCTGGTCTTGGTTCCTTAGTTGCAATCAATCCTGATCTTTGTATTTTTGTCTTTCTTGGGATGAAAAACAAAAGCAGTGCTCATCTGTGATGACGTTACCATCATTTGTGGCGATCCAGTCCCCTTGGAGTCAGTAGCACGACTTACTGTAGGACACGGTGCCGTGAGCTCGCAGGGGAGCGGGATCTACGTGCTTCGATGGGCCAGTTCCAGGGCTGGCACCAGGGCTGGCACCAGTGACTCAGAATGGGCCTCCCTCAGCACTTCGCTTCATGCCAAGTATATCAAACAGAACCCTGGCAAGGCAGAGGCTTCTTGTACCCTGGTCTTCCTTCATACAGGGCAGGACGTTCAAGGCGCTGCTGTTGCCACCCTTTGCATTGGTCTCGTCCCCGTGTGTCTGGAGACTGCAGGAATCAGCAGGTGTATTTTCCCCTCTCCCGCTCTCTGTGTAAAATGTGTCTGGACCAGGGAAATCCGTCCCCGCTAAGACACAATTAAGTTTCCTGAATTAATTATGCACCTGACAGCAGGATTAGCGATTTTCTTAATTTCCACTGTAATTACACTGGAAGAACAGTCACCCCTGATCTCTCCGGAAGGAGGGCTCCCACAAGGAGCACAGCATCGGAGGCATCTACAGTGAAGCTCCTGGGCGGGCTGCGGACTCGTGGGTGCACTCCTGGCTTCCGTGGACGCTGAGTGAGTCCCGGCCCCGCCCCTGAAGCGCAGTTCTGCTCTGTTCAACCAAGGATCCCTGAGTGCCAGTCACATGTGCCCAGGCAGGGAGGGAAGGGCGCTTCTGTCTCAGGGACACCCTGGAGTGGCTGGGGTGGTTGTCTCCTTTCATGGCTGGGACCATCAGAAGGGAGAGGTGGCCTCCAGACAGCCTCTGGTGCTCAAGATCTACCTGTCCATTAAAGCAATGAATGTGCCCCATGAGAGCCAGAGCGTTGTATAGGGAAGAAGTTCTTGGGAAGCCAGCACAAGGCTTTGCCAGGCTCAGCACCACTATCTGAGGATGACTTCCTACTGGTGGGGGAAGAGGATTCTGTGGTCATGGTGGTCCCCATGGGGCTGACTGATGATTCATCACCTCGAGCTGAGTGATGATTTCTGTTCTCAAGGGGGTAAGTTGTGTGAATGCGAAGGAAAGCCATCAAAAGGTGGAGATAGGGACATTCAGGGGTCTGGTCAGAGTGGCTACTGCCATTTATGAAAAGGAGCCATGTGGACATGGTTGGTCTGACCGTGGCCCTCATCCCCAGCAGCCTTTGCTGCTCCTCCTCTTGGTGTCCTGGCTCCCATGATCACCTCGTCCCTCCCTGTAACTCCCACTCCCTGTCTGTCTGAAACGGGAGTACACGTGAGATGCAGAGAACGGGAGTGTCTTGCTCAAGGCCGTGTGGCCTAGATGCTGCAAGGTTCGAATCTAAAGCCAGGTCTCACACGCTCCGTCTGCCAACATGACCTCTGTGCTCAGAGACCATTGTGCATGGAAGCCGGCCTGGTCCCTGCGGCATGCCCACTTCCACACTGCACACCAGATTCATTTCCTCCTTGGTGGCAACCAAGGGAGAGGAGAATATTATAAAACCATTGGGGCATCAGTGACCCAGGGAAAGTGGGACCGATTTAAATGCTATTTCACTTCTTTTAAGACTCTGTCTACCCCTTTATCTCTTGGTGCATTTATTGGACAAGTTCCACCCAATTTCACGTTTTAAATTAACTAGGCGAGCAGAGGCCCTGGCAGCAGCAGCATCCTGCCTCGGGAGCACAGGCGCATTCCTTCAGGGGAGGCCTAAAATATATCTGTCTGTCTGTGTGCATACGTGTCATCTTTCCAGAAGCCCCAAACATGGAACATATTCCTTCAGAGAGCTTTCAAAATCCAAAGTCTAAAGGGGAAAAGGCTGCACATTCGTATGTCACCCACACTCACGGCCCTGGAGTTCCCGGCCTAGTTAAAGAAAGCAGTGAGGCCGCAGAGGTAGAAATGAGTACCAGAGTTGTCTCTGAAAGCTTTATCTTCTAGAAGTTCGAGGTTGGCAGGGACCTTGACTCGTGTCTGGTACACACAGTCTTCACCAGCCACAGAGAGATGAGCTGGAGACCGAGAAGGAGACGGAGACAGAGACACAGAGACACAGAGAGACCCAGGTAGAGACAGAGGTAGAGATGGAGCAGCAGCTGGAGATCTCTCTGCAGATGGAGACGCAGATATACCTGCGGAGATGGTAGCAGCTGCAGAGCATGCCTGGGATACAGGGAGAGGCACACGTGCAGACGGAGGCGGGTGCAGATGGATGGAGACGCAGCTAGAAGGAGACGTGCAGATGCTGATGCCGATTGACGGACCGTGTGCTCCCCGAGGCGAACGCAGGCCCAGAATGTGTCCCTGTGATGTGTATCGAACAAAAGAGGCCACTGGCCATCACATGTCAGTCTTTCTGATTGCAAACTTCACCGGAACCACAGGCTAGATGCCAAGAGTAAGCAGCTGCTGGGTTGGCAGCACGGGGGTGCTGAGGCTCTGGTGCCCTGGAGGAGAAGGGCTTTCCTCTGCCAGCCCCTCTCTATCGGGCTCTGTCTCTAGGTAACCTGCCCCCCACTCCACCTGGAGAGCAGGCCTGGAGCGGAGAGGAGGAGCTTGTGCTTTCCCACCCCTTACCTTGAACCCTTGCAGGCCGCCCTCACCCTGACCACTCACTGCAGTCCGGTGCCAGGGGAGGGCGGGGCCTCTGTCGCAGCTCATGGCTGCGCTCTCAGAGGCTCCTTACTCAGGGAGCCTTGGGAATCACACGCTGGGGTCCTTACTCTCAGCTCAAGGCTCTTTCTCCTGTCTGTGCAATTGAAGCAGCTATCTGGCAGCCATCACTGTAATTCAGACTCAAACGCCTTTGCCTGGAGACCCAGGAGTGTGGAACCCAGAGGATATGGGTGGCGTTGGCATTCAGCTCAGCACCCCCAGAGCTCCTGTGACTTTGCGGAGCACAAGAATGGGGAAGTGGAGAGGCACGAAGTCCCTGCTGGGTGCTGGGCGCTGCTCTGGACCCTTTGATGCAGAGCACTTCATGTCATCTTAGTAAGAATCCTGAAACAGCGCTCATTTTATAAGCTAGGAAACCAAACTCAGAGAGGTCAAGTGGTGTCAGTGTCACTCAGTTCGCCTGTGGCTGTGGTGGGATTTGAACTCACATCCATCTGGCTCTGGACCCCAGGACTGGCTTCCCAGCCATGTGACCTGGGTGGTCGGCCACACGGGGACCGCCTTCAGTAGGACTCCACATTTGTTAAATGCTAAGCTGTCCTTCTCATTATCATGAGTAGTAAGTGCAAAGGAGGAAGCTTGAACTTAGGGCCGCATTTCCCTTTTGTCTTGGGCCTCACAAATGACATACCAGCCCTGCCTGAACCAGGGTATTTCCGCCATCATTTGCCACCTTCCTGCTCTGGTCTAGCTGGGATCCGACTGTCAGGGCCTCAAAAGGCCCCTGGTGAGCAGGGAAGCTCAGGAGCTGTCTGATGGCTGTGGGCGCTGGTGCCCCCTGCCAACCTGTTGTGCTTGATGCTTCTTGAACTGGAAAAAGTCGACCTCTGAGCCAGCAACCGAACTCTCTACCTCCTCTGGTAAACCAAAGTCAATCGGGGAACACCAGGAGGAAAGAGGAGCAGGACTGTGCAGCCCATGGTGGAACAGGATGGGTCAAAGGTGCTAAGAAAGCCCAATATCACGGAGCCCTCGGGGGCAAGATACGTGATGAGGCTATCATTGCGGCTTCTGAATTTTTTCTTTTCTTTTCAGACCGAGTCTCGCTCTGTCACCATGCTGGAGTGCAATGATGTAATCTTGAGTCACTGCAACCTCCACCTCCTGGGTTCTAGCGATTCTTCTGCCTCAGCCTCCCCAGTAGCTGGGACTACAGGTGTGCACCACCCCACCCAGCTAATTTTTTTTATATTTTAGTAGAGACGGAGTTTCACCATGTTGCCCAGGATGGTCTTGAACTCCTGACCTCGTGATCTGCCTGTCTCGGCTTCCCAAAATGCTGGGATTACAGACGTGAGCCACTGCGCCCAGCCCAGTGGCTTCTGAATTTTAAAATAGGCTTCGACCGTATCCATGGAAAATGCTTCATGGTGGGAATGGGGTGCCAATGTCATATAGGGAGGTCAGCGGGGCAGCTGGGGCTTCCACGGAGGGACGTAGGTGGGCTGCAGGGAGCCAGGCACCGGCTGGGGCTGTTCTCAGAAGGTCTCACCCAGTCATCTCACTGACATTGAGAATGGCCTAGGAGAGCTCTGTGTGTGCACAGAGACACCTCAGTCCCCCCAGCCCCCGGAGGACCCTGCCACGGCACTGCCTCAGTCTGCCAGAGGACCCTGCCACGGCGCTTCTCTCCCAGGTCTCAGCCTCCATCCATTATTTGGTACTTGTATTTTTTTTCTTAATTATCTCTCAGTTTTTACTCATTTACATTTTCGGGTTTTTCCTGGCAGAGTCAAAAACTAGTTCACCGAAAATAGATCAATAAAGGTCTGACAAGACTGATTTTTTAAAAAGAGAAAAAGGACGAAAGAAAAGAAAGAAGGGACATTAGTAAACAATGTTAATAATATCTTATTACAGAGAATAAAAACACAAAATATCTCCGTGTAAACGACTTTTTTGCAAATAAATTTCAAAACATAGAATAAAATATGTAAGCAAACAAATTCCTGGAAAAATTTAACTACAGAAGCAGCTAGGCCAGATGCAGTGGCTCCCATCATCCAGCGCTTTGGGAGGCCGAGGCAGGTGGTTTGCCTGAGCTCAGGAGTTTGAAACCACCCTGGGCAACATGGTGAAACGCTACTGAGCTCTACTAAAATAAAAATTTAAAAATTAGCCAGGCTGAGGCTGGAGAATCACTTGAGCCCGGGAGGTGGAGGTTGCAGTGAGCCAAGGTCGCGCTCCAGCCTGGGCGATAGAGCAAGACTCTGTCTTAAAAAAAATGAAAAAAAAAACAACTAGAAAGAGATAATCTAGAGCAATATTAAGTCAATTGAATCAGTCACTAAACATCTACGCAAATAAACAGCTGGCCTGAGTGGTTTTTAAAAAGTTGCCTTGGCCGGGCACAGTGGCTCATGCCTGTCATCCCAGCACTTCAGGAGGCCAAGGTGGGTGGATCACGAGGCCAAGAGATCGAGACCATCCTGGCTGATACAGTGAAACTCTGTCTCTACTAAAAATATAAAAATTAGTTGGGCATGGTGGCACACACCTGTAGTCTCAGCTACTCTGGGGGCTGAGGCAGGAGAATTGCTTGAACCCAGTGGGGGCGGAGGTTGCAGTGAGCCGAGATTGTGCCACTGCACTCCAGCCTGGTGACAGAGCGAGACTCAGTCTTAAAAAAAAAAGTCGCCTCGCCTCTTTGTGGCCTGTGGCCCTGTAGGCATTGAGGTCCTCTCCCACTCTATAGTGTACCCCATTGTGTACCCCAAGAATGCCTCCCAGGGACATCTCCATCTCAAGGCCACTTGCTTCCTTCCTGCTCACATGAGTGACCCCGAGTTCGGCCCTGCACCCCACCTCCCACAGCTCCCGGTGCTGCCGTCCCTGACCAGACCTGGTGCTCTTGGACACCATGTGAATGGCACACGTGGACTTTTTCTCCATCAGCAGTGGGAACCTGTGAGGGCACTCGGGGGAAGGGAGAGGTGGGAGAGGGGCCTGGCATGGTGAGTTCCCCCTGCCCCCACCACCCTGCAGCATCAGGTGACCTCATTTCCCCAGCAGGGGACAGGAGAGGAACCAGAATGTGGGATCCCTACCCCCGAGCCAGCAGGAATGCAGTTAATAGAGGGGTGCTGCTGCCCTCGTAGGGGACAGATGTAAGAGAACTTACAATACCACTGGGACGATGCTCTCATCTCAGTGTGCTCGCCCCGTGACCTGGCACAGAGCCTGTGCCTCCCCAAGCCTCGGCTTCCCCATCTGTGAAATGTAGTCTGTGACTCACACGTGCCCCCAAGGCTGGCACCCCAGTGACACAACAGGGGATGGCTACTTATTTTCCATGAGAGTTGTGGCCACCACAAATCACGGGCTCTGGTTCCGGCCAGATAAGACCACCTTGATGATTCATTGTAGTCACATGTGGGGACACGGAGTTTGCTCTTAAATTAAGAACGGGAATTGTATGCCTTTCCAGTGGCATCCAGTCAAGGGCAGCCAATGAGACAGATACATGGAGTGACAGGGAATTTTTTCTTCAAAGTGGCGATTGGCAGAACCCCCAGCTGCCATGGGGGAGTGTGGCCATGTGTGGCCAGAATGGATGAAGCAGGCAGAGGAGGGACAGCTGTGTGCGGGGCTGTCACAGGCTGCCTCAGAAGGACTGGCAGAGGGTAGAGAGGGGTGAGAAGCGTGGCCGCTTTGGATGGAAACAAAGGCCTGCAGGTGCTCGGCTGGGGGCCGGGCTAGAGAGGCCACCGCAAGACTCATGGTGGCCTTGTGGGGGCCCCCACTTGACAGAGGACAAATGAGTGGCCGGTGACATGAGCTCCTTGTCACAGCTGTGACCCACCAGAGGCTAGATTGGCCCCTGAGTCCCTATGGCCTCCGTTGCCTGAGGATGAGGTCTCCCCTTGCAGGGCCACTGTGTGCCCCAAGAATGACAGCAGGGGCTCCATCTGCATCCGGGGATGGGACCACCCCTGGGATGGGCAGATGGCTCCAGCTCACAGGCATGGATGCTAAGCCCAGAGGCATCGGTGGTCTCCCAGCGAGTCTGGGTACACTGGAGCCCTGGCATTGCCTCCACTTTCTGCAAAACCGTGATATTGATGCCCTCCTCATGGGGGTTCGGAGACAGAGAAGTCAGGTGTACAAAACAGTGTGCACCCAGCGCCAGGCACAGAGAGGGTACTCAGATACCCCCGAGAGCCTGGCTCTGCCAGCGGGAACATAAGGACACAGCAGCAAGGCCCCAGAGCTGGGCAGTGCCAGTGAGAAGCCTGGCCCTTCCTTTTCCTGACTGACCGTCGTGAGTGATGACCTCCATGAGCCTCTGCTTTCCCACAGGATGCATGGGGATGATGGTCGCGCTGCCCTCATAGAGCTGGAGTGAAGGTTCAGTGGGAGCCAACGGACAACACTGAGGGTCAGGCCTGGTGTGGGACGTGCCAAGCCCTTAACCTTCCCCGCCTCCGTTTCCCCGGCGATAAAACACCCGACTCCCAGCGTCACTGCGAGGAGCCCGGGCAGAGGGAACACACCGCCCGCCATGTGGTAGCCTAGTGAGGGCTCAGTCCCTCTCTCTACATGGGGCACTAATTTGGGGTGGGGAGACTGTGGAAGCCAGCAGGAACCATCAGGATGATCCCGACGGCAGGGACACCCCAGGGTCTGTGTCTGCTGACAGCGCAGCGTTCTGTGTGTGAGAGTCTCAGGGAACAGCGTGTGAGAAAAGGAACTTCTTTCAGTCTGAGTGAACCTCCTCCCCCAGGGCTCGGGAGCTGCCATAGTCTGGGCTTAATGAGGCCTGAATCTGTCAACAGTGGAGGCTGCTGCTTGTGGTAAATATTTGGTGTCCAGCTCCATTTGGCATGGTTATATTTGCTCCATTGGGGGAAAAATAACTCTCTATTTGCCATGGTGATGGATTTGTCATTCCCCACTTGGAAATTGCCAGCAGCTGCAGGCAGAATTGCTTCAGCTGCCTGTCCATCCATCCATCCATCTATCCATCCATCCACACATCCATCCATCCATCCACCCATTCATTCATTCATCCATCCATCCATCCATTCATTCATTCTTTTGTTCATCAGCTGACATTCTGAAGTCTACTCGCTATGGAAGCAAGACGAACAGTGGAACCAGTAAGCCACAAACTGGCTGTGTGGCCCTTGGCTCGTCATTCCCCCTCTCTAGGCCTCAGTGCTTCTTTCCTGAAAGAGCAGGTCCTTGTCACAGAACTCATAGGACCATGGGGAGGCATAGATTAAACATCTTTAAAGTACATAGGCTGTGCATTGACTAGTAGCCCAGTAAACGTTGCCAGACACTTGAGGTAGTCAGGGAGGGCTTCCTGGAGGTAGCAGACCCTGAAACAGATGTCAAGGGGATTAGTAGACACTTGTCCCCCAATACACAGGATCAAAACAACAAACGAATGAAACAAAGCAGCATGGGTAAGGGCCATACAGTTAAAATGACACAAATCTATTAAGACAGGTAGAAAGAGTGTAGGAAGGTTTCCAAAAAGGTCAGCTGGTTGGGTTTTTTGTTTGTTTCTTTCTGTCGCCCAGGCTGGAGTGCAGTGGAGCGATGTTGGTTCACTGCAACCCCCACCTCCCAGGTTCAAGGTTCTCTCCTGCCTTAGCCTCCTGAGAAGCTGGGATTACAGGCGCATGCCACCACATCCAGCTAATTTTTGTGTTTTTAGGAGAGACGGGGGTTTCACCAAGTTGTCAGGCTGGTCTTGAACTCCCGCCTCGTGACCTGCCTGCCTTAGCCTCCCAAAGTGCTGGGATTACAGGCGTGAGCCACCCCGCCTGGGCAGTCAGCTGGTTTTTACTAGACCCCTTGAGCCAGTGAAGGAGCCAGCAGCCAACTGTCACAGGAACCCCTGCTGCGGTCACTGGCAGGAGGTCGTAACTGTTAGCATTGTGTTTCTGAGCATTTATTGGCTTCATCCCGAATTGTGGCATTTTAGACCTAACCCTTTATTTAACCTTAGATTTAGATATTTACATGTACAAAAATGAAAGTGGATAAATTCTTTTAAAGTTTGTGTAGAAGAATAAGTGTCTAAAATAGAAAAAAAATCTAAAAATAGAAGAGCTAAAGAAAGGGAACTTGCCTTAGAAGCCACTAAATGCCTCTTAAACCGAGTGGCGCGAAAGTAGACAATCAGTGGATGATTCCACTCAGCGCCTGACACGGACACTGATGGGCAGGCGGAGGGAGGGAGTCACGGGAAACGTGGTTTTTCCAGTCAGTCGGGAAAATGTCCATGGTCCATTTTCTATTTCCAGTGGGGGAAAGAAAAAAACAGGGTGTGCTCCGTCTCTGGTGAGGGAGCTGGCTGGAAACACGGGGTTGGGTCTCTGGGTTCAAGCCGTCCACTAAAATAAATTTTAGGCAGATCAAAGAAATAATTTTAAAAATCCAAATATTATTAGAAAAAGGAGGAGAATATGTATAACCACTTCAGCGACAAAAACCTCAGAGCTGATGAAAGACACTGTGGGCACTTTTGATATGTAAAACGTAATTGTTTGTACCGCAAAAACACTGTATACAAAAATCAGTGGATAAATCGGCTCGTGACTGGTTCAGGTGCAGGTGTCTGTCTCTGTCTCGTATCTGCAAGTCTGGAGGAAGCCCCCCAGTGGTCCTGGCTGGGGGGTTTGCTTTGGTTTCATCACCTGGGAGTGGGTGGGAGGAGCTTTCTGGGAAAAAATAAGACCGAATTTTAATAAAACATGTAGGAAGTGAAGGAGGGAGGGAAGGGGAGGAAGAGGGAGGAAGAGGGAGGGAAGGGGGTGAGGAAGGCGGGAGGGAGAGGGAAGAGGGAAGAACAGAGGGTGGCCCGAGCCCCCATCACCTCCTTCCCACTTACCAATGACAATGATTATCTGAGGGTACTGAGATTTCAGGCCCTTTCCTTTTCCTTCCTTCCTTCCTTCCTTCCTTCCTTCCTCCCTCCCTCCCTCCCTCCCTCCTTCCTCCTTCCTTCCTTCCTTCCTTCCTCCCTCCCTCCCTCCCTTCCTCTCTCTGTGTCTCTCATCTCTCTCTGTCTCTGTTTCTCTCTCTCTCTCTCTCTCTCTCTCTCTCTCTCTCTCTCTCTCTTTCTTTCCTTTCTCTTTCTTTCGACACAGTCTCACTCTGTTGCCCAGGCTGGAGTGCAGTAATGTGATCTTGGCTCACTGCAACCTCCGCCTCCCAGGTTCAAGCAATTCTCCCATTTCAGTTTTCCCAAGTAGCTGGGATTACAGGCACCTGCTAATTTTTGTATTTTTGGGAGAGATGGGGCTTCACCATGTTGCCAGGCTGGCCTTGAACTCCTGACCTCAGGCAATCTACCTGCCTTGGCCTCCCAAAGTGCTGGGATTACAGGCGCGAGCGACTGTGCCCGGCCTCAGACTCTTTATGCTTATTTTTCTTACATGTTTATTCATTACTCAGGCTTTTACAGTGCACGCACGTGATTACATAATCAGAGATAAAGCCACAGAGCTATTTTTGTTGCATTTTAGAAAGTGACTGTAGCATGCATCAGTGCTCAGAGGAGAGGACCAGAGGACTGAAGTTAAACTCCATATTGATAAACAGGGGTAAAGAATACTGTGGAGGGAAAATAAAATGCACCCAAAAAGGGAGGGCTGAATCTGGAGGGAGGGGCAGGAGTTCTGCAGGGAGCCGGCTGCAAGCTGCTTTCCCTGGAGACGAGCGTGGTGTGGGAGAGGCGGCCACACTGTGAACCGTGCAGGGGCTGGGGCCACGGGGTCACGCTCCATCTGCACAATGACCTTTCGTGGGTAACCATTCATCTGCCTGGAGACAGCGAATGTCGGAGCCCAAACAGGGGATCAGTACCTGCTTCATGTACATAGAACAGAGAGTCAGTTACAAGTGACGGAGGAGACCCTGGGGCTGCCCAGGGACAGCGAGGCAGCCAGTGTTAGAGCTGGGGCGTCCGCTGCCCCCACAAAGCAGGGGGACAAATGGGGGTGGTGAGGTCCCTGCAGCCTGGGGACCAGAGCCACCTAGCAGGAACCAGAATCAGACAGGCCACGGAGGGGATGCAGTGGGGGGAGGGAGGGATACCCAGCACCTCTCTTCCTCCTGCCGGAGCCTCCCATTGTGGAGTCCAGTGGGCAGTCACTGGCCACAGCTTCCCAGGGGTCAGCAGAATGCGCTGGGGGCAGGGGGTGACGGCACAGCCAGTGCGCATGTGTTGCCCACAAGGTATTTCCACGTCGTTCTCACCAGCACTCGCCACTCACCGGAGGACTCTGAGGTTGATGCTGGGAAGCTCCATTATCACCATTTTCCAGATGGGAAGTACACAGTCCTGGGGGCTGCGGTGGGACTGCGGTGAACCACCAGGAGGAAGGGGCCTTGTGGGGCGAGGAAGGCCATGTGGCGTGGGACGGAAGGAGCTGGTGCTGAGAAGCCACGCTGCTGCCAGGCCACGCCCCACCTGGGCTCTGGAGAGAAGGCTGGGGCAGTTCAGCCTCCGCTGCCCACCTGGGCTCAGGGACCCACTGAGGACAGGCTGAGGCTCCTGTCTCAGGAGGGGCCCTGACATGGGGGCTGGGGGGGTGGCCCTTTGCGCCAGCTGTCCAAACCCCAAGCTCCGCAGGCAGCTGCTTCAGGGACCTCGAAATTACATCTCTCTCAAAACACCCCTGTCTTTCTTCTTTCCAATTGCCATGACTAGAATAATCCCACTTTATCTTCTCTGTCACCCTTGACGGTGAATTTAATTTAATAGACTGTAGCTGTGCTGCCTCTGATCTTTAAATGCCATGTTTATTTGCCTCGTTAGAGTGGGCGTGATGACTGAAGAAAGCGTGGCGACGTCTCACGAGGTGGGTTTTGACCAGTGTGGGTTTTGCGGTCAGATGGAAACCGATGTGGATGCAAATGCCTTCCATTCCTGGGGGTGGAGTGGCCGGCGGGGCTGAGGCTCCCCCTGCTGAGTGAGTGGGTCCTGAACCAGAGACTCCTGCATGGGCCCCAGATTTGGGATGGGCGCCCTGCCCTCCCCAGCCGTGGGCAGCCTTGTCCGTGTGGCATCCTCTGAGCTGACTTACCTTGGGAAGGGGCCTGCCCTGTCACCTGGCCGTAAGGGAAGGACACTCTTCACTTGCCAGTTTGGCCAGGATGGCCGAGGTTAAAATCTGGAGTGCGCCCACCAGTTCCAGATCCCCAGGGGCCAGTGGCCATGGGCAGTGCAGCCAGGGAGGGGCGGTGCCCTGTTCTGTGTGCGGCTTGCCCAGGACATGTGACACCGGGGCCTGGGCACATGCTGTTCACCTTCCAGATACCTGCATGGACAGACGCTTATGGCATCCGGGTCTCTGCTCAGCATAAGCTCACTGAGCGCAGCGTCCGGGTCACTCTGCGTCCCCCTACCCCTGCAAGCAGCGTCCGGGTCACTCTGCGTCCCCCTACCCCTGCAAGCAGCGTCCGGGTCACTCTGTGCCCCCCAACCCCTGCAAGCAGCGTCCGGGTCACTCTGCGCCTCCCCCCAGTCCACCCTCCTCTATTCACATCACACTGGCCACCCGACTTCACACGTTCCTCCTTTCTAGCATCTGACTGTCTCGTGGTGGGCAGGGCCAAGGAGCAGGAGCTAGCATCTGGTTACCCACCAGGGAGGTTCGAGTCTGGAACTAGGTCCCCTGCTTTCCCTGTGGTCAGGGAAGAGATGGCCATATATGGTCCGTAGACCTTTCTATTTTGGGCTGTCCACTCTTGACACTACCTCAGGGTGGAAAGGGATGAACTGGGAGAAAACGGCTCACACAGAAACTCAGAGACATGGAGAAGAACCGATCGAGAGAGACAAGGACAGACCACATCCCTGCAGGGCTCCCCAGTCATAGTGAGATGCAGGAATGACACGCCCAGAGGCGTGGATGTGGAGAAGTTCAGGGACAGAATGACAGGCCAGTCAGGGAGCCAGGTCCGCACAGAGAGAGAGGGAGGGAGAGACAGAGGGAGGGAGAGACAGGTGGGGGGCAGACACACCTAGAGGCGGGGGACAGAGAGAGTGAGGGGGCACACAAGCTGGAGATCCACGCAGAGAGGGGAGAGGGGCGGGGGAGACACACACACACACACACGCACACACCTTGTGGTATGAGGGTGGAGAGAGACAGAGAAACAGAAAGAGATGGAGCAACAGAGAGACAGAGACAGAGAGGGCCGTGTGGGGGTGTTGAGGAGAGAGGAGCCCGGGGTGGGGGCAGAGGGATGGACCCCGGGTGCATGTTTCTGCGGAGCTGCCCTGGGTGTGCCCGGAGAAGGCCTGCACTGCCTCTCGGGGCTGGGACGCAGCGGGACAGGCCTGGGGAAGGCTGCAGCAGCCTGTTTCTTCTGTTGCTGAGAAAGCAGCTTCTCCGGCTTCCCTGGCTGGAATTCCGGCCCGTCAGCTGTCTGCTGCATGCCCAGACGCTCAGATGCACAAATTTCCGACAAGCTTTGGCCTGGCCCGTTTCCAGTGGAGACGCTGTCTTGAGGGAGGAGGAAATGCCCCTGATGGAGAGGAAGACATAGAATGGCCGTTACCCTGGACCCAGCTCCCTCCCTTCCTCCCTCAGTGGGTCCTTGAGAGGCGCACACTGTTGGAGATGCAGTGCCCACCCCAGGAGGCGGCAGTGCAGGCACCCAGCGCTCCTGAGCTCCCGGGAAGGATGCCACCCACAGCACCCGGGTGCCTTTAGAAGAGGAAAGTTGAGTCGAATTCTGGAATCAACCCAGTGACAGGTCCTGGGATCTAGGAGACTAGGTGGTGGCAGAAACAGGTCTCCAAGGTGCGGCTCTCCAGGCAGTGTCGTAGGGGAGAGCATCAGAGAGGCTCACTCTGTCACTCATCAACCGCGCCCAAGGTGTCTCTGTGGCCGCATCTCAAAGTCCAGCCCAGGGCCAGGCACATAGGAGCTACCCAGTAATGGTGGGGTTTGAGTTTGATCAACGGTTGGAAGAAAAGAAGGAAGGAAGGCGGGAGGGAGGGAGGAGGGAAGGAAGGAAGGGGGAGGGAGGGAGGAGGGAAGGAAGGAAGGAGGAAAGGTAGGCAGGTGGGAAGGAAGGGAGGGAGGGAGGGAGAGAGGGAGAGAGGGAGGGAGGGAAGAAGGGCTCAGAAATGAACCCTGAGTGTGACGGGCACTGCTTACTGGTCTAGAGCATAGATCCTTGGGATTAGACCCCTCTCCCGACCTCAGGCCCCCAGACTCTGTCCTTAACCTCTACTTCCCCCTGGCTCTCAACAGGCAGGACAGGAGAGAAGGCCTGCCCCTCCCCACCACACCCCTCCCCGCCCTGCTCAGGCCCCTCTCCTCCTCACTCCTGTCATGGTGGGAGGAGTCAGCCGCCTCCTCACTGCTCACTGTGGGGCCCTCTGCTCGGCTCCGCTCCCTCAGGTGTGACTGTCCCTGTGTGAGCCCCACCGGGGGGACGCGTGGCCCAGGGGACGCGTGGAGGGCAGCTTCTTTCCCAAGCCCAGGCTGCCCTTCAGGCGCAGCCGCTCCGGGGCCTTGGGGCCGTGTTGCTTCCTTTTCTTGGCAGATTTTCGGCCTCCCGGCAGGCTGCAGGGGAAGGACCGGCTGTAGGAAAAGCCCACGGTAATGGTGCTGGATCCAGGAGGTGCTCACAGGACCACAAGCACTGCCTTCTCTGAGGGCAGAAGGGGAAGGCTGCAGCCTGGAGAATCAGACAGACCCGGGCACCCCATCTCACTCCACTCGCTGTGGGATTCTGTGCAAGTCCCTTCACCTCTCGGAGCCTCCATTTTCTAATCTCTAAAATGGGACCGTTTGTAGCCACAACGTGAGAGAGCACACTGAGAAAATACTGTGCGCAGCAGGTGTAAGTTACACATTAGACTAGGTTTTTGCCGTGGCTGAGTGGGCTGTAGCCACAGCCCCCGGCTCACTGGTCCACCTCTGGCAAAGCACCTGCCCCCGACCTGCAGAGGTGGGGCTGCTGGAAGAAGCTCCGCAGAGGGAAAACGGGGCTTCACCTTGGATCCAGGAGTGAGGGTTTGGCTGGGCCTGGAGTTTGGGATTCACCTGGAGCCCAGCTGGGACACGTGGCTCCTAAGCGTGATCAGAGCTGGGACTGCTGGCCCCGTGTGGAGGTTGGCCCACGGCCTGGGTGCTGGGGAGCCAGCGGAGCCCCACTCAGTAGAAAGGGGCGGCAGGTCCTGCAGGCAGAATGAGGTTCCCTGGCCCTGATGACTCCCATGTGCTTCCAGGGAGATGGATCCCAGCAAAACCCCAAACCCAGCATTCTGCCTCCGTCGGCCCCGGCTCCTCAGACCTGTGGCTGCAACAATCAATTCTGCGTGCGTGCTAAATGACAGCCTTCCCTGGGAACGGTTTAACTCATAATTTTCGAGCGCTTAAAGGCATCTTGTCATTATTTAACTCTCAAATGGGATTCTTCAGAATTGGAGAAATAGGTTCTGCCAATTTCCCCGCCTTCGGTGTGCTCGCCTGGAGAGCAGAATGCATTAAGCTATTATGGTGCCGTGGCTGGAGGCGGGTGACGCGGCCGTGCAGAGACCGAATCAGGGCGGTGGAAAGTGGGCAGCTTCCCCATTCTTTTAGCAACATTTATTGCCTTTATGGAACCTGTTTGTGCATCATTCATGCATTTCAGCAAACTTTTACCGACCGCTCGGGCTGGGAGCCAAGGAGGCAGGGCGGGGGCACAGATCTGTGAGGGCGAGGGGTGCCTGATGCTGGAAGCCGGAACCGGCAGCGTCATGGACACGAGCAGGGGCCACTCAGCAGGTCCGGGCCAGGCCACAGCTGTGGGCACCTGACTTGTGACCAGGGTTGCTGCACACAGCATCGAGGGAATGAAGACTTTACCAGGTGGTTCAGGCACCCTTGGGTAGGTCCGGCTCACACCTAATACAAAACCCAAAGGGAGCTTCAGCAATTGGTCCTTCAGGGCGGGCAGAAGTTGTGGCCGCTTCCTGGGGTGTGGCGTGACCAGAGACCAGCGCTCCTGCCCCCGGGAACCCGACATTCTAGAGGGGCAGACAGACAGTAGTGAAACAGAATCCTGGCATCAGGTGGCAATGTGTGCTATGAATGCAGCCAGGCAGAATCACTGGGAGAGGTGTGGCAGGGCTGGTCACAGAGCCAGGGCTGGTTAGACGCTGGCATGCAGTGAGGGGCTCCCCATGGGGTGTCTGGGAAGGACAGCAGCACGTGCGAAGGCCCTGAGGTGGGACCCTGCGTGGAGGTCACATTTCCTGGGGTGCTTAACGAAGCAGTGACGAGTGGTAACACCATGAGGTACCTGCCAACCGGAGGAGCCCCTGCAAGCCTTGGTGTCAGAATTTGTACTTCAGGTCAGTCACGTGGGCCCACGTGGCTGACTGTACCCTCCAGAGGTGAGGCTGTGACCAGGCGGCCCAAGGCCCCCACCATCAGTGAGACTGTGGCCATAGACCATCCACAGGGCCGTGGTAAGCAAAGCCACTCTTAACTGGCAGGACGGTCCAAGGGCTCTGAGGTCACCTTCCGGGAACAGTCAGGGGCCAGCCTGTCTTTGGAACGTGCAGGGCGTGGACCACCCAGACCTGTGGCACTACTTAACCCTTTACTGCTTAGCCGCCAGTGCCTTCTGCTTCTGGGAGGGACAGGCAGGGAGGACCGTGCATCCCAGCTGGTCCTCATCTGACCCTGTGTGGGGAGGCTCCCTCATCTGACCCTGCGGATGACTCTGCGCTGCATAGAAGGGACACCTGAGGTCGTGAGTGCAGTGACCATCTCAAGGTCACACAGCTTGTCACCACATCTCCTCCACGGGAGCCTGGCGTGGGCCATGGCCACACAGTCTGTCTTGGAGTAATGGCAATCACTGAGGCACCAGTGGGAGACTGGGTCAAGGGAGGATGAGGCCTTCCCCTGGGCTAGTCACCTGCTGGGCCTGGAAGGGGTGCAGGAGCAGGTCAGCAAGCTCTGCTGGGTGGCCATGGTTGAGCCAGTGCCTTCTCAGAGCTGCGGCCTTGGCCCTGGGCCCTCCCAGAGCCTGGCACAATGGCTCAGGGGGCAGCTAGGTGGAGTAGGAGGAGGCCTGGACACCGTCCGTCCTGCGGACTTCCCAGGCTGTGGGGCAGATGCTGCCGCTGGAATCCGCCCCAGACGAAAGCCTTCACTATTTCTTGCTTTTCTCTCCAGCCGCATTCACCAAGCAGCTTCTGGTGCCTGCAAGGTGGGAGGGGCTCGATATGTTTCGCCTTCTTGCCCAGGTCAGAGTGGGGACCAATTTCGGCATCTGCCCTGCAGCTCTCTGCCTCACACAGCTGGGGGAAGCCCTGGCAAAGGAGCTCTGACCTCGGGGCCAGGAGGCCTGCGTGAAGGCCGCCCAGTGGGCTTTCCGTTGCGTGTGACCTTGAGCAAGTGACCCCACTTCTCTGGGCCTGTGTCCTCACTCATGCTGGGGGTCCAGCAGAGGCCCGGAGGTCTCAAGGACACTCTTGGCTCTCACATTGGGGTTTAGGTGCTGGGACCTCAAGTGGGCATTAGCAGCAGCTGTGGTGGTGTCTGGGCGGGCACTGTGTTGTTCATTCATTTATTCATTCAAGCATTCATTCAATTGGCATTTACCAGCACTCACTCTATGCAGGGCCTTGGGCTCAGAGGTGGCTAGAGAGCTGGTCAGAGGTAGTCCTGGCCACCCAGGAGCTCACAGGTGGCTCCAAGCAGACACAGTCCATTATGATGAGACGGGTGTCAAAGGTCACTTGGGGCATGCAGAAAGGGGGTGAGAAGGCCCGGCTGGGCTTGGGGAGGGATGGTAACCCTCTTGCCGCAGTTTTCCCCTTCCTAAGGCTCTGCCCTATCTCTCTGAGCCTCCCTTTCCTCCCCTCTGGCTTGTTGTTAGGGGCTCTGGCTTCATCTGTAGGTGCTGGGACCCGTGGGTTGTTCAGAGGCTGATTGGTACCACGCAGGAGGAGAGGCAACCGGAGCAGGCTGAGGAACAGAGAACGCCCAGGGCTTTGCTGTTGCATCTGCAGATTTTATCCACTTGCAAAACACACTTCCATGTGGGCAGGGACCTGGGGGGAGGGGGCGGTGCTTATTTCCCTTGGTGGAATGCCCTGGCCTTTTTATGCAGGACAGGCGTCAGGGCTGCACGGAAGTCTGGGAGTGCGGGGAGAGGGTGCTTTCTGGGAACACGGCATGAAGTTCCCGGAAGGACTGGGCCACGTTCATCCTCTGCCCGAAGGTGAACCAGGAAGGGAGCCTCCCCTTCTTGGCGTGGTCCTAGCTGCGGTTTAATTATCACCCTCTGCCATGTCTGCAGGTACAGGTGTGAGAAGTCTCCTCCCCCATCATCCCCTTCAGGCAGCAGCTACTGCTGAGGAGTGCGGGCTGCATGTTGGTGGTGGGGTGGGGGTCCCTTCACAGCCAGGAGCCAGGCTGTATGTTGGTGGTGGGGTGGGGGTCCCTTCACAGCTCGGGAGCCAGGCTGCATGTTGGTGGTGGGGTGGGGGTCCCTTCACAGCTCGGGAACCAGGCTGCATGTTGGTGGTGGGGTGGGGGTCCCTTCACAGCTCGGGAGCCAGGCTGCATGTTGGTGGTGGGGTGGGGGTCCCTTCACAGCTCAGGACCCAGGCTGCATGTTGGTGGTGGGGTGGGGGGCCCTTCACAGCTCGGGAGC
>NW_022437025.1:5114407-5195670 GCF_009761245.1 Sapajus apella | reverse complement strand
GTTGGTGGTGGGGTGGGGGGCCCTTCACAGCTCGGGAGCCGGGCTGCGGTGTTCAAGCTCAGCCCCTCCACTGCTACCTCCTGTTCTGGCAGGGGGGTTGTGCTAGTGCCCCCAGCACTAGGATGTTGAAGGGACTCAATGAACTCACACGTGCAGCACGCCCAGGACTTGGAAGTGACACACGCAGGACGGAGGGGATTTGTTGTTACCATGGTTACAACTGCCACCCGATTTACCGATTTACCTCCATCTTTAAGAGTTTTCTAATCAGAGACACTGGGGACACGCAAGGTGACGACGTCTGAGGGCCGCTGGCTTGGCCCGTCAGTGTTGCCGCTGACTTACGCGTGGTTTTGTATTCCACAGCCGCAGGACTTGAAGCATTCGCTGAGCTTTCTGGGGGCGGGGAGTTGTTTGTGCTAATTGAGTCTTATTCCCTAATGAATTTTTGAATTTCATATGTAGATGTGATCACGCACGTTTTAAAGCAGAATTCCCTTTCGGTTGGCTCGGGCCTCATCTGCTCATGTCCTGCGCAGTTTTTCCTTCTGTTCGGAAACACTCAATGCATCATTTGGACTGCCTTTCGCAGAAACCAAATACAGTCAACAGGACCTCGAAAAAATCAGTGTAGAGTGTCAGATTCTATAATCTGGGAACTGGCATACAAAAATGTTGTCATTTTGTTCCAAGACCCCCTACGGATAAATGGAGGCTCTCGTTCTAAAAATATTGAGTTGTGAGAGTTTCTTGGATCTAAGAAGACATTTTTTAAAAAGCCACATGGAAGTTCAGAGCGTCCCACTGAGAAGCCCCCATGGCAGACCTTAACCCTGGGAAATTACCCAGGACATGGAGTCTGGGGAGGAGTTAAAATACTGAAAATGTTGTTCACAAGTAACCCTTGCTTGTCACAGCAATCAAGAGAAAAACATGGATTTCTGCCATGCACAGCACGTGGTGGGCACTCAGTATTTGCAGAATAAACTTGAAAAAGTTCAGCCTAAGGAGTGACCTGTCAATAACGCCGCACACTCTGGGCGGAATATTACACAGCAGGCAGGACGTGCTGGCCGTTTTGTGATGAAGCCGGAACGCAGATCTGCGCGTACCTTGTAACTGAAATGCTGTAAATACGCTCACACAGGAACCGGGGCTAGACAGGAACCGAGGGGCAGCGGGTCTGGCGGGTGGTGAAGGCGCCACTGATTTTCTTCCGGTCACCCTTGTTGTTCTCCATTGCTTCATTATTGTTAAAGCGTTCCGAGAAGAATTGAGGACACGTTAGCATATCAGGAAGGGCGTTTATTTGACCGTATGTGGATTGCTATCTTTCAGGAATTTTCTGGGAATCCAGGTCACAGGGGAGGCTAATCCATCGGGCTTGACCCCAAGCCGGGTCTCTGGTCTGACTTGGCAGCTCCCACGCACCCTCCTGGGCTTTCTTCCAACTCTGCCCTGTCCGTCAGCCTGTCCCACTTCACTCCTGCTGGGAATCCCCGGGTGAGCCCTCTCCCGGAAAGCAGCTGCTGAATGCAGAAGTTCTTTTGGTCTGCGTTTTTCGGGGTCCGCCGACTCCAGCTAATTCCACTGTGTGGTTCTTTGCCTCATCTGTTCGGGTGCTTCCTGTCTGAAGTAACACTCTGGGTTTGTTTTTTTTTCTGAGATGCAGTTTTGCTCTTGTTGTCCAGGCTGGAGTGCAATGGCGCAATCTCAGCTCACTGCAACCTCTGCCTCCTGGATTCAAGCCATTCTCCTGCCTCAGCCTCCCGAGCAGCTGGGATTACAGGCACCTGCCACCACACTCAGCTAATTTTGTATTTTTAATAGTGACAATGTTTCTCCATGTTGGTCAGGCTGGTCTCGAACTCTTGACCTCAGGTGATCTGCCTGCCTTGGCCTCCCAGAGTGCTGGGATGACAGGCGGGAGCCACCACGCCCGGCCCAGCACTCTGGGTTTTAGAGTGGTTTCCGTCCTCCCACATAGGCTGGTTCCTGGGGACGACGCGGGGCCAGTATGCCTTGTACCCGGCAGCAGGAGGTAGAGGCAATGGCCTGGCCCAGTCACAGGAGGTGCTCGTGTGTCTTTCCTGACCAAATGCAAAGCAACGAGCAAGCACTGACTTTCCCCCAGCCCTCGTGTAGCCCACACCATGTCAGGATGGCCAGAGACTCGCCTCTACCTGGCCATAAACTTGGCCTGCCCCCTCCAGTCCCCTACCAAACACAGCTTCCTCCAGTTAACCCAGCCGTCATGGTGTGTCTGGATCATCCAATGGCTGCTTCACACTGAGGCCCAACACAGTGTCAGGTGCAACGGCAGCTCTCACCTGCTGCCTGTGAGGGCCGCCAAGGTAACTGGAACCTCTTCTCCCCCACCTGCTGCTGCTGGCAGCCTCGGGCCTGCAGGCTCTGGCCTACCAGCTGGCTGGCATGAGGCTGGAGGGTGGCTCCGTCACCCACTGTGGCTCTTGGAAGTGCCAGGTGGAGGTTTGCAGAGCAGCTGTAGAGCAGGCACCTCTGCTGGAGGCCGACAAGGCCCTGCGTGCTGAGGGGAGCCCAGGCAGCTCTGCCCGTGCCAGGAGAGCGACCGGGGCGCACCCGGGAGCTCGGGCCTCATTCACCCTGGATGGTTAAACACAGATTCTAAAGACTCCATCAGTTGGGGCAGGAGCCATTGCAAACACACGACCTTGTGCCATTTTAAGATCTCCAGACACAAACCCAGCCAGAACCACGGTGCCACTTCCCTCCCGCACAGCTGGGGGCCCACAGCAGCTGCACAGTTTCGAACTTGAGTTCGATGGAGTCTCGCTTCATCCTTCCTGACCCTGGACAAGTGACTTCACGTCGTGAGTCTCAGTCTCCCTGTTTGTACAGGAAGAGCTGGAATGGGGATGAAGGAAGCAACCTGGCCGGTGTCTGGCAGACAGCCAGCAGGTGGTGGCCCCGGCTGCCTGCGCCTGCGGAACATGGCTGCCCATCGCCTGCCTTGAACCTCTGCCCTCATTGCTTCAGTGCGACTGGACTGGAGCATCTGCTTCCCTAGCAGCACTGGATTATCTCAGGGGAGCTCCCCACAGTCCGCAGCACCCACACCCCTTGGTCTGACCCCCTCTGCCCCTCCTTCCCCTCTCCGCTCCTGCAGCTCCTTGGCCGGGCCTCTCAGAGGGCACACGTGGGGGCTTCTGCTATGCTAGAGTGGCAGCTGCATTCAGGGGTCCCTGTGCATGCTCTCAGCCCCACAGGAGCCTGGGTTCCTTCTGCTCAGCAGCAGGGGCAGGGAACATCCGTCCCTCATAGAGGAGCTGGGGCAGCCTAGAGTTAGGCCCTGGGGTTCCTGCTTTGCCAGGCTTACCCACTCCTTCAGTGCTGGTTCCTGAGGAGGTGCGGGGGGTGGGGGCAGCCTGGAGGAGGAGGGCCCTGGTGATGATGGTCCTCTCGGGGTGTGGGGTTGGCACTGTTGGCTGACCGCTGGGGACTCACTTCCCGCTCTGAGTGGCTCCTATGATTGCACTGGCACCACTGGCTCAGAAGTTCCCTGCCCACCCACGTGCACGCCTGGTCTGGCATGCAGCCTGGCACAGTGTCGGTGCTCAGGAGCGGTCTGGCACTGGAGAGCTTCAGTTGCCACAGGAATTTATAGATGGGGAGGGACCGATTCTCACTGAGTCAACGAGACGCAGTTGGCCAGGAGTGAGGGGGGGAGGCGTGTGCTGCTTTTCCGTGGGTCATGTCCCAGGTCGTGCCCCCGTTTCCATCCCGAGGGTGTCAGTGAAGGCTGCAGGCAGGGGCCCTGAGGTGGGAGGAGGGGTCCTCTGGGATTAGGCCTGGCCCAGCTTCATTCTGGAAAGGTCTGCTAGTGAGCATCACAGCCCCAGCACCAGGGGAATCAGAATACCAGTGAGCCATGGCAGGCGGCTGCACCCACATGAGTTTGGGGGTGAGGTGGGGTTAAGGCGATGCCCTGAGCCCAGGGGTCACTCACAGGTGAAATGACACAGCTCCTGTGCTGTGTTGGGCTGCAGTCAGGGTCCAGCGTGAGCGTCGGAGAATGTTAGAGGTGCCCAGGATGTGCGGGGCGGGTGCCATGCCGCACTAACCCCTCCGGGACACGGTGCACAGCTCAGGGGACAGCCTGGGGAGCTCAGAGAACACAAGCCTGGAGCCACTGCGTCACCCAACACTGAGTTTTTCGATGTTGCCATAATCTTGGGCGAGTGACTTAACGTTCCTTGGGCCTCAGTTTCCTGGTCTGTGCACTGGGAAGGTGTCCTGCTGTTCGGATGCGGTCGTGAGGTCTTGGCGAGGTTCCCTTCACTCTGTCCTCTGCTGGTGTCCGGAGCATAGTGGGCACCGATCTTGCTAACTCCACCCCATGCAGCTTCCACGCCAGAGGGCCTCCTGCTCTCCCTCCGTATGGCTGTGGGTCATGGGTTCAGATCCCACTGCCTTCGCTGCTGCGAATTTGGGCAGCTTGCCTGGCAGGGTCTCCTCACCCCCCACACTGCGCACCCCTCCGGTGCAGTGCCGTCTCCCTCCCCTCTGTTCGCCCAGCTCACTGGCACCCGATGCCCACTTTCACACTCAGAATCTAGAGCACATTCTGGAATTTTCTGGAATGACTTCATGCCCTACAAGCTCCGTTGTCACCTCAGTTCCGTCTTCCTCTCTGATCCTCGGAGGGTTTGTTAGAAAGTCTGGGCAGCGGATCAAAGCCTCCTCTTTGCGGGTCCTGTGGCGCCATCGGTCCCGGGTGCCACAGCGGCCTGCCTGTCTTCTCCTCTCATAGCACAGACCGAGCCTGACTTGGAACGCGCTTGGAATGAATTCCGCTGGGAAAACACATCTGTGTCGCCTCTGCGAAGGCTGAGGTTCCCGTCTGGGGCCTGCTACCCATTTCCCGTCCCTTTGGGCATGTCCCTTTCCTACTGGGCCTCAGTTTTCCCACATGTAAAGTGCAGATGTAAATACACGCACCCTCGAGAGGGGTTCTGGGGTCCACTTGGGGGGCCGTCCAGCTGCCAAATGCAGGGCAGGTGCTGGCACAGCCTCTCGGCTGTTAGGGACACACATGTCCACAGCGGCTGCACCTTCAAGCAGGGAGTGGTCCATGCCGTAAGCAGGGGACAAGCTGGAGCGTGCCGGCTTCCCTCAAGTGGCACAGTGACGAGGGCAATGCCACTGCCCACCACACCATTCCTATTTTGTGTGCGTTCTACACATACCTCTGGAATCCTGCTTCATTAACCCTTTATTCAGATAAAAAACCTGTCTCAGAGGTGCAAGCCTCACCAAAGCCTAGGGCTTGCGGGTGGACGGAAGCGCCAGCCTCGAAGGTGGGAGCTGTATTTCACACCTGCGTGTGGCTTCCGTCTTGTGTTGGCAAGTGGAATGAGGAGAAGAGGGGCGCCTCACCCTGAGGAGGAGGGGCGGGCACTGCACATATGTCCCCACCAATGGAGTAATTACAGAGGAGGAAAATGGCTTCATTAAATCATTTTTTAAAAGTGTGTATGTACAAACACTCGGCAATTAAGCAGCCGATTTGCAAACAGCAATTTTCCAACTGCGCTCGCCTTCCATGTTTCTATTTGCCCATTTTTAGACTCTGGTTTCTTATTTTTAATTGGAGTAAATGTGGATAGGAATGATCACCTCCTGAGTTGCTGGGTGCAGTTAAAGAACTTTGTGGAGCTACTGAGTGCTGGAGAGGTCCCCTGGGGGACAGCAGCAGGCACAGAGGGGGGACCCTCAGTGAGCACTGTCGACCTCATCCCCTCACCCTCTTCCCCTTCCCCTTTTCCCTCCCTCCTGCTCCCTCCTCCTCCCTCTCTTTCTCCCTCCTTCTTCCCTACTCTTTTCTTCCCTCTTCCCCCTCCCTCTTCCCTCATCCATCTCCTCCCTTTTCCCTCTATCCTTCACTTCTTTCTTCTCCCTCCTCTTCCCTCCCTCTTCCCTCCTCCCAATCTTCCCTCCTCCTCCTCCCTTTTCCTCCCTTTCTCCCTCCTCCCTCCCTCCTTCCTCTCTCCCCTCTCCCGCCTCCCTCTTCCCCCTCCCTCTTCCCCCTCCCTCTCCCGCCTCCCTCTTCCCCCTCCCTCTTCCCCCTCCCTCTCCCCCCTCCCTCTCCCGCCTCCCTCTTCCCCCTCCCTCTTCCGCCTCCCTCTTCCGCCTCCCTCTTCCCCCTCCCTCTTCCCCCTCCCTCTTCCGCCTCCCTCTTCCCCCTGCCTCCCTCTTCCCCCTCCCTCTTCCCCCTCCCTCTCCCCCCTCCCTCTTCCGCCTCCCTCTTCCCCCTCCCTCTCCCCCCTCCCTCTCCCGCCTCCCTCTTCCCCCTCCCTCTTCCCCCTCCCTCTTCCCCCTCCCTCTTCCCCCTCCCTCTTCCGCCACCCTCTTCCCCCTGCCTCCCTCTTCCCCCTCCCTCTTCCCCATCCTTGCCTTTCTCCCTTTTCTCCTTCCTCCCTCTCTTTCTTCTCCCTCCTCCCCCTCTTCTCTCTTCCCTCTTCCTCCCTCCCTTGTCCCTCTCCCTTTCTCTCCCCTTTACTTCCCCTTCCTATTTCCCTCCTCCCTCCGTTTCCTCCCTTTCTTCCTCCCCAGCAGGGCAGGCTCAGGGGTCACTAGGACGGCGAAGGAAGGATGTGCAGGAATCCGATCCACGAGTGCCAGCACCAGCGCTTAGACTCAGACACTCAAACCCAGTTCCCACATGTTCAGTGGGAAACTGTGGCCCAGGGAGGGAAACCCGCTCACCTAAGGTCACCGGCCTTCAGGCTTGGCACCCAGAGCACCTCCAAAGGAATCACGTGGGCATTTATTAAGTACCAGCTGTGTGCCTGGCCAGTAGAGGCTTGGCTCCCCACTCCATCTGGGAGACCTGCCTGGGCTTCAGGATGGGTAGCGCTGGATTTGGGGTTCCTCTGAGGGTCCTGTGCTCTGGCGGTCTGCTGAGAGACAGGCCCAGCTGTCTGATGTGGGGCCAGTGGCAGCCCCCCTTCTCTCCCTCTGCTCAGCCCACCACAAGCCGGGGCAGCAACTGAGCGGGACACAGCCTCCATCGTGCTGACCCTGCTGACCAGCCCCTAGCCCCCTGCCCACAGGCCGCTGTCACATGGTTGGACTCTCAACCCCTAGCTGTGTCTAGCACCCAGCACTGAGCCCAGCGCCCCGCAGACATTCAGCCCGTCACTGGGTCACACAGGCCCCTCACTGCTCCACCATGCTCCCCAAAGCCATACACTTAAACCTGCCATGCCCCCCAGTGGTTCCAGCAACAGGGTCCCCTCCCTCCTTGGTCCCATGGGGCTTCCCACTGGCTCAGACTCTTCCTAAGGGTGACCTGCTGCCTGTCTCCATTTCTTCATTGAAAAACAGGAGCTCCCTGGAGGTACATGGAGATTGAAACAGGAAGGTGAGGTGCTAATTCAGAGTCTTCCTCGTGTAGAATAGATCTGCTCAGTCAGTGCAACTGCCTGTAGAGAAGTGAATAGAGTCGCCCCCAAAATCCGCGTCCTCGAGGATCCTCAGGGGTGATCCAGGGCCTTTGCAGGTGTAATGAGCTAAGGATGGAGTGAAAGCAGTCTGGCTTTAGGGTGGCCCTACATCCAACATGAAGATGGAGGCAGAGAGGGGCACCATGCCGCCCCAGTCCGAGGGACGCCTGGAGCCCTCAGCACCTGGAAGAGGCAGGAGGATCCTTGCCTGGAGATTCCAGAGGGAGCTCAGGGCCCTGCCAGCACCTTGACTTTGGACTTCTGACTCCAGAACCATGAGGGGACAAGCTACCCGGTTTGTGGTATTTGCACAGCAGCCTGTGACCTCAGCCCATGCCCTGGCCTGCCTTCCCCATCATGGCACTAGAATTGCCTTGTCTGGTTGAGTCTTGTTCCTTGCACAGCATTGAAAACACACAGGAAGTGGTCAGCAGGCTGGTGTGGGCTTTGTTTTTTTTTGCATGTTCTCTGAAGGAAGGACATCGAGAGTTTAGAATAATGGCCAGACAAGCGGCACAGCTGCCCTTGCTCTTTCCCCAGAAAGTGGGATGTGGCGGCACCTCCTACCCGAATCTCTCTTCCCATGGGCCTGGCCTCCCCGGCACCCTGAGCTGTCTGCCCCTCCCCATCCCACTGCCACGGCTCGAGTTTCAGGTCTTCTAACCACGATCCAAGAGTCTGAACTCTTCCAAAAGTCCAGGCTTGGCGTGTGCACTGCAGAAAGAAACACACTCCTGTAGAAAGACAAGGCCATCCATCACTGAGGATCCTGTCCCCCGGGGACCCCTGGTCTGCAACAGAAACCCGGCACGTTCCAGAGAGCAGGGGCTTATCCTGGGTCCTCTTTCCCTCTGACATAGCACAGGGAGAGGCAGAGGCCGGGCAAACCCGCTTGGTGTTCCCCAGCTTTGCTCCTTGCAGTAAATCTTCATCATTAGATATCATCACGGCTACACTTACTTATCTGAGAAGCAGATACTCAGAGGAAAGAAGGCAGTGAGACAGAGACTCTTGAGTTGCTCACTAGGAAAACGCAGTCAGGGCAAGAGGCTTCCGGGAAGAACGGATCCCTTTCTGGTCTCTCAAAAGGGGTCTGGGAGGCCAGACAAGAGCGATACTTGCGGGGTTCCTGCAGGTTAAGGGTGTGTGGTCACAGCCTTTTATGTTAATGGGGACCCCAGGGATGCCTGATTCCAATGCTCTGATGCCCCAAAGAAGAAAACTAATGCGAAAATCCATAGTGGGCTGCCCAGGGAGCAGCAGCGGGTGGATGAGCCCAGACTCCCCAGCTGCTTCACCCAGGGGCTGTCCTGACTCCCAGCTCAGCCCCTCCACCTTCCCCCCAGCAGCATGGCACTAAGCAGTGTCACCCCATCATCATGTCACCTGGGGTCCCCTCTGTCTGCTCCTTCAGCCTGACACCTCCAGCAGACCCAAGTCACTCCAACTAAACTTCCTATCCTTCCTATCCTCCCCCTCATCAATCACCTGTCCTCACCTGCAGACACCTGTCCCCTCCTCAGTCACCTGCCCCCTCTTCAGTCACCTGTCCCACCTCAGTCACCTGCCCCCACCTCAGTCACCTGCCCCCACCTCAGTCACCTGCCCCCTCTTCAGTCACCTGTCCCACCTTAGTCACCTGCCCCCACCTCAGTCACCTGCCCTCTCCTCAGTCATCTGTCCCCACCACAGTCACCTGTCCCCTCCTCACTCACCTGCCCTCTTCTCAGTCACCTGCCCCCTTCTCAGTCACCTGCCCCATCCTCACCTGTCCCCTCCTCAGTCACCTGTCCCCTCCTCAGTCACCTGCTCCCTCCTCACTCACCTGTGCCCACCCCAGTCACCTGTCCCCTCCTCACCTGTCCTCTCCTCAGTCACCTGTCCCCACCTCAGTCACCTGCCCCCTCCTCAGTCACCTGTCCCCACCCCAGTCACCTGTCCCCTCCTCACTCACCTGTCCCCTCCTCACTCACCTGCCCCCTCCTCACTTACCTGTCCCCACCTCAGTCACCTGTCCCCTCGTCAGTCACCTGCCCCCTCCTCACTCACCTGTCCCCTCCTCACTCACCTGTCCCCACCTCAGTCACCTGCCCCCTCCTCAGTCACCTGGTCAGGAGTTCAAAACCAGCCTGGCCAAGATGATGAAACCCCGTCTCTACTAAAAATTCAAAAATTAGCCCGGCATGGTGGCGTGTGCCCATAATCTCAGCTACTCAGGAGGTGGAGGCAGGGAATTGTTTGAACCCAGGAGGCAGAGGTTACAGTGAGCGGAGATCATGCCACTGCACTCCAGCCTGGGCAACAGAGAGAGACTCTGTCTCAAAAAAAAAAAAAAAAAAGTGAAAAGAAGCAGGTAACATGGAAAGGCATGGAAGGACCTTAAATGCCTATCACTCAGTGAAAGGAACCAATATGAAAACTTGTGAATGCTAGGATTCCAAAGGGGTTACATTCTGGAAAAGGCATAACTATAGCAATGGTAAAAGGATTGGTGGTTGCCAGGAGGTAGGGGGTGGGGGGATGAATCGAGGGAGAACAGAGGATTCTTGGGGCAGTGGGGGATGCCTGTCATTCTACATGTGCCCAGACTTGCAGAGTACACAACCCCCAGGGCTGGCCCTGACATGAACTCTGCACTCTTGTGGTAATGATATGTCAGGGTGGCCTCACTGATTGTAACAAGTGAGTCTCTCAGTTGGGGGCACTGATGGTGGGGGTGGTGTACAGGTGGGGTTGCTGTATGGGTTGGGACTTGTTAGAGACAGAATGCTTGTTTTTAGGTACTGTAAGGAAAAGTAGCATTCAGACAAAAAGTTTTTTCAGCAAGGCAATTTTACTTTCTGCAGAAAGGGTACTCCTTGTCAGCTGTCTTGCCAGGAGCGTACAGTGAACAAAGGAAAGGCAAGCATATTTATTCTTTATGCATTGAGTCTTTACTGCTGTGTCTGAGCTCTGTGAGTTGGAGCTAGCCTTCACAATCTAAAGTAAAACTTGATTGGCTAACAACTTAAAACTTTTCTAAATAGGTAACAAACAAGAAAGAGGAAGTTGCTTACAAAAGGACTTAGAACAAGTATCTTGGTTATGTAGCTGCCGGTCATGCTCACAGGCACATAGTACATTCTGTGTCCTTGTACTTTAACCAAGATATTTGTGCTGGATGTGCTCACAGGCGTGTCCCAGCTTGCAGCCTTATTTGGACTTCCTCTTTTCCTTTGTTCTACATTGCCTTTACCTATTTAGAAAAGTTTTAAGTTGTTAGTCAGTCTAGTTCAGTTTAGATTGTGAAGTCTGGCTCCAACCAACAGAGATCAGACACAGCAGTAAGGACCCAGTGCGTAGAGAATAAATACACCTGCCTTTCCTTTGTTCATTGCACTCTTGTGGCAAGACAGCTAATAGAAGCACCCCTTCTGCAGAAGGTAAAATTGCCTTGCTGAGAAAACTTATTGTCTGAATGTTATTTTTTCCTTGTAGTACCTAAGAACAAGCATTCTGTCTCAACAGGGCAGAATTGTATGGGAACTCTCATTTCTACTCCATTTGCTGTGAACCTAAAAGTGCTTTAAGAAATAAAGCCTATGGGTTAAAATAAAGAACAGGTAAAATTAATTTTAATCACAGATTTTAATTAACTCAATATAGCCAAAAGATTATGTCAACATGTAATCAATATCCACATTATAAAGAAATATTTTACATTCTTTTTAATGCTAAGTCTTTGAACTCAGTGTATATTTTGCAGTCCGAGGGCATCTCGATTTGAATGAATTCACATTTCTAGTGCTGGAAGGTCCTGCGGGTCTGTGGTGCTGCACAACAGCACAGGTCCAGCCCTCTCTGTGGCCCTGGGAACCACCCGCTGCACCTACCTCTGGCCGCCCTGTTATCTCTCAAAGCCCATGTGGGGACACTGCTTCTGAACCGGCTCCCACACACACTTTGGACCCGGCTCAAATGCACACTGGTGTTCGGCAGATCAACGCCTCCCACAGACGTCTGTGTCCGAATCCCGGGGAGCTGTGACTGTGCTACCTTACATGGCAGAGTGGACCTTGCAGATGGATTATATTAAGGATCTTGGGATTATCCTGGATTATCCTTGTGGGTCTTTGTAATCACAAGGAGGGAGCCAGAGGGACATGGGACCGTGGCAGTTGGCGCTGCGATGGGAAGCAGAGTGGAGTGACAGACTCCGCAGTGGGGGAAGGGGCCTTGGGCCTCGGACTGCAGGAGGTCACTAGCAGGCGGGAGAGGCAGGGCGTGGGTCATCCCCTGGAGCTTCCAGGCAGTGCCCACACTTTCATAAGACCCCCTGCAGACTCCTGCCCTACAGAACTGTAGATAATGAATGTGGCTGGTTTTAAGCTGCTGAGTCTATGGGCCTTTGTTCCAGCAGCCACAGATACCTCACAGCCCCCTCCCTGCCCCCTGCTGTGAAGTCAGCCCACCAGTGTTAGCACCCCGCCTCTCAGCCTGGGGCCTTCCTGCCAGGAGCTCCTTGTGCATGGACGGGAGAGGAAGGGACCCAGACTAAGGCGGGCAGGAAGATGCAGGGATGGAATTTAAAAGCTTTAGATGTAAAAGTTATCTGGTCGGTGATGGATTAGACCTGGGGCAGGCTGGGGGGCCGAGGATGGCGCCCGGACGCCCTCGGTTTCATGTTCCCCCTGGTGTCCCCCAGGGGGACATGCCTGTTGCCATTGCTGCTCTCTGCTGCAGTGTCTGATTGCTTGTGCTCTCTCTGTCTCTCTCTCTCTTTCTCTCTCTCATCTCTCTCTCCCCCCAATAGCAGCCAGCCTGTCACCCCCCCCCACCATGAGAGCAGGAGACAGTATCCGTGCTGCCCATGGATTCCACCCTCTGTGTAGTGATGGGACACGGAGCAGGTACTCCATATGCACACGTCATATGAAGGAATATGAATGAGGGGATGAATTTGGATTCCTAGGCTCGTAGTGTGGGCCTTAAATCATAAAAAGTTAAATATAGAGGGAATGAATGGGTGAATGGACCAACCTATGTCCCTAGTATCTAGCAGGAGCTGGACTTGGGAGTCATAGATATCTGAGAAACTGGGTTTGCATTGTCTGCAGGGCAAGGGGCTTCCTAGGCTCCTGCAGCTGGTATTTATTTATTTATTTTTTTGAGATGGAATCTTGCTCTGTCACCCAGGCTGGAGTGGTGCGATCTTGGCTCACTGCAACCTCCACCTCCCAGGTTCAAGTGATTCTCATGCCTCAGCCTCCTGAGTAGCTGGGATTACAGACACCTGCCACTATGCCCAGCTAATTTTTGTATTTTTAGTAGAGAAAATACATGGTTTCACCATGTTGGCCAGGCTGGTCTTGAACTCCTGACCTCAAGTGATCTGCCCGCCTCAGCCTCCCGAACTGCTAAGATGACAGGCATGAGCCACTGTGCCCAGCCAGGAGTGTGCTGTAAATGGACCTGTCTTCCCTGTCCTCGGGGCCCTTGTACCTGGAACGCAGCTGCCGTCACAAAGTACCACCGTGGTGATCTCTCTTTCGGGGTCAGAAGTCTGAGAGTGGTTTTTTGGAGGCTCTGAGGAAGCCTGTGCTCCCTGCCTGTGCTCCCTGCCTCTCTCCCAGTGTCCAGTGGCTGCCGGGATCCTTCGTGCCTTTGGCCTGCAGCCGAGTCACCCCACTCTCTGCCTTTGTCTTTGTGCGGCCGTGTGTGTGTGTGTGTGTGTGTGTGTGTGTGTGTCCCCCAATTTCCAAATTCTTATGACACCAGTCATACAGGACTCAGGGCCCACCTCATCCAGCATAGCCTCATCATAACTGATTGTATCTGCAGAGATTCTGTTTCCAAATTAGGCGGTACTCACAGGTTCTGGGTGCACAGGAATTTGGAGAACACTTCTCAACCCCATCCAAATGCCTTTCCCCAGCCAGGCACAACCTCTCTCCTTCCTTCTGGGCTTTGTGCAGACATCACCTTGTCAGAAGGGCCTTTCTACCACTCCACAACCCAGCGGCCCCCGCCCCTCCCTCCCCACCCGCAGCCCCACACTGTGGATTGTCCTTCCCACCCTCATCACATTTGATGCTGCCATATTTTTGCTGCTTTATCGTCCATCTGCCTCACCCCATCTCCCCTCCTAGAAGAGACGCTCCTAGAGCAGGGCCCTTGCTCACGGGCTCCCTGCTGCAGGCCACGCCTGGCAGGAGCTCTGCAGCTTGCAGGTGTGAGCAGGCTCCTCTGTCCCAGGTGGGGGAGCAGGACTGATGCCGGCTGGAGCCTGGGCTCAGGCGAGCAGTGCCGGGAGTGAAGGGAAGGGAGGATTGAGAGGTATTTGGGAGGCAGAATCAATGGACAGGTCTTGGAGATGGCTCAGTGGGCTGGGGAAGGAAGGGGAGGCTTCCCCTGCATCAAGCTTGTAAACACAGTCATTTGTTTCTGCAAGGGCCCTGGAATTTTCTGGGTCTCTGGATCAGATCGATCCTCTGCTAATGGGCCTCTCTCTGCGTCCTTCCCAAAGAAAATCAATTCTCTGAGGTTTGAGAGTAAGTGCGCCCTAATTACACCTCCACTGGGCTTCTTTGTTCGCTCCAGCCCAGTCCTCCCTGGGGAGGCCAGGGGCAGACAGAGGCCAGACGGGTCCTCAGGCCCCTGCTATCCTGGGGAAGAGCTGGCCCCTGGGAATTGGTGGGCTGGGGGTTGGGGGTCTGCTCTTTGTCCTGGCCTAGGAGGAACCTTGTGACCCCGAGGCCTGTGAGGGACACAAATTCTGGGGACCTGTGGCCACATGGCCACCATGCCCAGAGATGATAAACAGGTCATTTTCCTGGAGCGTCAGTTTCACTTGAAGATTTAGGAAGGAATTACCTCCATGTAGAAACCACCAAGGATGTGTTCTAGGAGGGCATTAGACAGCTCCCCATGGGGCGGGGTGTTTATACTAAAGCAGCTCCAGGCCTGTCCCCTCGGCCCCCACGGGACAAACTGGGTGAGTCTGAGAACATTGACCTCACAGTCAGGCCACACAGCAAGTCAGTGCAGGCCGGACTTGGAGCCAGGTGCTGGGGTCTGACGCAGAAACACGGAAGCTCCTGGTTCCTGCCCAAACCCTCCTCGCCCGAGCTGGGGAGTTGCCCCCAGTCCCTGAACTCAGCTTCCCCCAGTGTGTCTCAGCAGTGATCAGACACGGGGAAGCCCCTCGAGGCACAGTGCCCATGGCAGGAGCCCCACAGCCACGTATTCTGTCTCTGTTCTCCCCGCCTTGGGTCCGTGTCTGGACTCTGCATTGATAGAGCAGGGGTGAGATGGGAAATGCCTCCCCAAGCCCTTCTGTGACCCTCTCCGGCACACTCAGGTGTATTCTGCAATCCCAGCGTATTTTAACAGGTGATGATAAGAGGTGTTGGTTTTAGGGTCTCTCTCTGGGACCTTAATCTTCAATGGAGAATTAATTTCATGTCCTGATGCACGGACAGCTTCCAAACAGCAGATATGAGGTTGCCTTTGTGGCTTCTCTCCCTCTTCTTGCCGGGGAGCCAAGGTGCTTTAAAGCTCAGTGTAACCCCAGATTCTCATGTGGCCAGCAGGGCCTTGCCCCAGGCGGTACTGAGCGAACAGCCCCATCTCCCAGCACGAACCCAGCAGATGCTGCTCCCGGGCGGGCACAGTGCTAGGGGTCTGATTTCCAGCAGCCACCCGAGCTCCGGCACCTGCCTGTGGTCCCCTACCATCCTGTGCTGCAGGTGGTGGCCAGGGTGGAAGATGGGGCTCCCTGGAGGAGCTCAGAGTCCAGAGAGGGAAAGAGGCAAGCAGGCGGGCACAGGGACGCCTCAGCACAGCTGGTGAGTGTCCTGCCTGCACACAGACCATCAGCCTGAAATCAGACGGGCCAGCGTCAAGTCCTGAGTGGGCCACTTATTAGCTGTGTGATTCCAGGCAGGGAACTAACCCCTCGGAGGCGCCTCTGGTCATCTGTGAGATGCATATGGTGACCTAGAGGTGCCCGGCACATAGGTGGCATCGGGGAGGAGTGGCTGGCTGGGATTTGGAGTCAGAAGGACCTGACTTTGAATCCTAGCTCTGGAGCTGAGCTCCACACCTGCGGGCGTCCTCAGTGTCCCTGAGAAAGCCCAGTCTCCTCTCCTGCCTTGTGGTGATGCACTGCCCCCAGGCAGAGTGCCCAGGACTGCACTCAGGGTGTCTGGGGCACTCTGCCTGCACGGGCACAGGACAGGGGCTGGACCCGGAGGGAACATGACTGACAGCTGTCCCCTTGTTCCCCCAGGTCGTCAGATTTCGGGACGTCCTACACCAAGCTCACCCTGCAGCCTGGCGTCACCACTGTCATTGACAACTTCTACATCTGCCCGACCAATAAACGGAAGGTAGGTGCTGCCGGGGCGGCCGCCGCGCTGGCTGAAGCTCTGGCTCTGGCCTTGCGCCACTCACTCTGCAAAGCAAGGAAGCTGCTGCCCTGCCTGCAGGCTCCCGCTGTGGGCCGGCCGGAGTGAGATGCTTCCCTCCCAGCTCTCTCTGCCACTCCTCCCACTGCCATCTGACACCGTTCTGTGCTTTAAACCAGAGGCCAGGCTTTGGAGGAAGGCACCATCTGCATACCTGGGGCACATTTGTCTCCCCCCCCCCCCCCCCCCCCCCCCGGGGGGGGGCGCCCCCCTCAGGGCACAGCAGGCAGGAGTTGAGGGCCTGGAAGCAGAGAGAGACACAGCTGTCTTGGGTTGAGAGCCCTCGGAAGGCAGCGCTGAGCAGGCCTGTTCTTCGGAAATTAGTTGTTGATCTGGTTTTGATTGGGCTGTGACTTTCATCTGAGATCTCTGCTGTTTTCTGGGTCTGGAGGAACTTCTTGATTTTGCTCTCTGGCTGGCTGTAGGAGAGAGGGGTGTTTCCAAGGCTACCCACTGTGTGTTCCGTGAGGAGACCCCTTCTGCAAATGTGTGTCTGTGTTCTGGCCCACCCCCCGAGCCAGAGCAAGGTCAGCAGAGGCACCAGGGCAAAGCTGTCCTGCGAACCTGACTCCATTCAGCAAACAGTTCACGATCGCACAAAGGGACCTGGACAGACCAGTGTTCACATCCCAGCTCACCTCTCTGTGCCTCAGTTTCTTCAAATGGGATGTCACCCACAACTTGCACAGAGAATCATGAGCTCTAGAATCAGGCACCCAGAGCCCCTGAGTGGTGCTCGGCACCAAGTGGCACACAGGCCCCTGTGCTCGGCTCTAATGGTGACTTTGAAGGAGAGATTTGAGCAGCTTGGAGTCTGTGAGAACATCTGTGAATCAACAGAACGTCCCAGAAAGGGAGTCATATGGGATGGTGATACTCCAGTGGTGCCGGACTGTCCTGGGGGACGGTGATACTCCAGGGGTGCTGGACTGTCCTGGGGGATGGTGATACTCCAGGGGTGCCGGAGTGTCGTAGGGGATGCTGATACTCCAGGGGTGCCAGAGTGTCATGGGGACAGTGATACTCCAGGGGTGCCGGAGTGTCGTGCGGAACGGTGATACTCCAGGGGTGCCGGAGTGTCGTGCAGATGGTGATACTCCAGGGATGACAGTGATACTCCAGGGGTGCTGGCGTGTCATGGGGATGGTGATACTCCAGGGGTGCTGACGTGTTATGGGGGACGGTGATACTCCAGGGGTGTGGGAGTGTTGTGGGGACGGTTATACTCCAGGGGTGCTCGTGTGTCATGGGGGACAGTGATACTCCAGGGGTGCTGGCATGTCGTGGGGGACAGTGATACTCCAGGGGTGCCAGAGTGTCGTGGGGATGGTGATACTCCAGGGGTGCCGGAGTGTCGTGGGGACGGTGATACTCCAGTGGTGCTGGATTATTGTGTGGGACTGTGATACTCCAGGGATGTGGGAGTGTCATGGGGGACAGTGATACTTCAGGGGTGCGGGAGTGTCATGGGGGACAGTGATACTCCAGGGATGTGGGAGTGTCATGGGGGACAGTGATACTCCAGGGATGTGGGAGTGTCATGGGGGACAGTGATACTTCAGGGGTGCGGGAGTGTCATGGGGGACAGTGATACTCCAGGGGTGCCAGAGTGTCGTGGGGGACAGTGATACTTCAGGGGTGCGGGAGTGTCATGGGGGACAGTGATACTCCCGGGGTGCTTGCGTGTTGTAGGGATGGTGATACTCTAATGGTGCTGGATTGTTGTGCGGGACCGTGATACTCCCGGGGTGCCGGAGTGCTGTGCGGCACGGTGATATTCCAAGAATGCTGGAGTGTCTGACTGGTTGCACTGGTGCAGGTTCACAGGGGCTCGGAGGCACTGGGCGCACTGGAGCTTGGCAGCCTCTGCTGAGCCCACAGGCCTAGCAGCAGCAGTCCATGAAGCAGACTGAGTGCGTGCAGCCTCCATGGGGCTGCCTTGGTGGTCTCCCGCATTTCTTTATGGAATGCCATTTCTCTTCCTAAGGCAGGTTGCTTTGCTGTGTTTTGTTTGTTTGTTTGTTTTCTCTTCTTGATTTCTGCTGTAGGAGCTTCCAGGTGGACAGGCTTGGAATGCAAAGCGGGGAGGGCTGTGGCGGGGAGGTGAGGGAGACCCGGCCTTGGGGACCACAGAGGCACCTGCTGGAAGGCCACATCTCGGCACGTAGGGAAGAGGGGCAGGTTGACCTGAGCTAGCCCCTGCTTCTTCCCAGCCCCAGCCCTGGGGACTCACACGCCCGATCTCTCTCCATTCCTCAATGGCTCAAAGACGGGGCATTATTCTGCACTTTCCAGGGCAGAAAATTGGATGAGAGAGGTGAGATTTGCCCATTCTCACAGCTGGTGGGGCGGGGGGCCTGGATTTGAACACGGCTTCACCGAGCCCAAAGCTGAGGGTGGAAGGCACTGTCCAGGCTCGGCAGCAGTGAGGCCTGCGCCTGCCAGAAGACCCGAGCCCTGTGGGAGCAGGAGCAGACACTGCCTACCAGTCGGCTGTCACCCCTTCTTCCTGGGGTTGTTGTGATTCAAATTCCAGACAAAGGCAAGTGGCTGAGGGCTGGCGCTGACCGAGTTGAGGGCCCTGTAGGATCCCAGATTCCAGCCAGCATTGGAGGAGGCCACGCCCTCCACCTCCTGGCGCAGCCTCACGTTCCTGTCCATCCAACCAACCCGGTCCTGGTGGCCTTCCCGCCGCTGCCCTTCTCCTCTCCATGCAGGGGACACTCTGCTCCTGTCCGTCTGGTCACCAGCTAGGAGAGTCCACAGGTGCCTGGGATGTGACGGTCTCTCCAGGATCAGCCCCACAGGCCACATCTGTGTTTGGAAATGTGAAGGGCAGGGCAACAGTGGCGGGAACGGAACCAAGAGAGACTGAGGCCCTGAGGTCAGGGAAGGTGTCACATGGAGGCTGGCCCAGACAGCGCGAGGTCAGACAGAGCTGCCTCTGCACGGAGCAAGCTGGGACATGGCCGTGGCCTCCGCTGAGCCTCAGTCTCCTGCCCTGGAAAGAGGGTGGTTGGGAGGGCCCAGGAGATGATACACAGAATGCACAGGGGCCAGCAGAGGGGCTGCTAGGCTGCACTGAGCCTTCTGTGCAGGCCAAAGGCTGGGACTCCGATGTGGGGCGCTCAGCAGAACTTCCTCTGCAGGCAGCTTTGGGGAGGTGTCTGCAGTTTCAAAAGCAGATAAGCTCTGAGACACGTAACTGGAATCCCTGGGCGCAGGCTGGATTTCAGAGCCAGGACAGTTTGGACATTTAGCCTAGAAATATCACTGTGAGCACAGGATTGTTTCTGACGGTAGCCTCGCGCCCAGCACAGAGGCTCAGCTGATTTTAAAGGAATGGGATGAATGAATGAGTCAATGAGTGTCACAAACAGCAGTGTGTGCTGCTAAGCACCCAGTAGCCGCGTCGGGTTGACCTGGGTGCAGACACTGGATTTGCAGGGTGGTGTAGAGGACGGTGTCTGCACCGGGGAGTCCCTGTCCTCAGTCCAGCTCTGCCAGGTCCCCGCCATCAGGGAGCTGCAGGCGTCTCACTTGTAAAGGCGGCAGTGATCGAGGGTGGGCTTGACAGGTGAGCGCCTGGCAGAGCCTCACTCCAAATCGCCTTTTACTGTCAGCTGAAGAGAAGCCCCAAAGATGTCCTGGTCCCGACCCCTGGAACCTGCGAATGTCAGGTTCTATGGCAATAGTGACTTTGCAAATGGGAATAAGGGGAGGATGTGGTGATGGGAAGTTTCTCCTGGGTTGTCTGGGTGGGCTCAGCTCAGTGTCATGACAGAGTCCGTGTGGAGGGTGGCAGGAGGGCCAGGGCTGCAGGGAGAGCTGGGAGACGGAGCCGAGGCTGAGGCGGGGCCAGGATGGGGCCGCAAGCCAAGGAAGGCAAGCACCTCCAGAAAGAAGTTGGAAAAGCCGAGGAAATGGACTTGCACCAGAGCGTCTGGAGTAACCAGCCCTGCCAACAGCTTGCCTTTAGCTTTGTGCCCACCATGGCCAGGGTGGAAGGAATTTCTGTTGCTTCCAGCCACAGAGTGTGTCGTGATTTGCTGCAGCAGCCGCGGGAGGCTAACACAGCCACTGTTTTGAGGAGGGGCTGCAGGGCTGGGGCTGGGAAGAAGGAGACCGGGGGTCCTGCCCACCCCATGGCCACCCAGTTGGAACTGGCCTCCTGTGGGCCCTCCCCCTTCTGCTGACACACTGACCTGATTCCTGTCAGACCCCAGGTAGCAGGAGTAGTCACAGGTGCAGGCAGGGTTGGGCCTCTGGATGCCCCGGTTTGGGCCTGTGCTCACCTCTGTCCCACCTCCTCACCACAGCACAGAACTGACCCTGTCTCTGCTAGGCCATGATCCCCCAGGTTGGAGGCACCAGGAGGCCCTCCAAGGGCCTCGTTGAACCTGAATTTGTTGCTTCCAAAACTCCTAACGCTGCAGACACTGCTGTCTCGGAGGCAGGAGGAGCAGTAGCGGTGTGGGGCTGAGCGTGCGGTGGACGCAGGGCACCGGGAAGCAGCAGGGATTGGGATGAGAGGCTGCTCTGAGGCTGAGCGCCTGGCTTCTCTGGCTGGGGCATAGGGTCCTGTGCATGGGTCTGAATCTGGCCCTGTTCCCTTGAGCGAGTGTTAACCGGCCTTGTCCCAGCGTCCTCATTGGTGAAATGGGGGTAGTAGCCATGTCTGCACTGTAAGGCTGATGGAATTAATGCAGTGTTCCTTGTCAAGGGCTCGGATCAGGGCCTGACCCAAGGGAGGCCCCACAGGTTACCCCACCCCGTTCTCCTTAGGGGGAAACACGGAGGCCCTCCTGGAGAGCCATCTGAGAGTGTAGGTTGGCAACTGGCTGCACGGTGACCAAGCCTCACACGTGTGGCCCTGGTGAGCTGTGTCTGTTGGAGGAACAGGTCTGGCTGTGGAGCAGAGGCCTCGTCAGGCGGCTGTGCTGGGCACAGGGGCATTGCCCTGGCCCTGCTGACCTGCACCTACCTGGTTCCCTGGGACCCAGCTCAGGCTGCTCATGGTTGGCATGGCCTGGCCCACACCTCTGTGTTTAGGGAACGAATGAATAGTCAGTGATGGGAAGCAGGGCAGTGATTTGTTATCTAACCAACAGGGCGGCATGGATTTCCCCGTGACGCTCCCGGCAGCCGCGCTTCTGCCTCTGGAGGATGAAACATCGGCTCCTGTCTGCAGAGGTGTGGACGGGCCCCGTGCTGAGTGGGGCTGGGCCAGAGGGCACGTGGGCTGAGAGGCCGAGGGCAGCAGAGGGCACAGGCTCTGGGCGGAGGCTCCGCTGCTCCTTCTCTATTGGTACGACTGTAGGAAAGCCCCTCCTCTGCCTGAGCCTCAGTTCCTTGTGTGTAAAGCGTGGTCGTGATGGTTGAAAAGGATCACCTGGGTTAATGCATCCACGGTACCCAGAATCAAGCCTGGCACACGGTTGGATGATGGGCTTCAGCAAGTGGGAACTCAGGCTGATTTGGTTTTAAATTCATTTGGAGGCAGAAAAACCCCAGTTACCATTCCACATAAAACGAATTTGACTTTACATGTCAAGTGAGGAGTGGGGCAACCCAGAGAAGCTGCTCAAGGCAGGAGAGGAGACTCAGGGTGTGCAGGGCTGGCGTTCAGACCCTGGCAGGCTGGTCCTGGGGAACAAGAGAAACCCATGAAGACCGTGGGACAGCAGCCAGGTGTGATTCCTCCCTGCTCCTCAGCCGGGCACAGCCCCTGGCACTCAAGCAGAACTCAGGAGAGATGGACGTGACGGGCTGGGAAAGAGATTTTAATGGAATATGAAGCAGAAATGGCCTTGATCATCACATGAAATGTGTCTACTCGTAGTTTCTTGATGCCTTCAGCTACCTCCTTGGGGATCATTTTTGGGGTATCAGGCTTTCGGCCAGAATCAGATGTCCCCATACTCAGATGTGTGGGTGGGGGCAGGGCCTGCCTCAGGGGCACCGTTCATTCACTTCTGTTACCCAGGGCAGAAAATGGAGGCTGAGGGAAGCTTGGGGCATCGTCCAAGGTCACCCGGCCAGCAGACCGCACAAAAGCAATCACTGACATGTGGTTCTTAGCCTTGCACGAGGGCTTGAACCCAGGTCTGCCAGACCCTAGAGCACCCCTCGCTATGCTCCAGGCTCCCCAGGTACCCCTGTGGCTAAGTTCTAGCGAGCTGGTGGGGCTCCCTGTGTCTGTGCGAGCGCAGCCCGGCCCCCTCTGCTGGAGGCAAGAGACCGGCGGCTCCTTACTGCTTACGGGGCGCGGTCTGAGGGCTGCTGAGCCGTGTAGCTCTGGGCAGAGCCCATTCCCTCTCTGGGCCTCAGTTTCCCCATCCCTTAGAGGAGGGGGCTGAACTGAAGGCTCTGCAATCCCCCTTCTTGCTCCACTATCCCAGCCTGTCCTGGTCTCCTCCCAGGGCGATCCTCTGGGAAGAGAAGCAGCCGGGAAAGGACATGGCCATGGGCAGATCTTGACTCGGCTCCATCCACTCTGTGCCCTGGCCATCTCCACGGTGAGAGGACAGCTTGAACGGGGTCGCTGAGCCCCTCCCAACACCCACACCCACCCATTCAGCAGATATGGGGCTGAGGCCCTACTAGGCGCTGGGCTGTGTGCATGGTGCTAGAGACAGAGCCCTTCCCTTTGTCAAGTCTTATAGAGAACAGATACGATTAAGTTCCTACTGTGCACTGGGTCCCTTGCCGAGCACAGGGGAGCAAAGGTGAACTGGACCGACTCCTCTAACCTTCCAGAACCTCTGAGGGTCTAGTGGGGCCTGAGAAACTGAACCTCCCTGCTGCAAGTTTGTAGACAGAATGAGAAGAGGGTGGCAGTGTCTCACACCTGTGATCCCAGCATGCTGGAAGGCTGAGGCTGGAGCACTGCTTGAGCCTAAGAGTTTGAGACCAGCCTGGCCAACATAAAAAAATAAAAATAAAAAGTAGCCAGGCCTGGCACGTACGGTCCCAGCTCCTCAGGAGGCTGAGGTGGGAAGATGGACTGAGCCCGAGAGCTTAAGGCTGCAGTGATCTCTGATCCTTCCACTGCACTCCAGCTTGGGCCACAAAGCGAGACACTGTCTCAAAAAAAGGAGAGGGGGCAGAGTCAGCCTTCAGCCAACAGAGGATTGACCCTGGTGACTCTGATCAGGAAAAGACCCCTTTGTTTACAGGGGCAGTTGCAGGAGCGTAGGCCTCGCTGAGTCCGCCTCTCCGTTATTGGATAATGGATAGGTTTTGCAGAGATGTGAATACTATCAAGAGGTCCATTGAGCAACAATTACAGGCCGAGCAGCACCTCACAGCTTCTTGGAGACCACTTTGCAGCCTGTCTTACAAAACGCACTCCCGTGTATTTCTGCCGTCCTGCAGTGGAATCAGCACTCCCTGGCCTCCACGCTCCTGCTATTGTCCTGGCCTGACCTGAGACCCTGGGGTCCCTGATGATCCCCAGACATCCCGGGCAGTGCTCACATCAGCTTTGGCCCCAGGAACCCTGTGGCACAGGAAGTGCAAAGGCGCGGCCCAGAGGAGCTGGCCCAGGCATGGAATTTCTGCCAAGCGTCATGTTTTCTATGAAAAATTTATTTGAATTTGCATCTTACTTCATTATAGATCAGTGTTGGTTTAAATATTAAAATCACACACACATTTTCACCAAAAATGCTTTATGTGAAGCTGGTGATCTGGGAGAAGGCTAAGTCCTGGGACACCCTGGCCCACCCACCCAACACCTGCACCCTTGACCCCGGATGTGAGAAGCACAGGGTTAGGACAAGAATCCCCGTGAGTTCATCCCTGCCCTCATTCGGCTCACTTGCCCGTGTCTTTGCTGGGAACTGCCACGTGCCAAGCACTGAGGATTGAGCAATGAATCAAGTGAAAATTTTGTCTTTAAGCAGCTCAAAGTGTTGCAGAAAGCAAAACCCCCGCTTGGCAGAGGTGGTGTGGTCATGATAAAGAACAGCCTCTGTCCCGAAGGCCTTTTATGAAAGCTCAGCCTCGGCCTCTAATCCCTACAGCAGCCCTGCTGGGTAAGGATGCTCATGGGCCATTGCACAGGTGAAAGGGAGAGAGGCCCAGAGAGGCCAAGGTGCTTCCCCCAGGCCCCACGGCCGGTGGGCAGCCAAGTCAGGACGTGCCCCAGGCCTAAAGGCTCCCGCAGTGCTGCCCTGTCACTGCCCCCCAAAGCCTTGCGGCAGCTCTGTACAGACACCAAAAGCCTGTGCTTTAGGCAGGGGGCCCTGCCTGGAGCTGCGGATCAGCTAACAGAGGTTCCCAAGTTCTCTGGACCTCAGAGTCCTCAGCAGGAACATGGCGTGGTGGTGCTGCCTGCTCTCCAGGCCCCAGCTTCATGGGACCGAGCCGAGTCCCAGGCTCCTGTTGAGGCCGTGCCCACGTCCGCCTCCCGTGAACTCTTTGAGTGCCTGCGAGAACGCACAGCCCAGCACTTCGTTCAGCTCTTTGTCTGTGGGTCTCTCTCCAGCCCACGTGTAGGGTGGCCGGCTTGCTTCTCTACCACACTGGGCTCTAAGGGCAATCTCTCCCTCCTTGTCTGCCCTCTCTTTTTCTCTCACTCTCTCTGTCACTTTCTTCCCTCCACTCAGAACCCCTGCCTTCAGCCCTACAGACTGTTCTGGGATGCAGAGGCCCTGCCCACTCCCTGTTGTGGAGCCCCGCCCCCTCCCTGCTGTGAAGGGCCCACCCTTTCTGTTTTGGAGGCCTCACCCCCTCCTACTGTGAGGCCCCGCCCCTCCCTGGCCCTGCCTCTCATTCCTGCCACCTGCTGACCTCTTGGCCCACCCAGGGTTTTCTTTCTTCTCCTGGGCCTGAGTTGTGCATGGTGGTGCTCAGAGGCAGCGCAGATTAGCCCAGGTCCCATGGACATAGGACCTCAGGCTTCTTCCATGGCTCGGAACCCCTGGGAGCCCATTGGCAGCCCCTCCTCCTCACCCCTCATGGGCGAGGGGGTCCCTGCCCTGCCTGCCCTATCTTAAATCACTAGTGGTTATCAATTACTGTGACAACTCTGTTCCTGCGGCCGCACGCGGTGATTTGGGTTGAACTGTGGCCCTCAAAAAGCTGTGTCCATGTCCTAACTCCCATCCCTGCCAATGCGTCCTTCTTTGGGAATAGGGTCTTTGCAGCTGTCATCAAGGTCAGATGAGGGTCGTTTCCAACATGACTGGTATTTTTATAAGAAAAGGAGAAGAGACTCAGAGACAAACGAGACAGAGGGTAGGTGGTGAAGACACACTGGGAAGAGGAGAGGGTCAGGATGACAGAGGCAAAGGGGAGTGAGGCAGCTGCAGGACAGGAGCCCGAAACACCAAAAGCTAAAAGGAAAGCCTGGAGTGGACTCTCTCCCAGAGCATCGGGAGGCACTGGTGACACCTTCATTTAGAGCTCACAGTCTCCAAAATTGTGAGAGGACACATTTCCGCTGTTTGAAGGCACCAGTGTGTGACACGTTGTCTCCGCAGCCCCGGATGCTGATGGGGATGGAGTTGCTCACGTGATCCTCAGAACAATGATCAGCATTGTGTTTGCCCAGTTTTGCAGTTGGGGAGACCAAGGCTCACAGGAGCTGAGTAATTTGTTCAGGATGGGTGGGCGGGGATTCAGGTTCCCACCTGTGAGCACAGCACTGCATCCCACGCTCCACCCACGGTTCCTCTTCCCTCTGAGGAGGGACAAAGGCAGGAGATGTCATGCCTCATCAGACCCTCACTGGCCCAGTGACCCACAGGGCCAGGCCATTCGCAGGAGGGAGGAGATGGCTCTCTTGATGGGGGAGTGGCCTACATGGACAAGGAGGGCTGGGCTGGCCAGTGCATGGCAGTGGACAGCCCAGGTTTTAGGGGGCCTTGGAAACCAGGCTGAAGGACACAGGATGGCACAGAGCCCTGGAGGCTTCCATGTGGGGGGTGATGAGGTCAGATGTGCCAGTTGGTTTGTTTGTCTATCTTTTTTTTTTTTTTTTTAATTTTTTTTTTAAAGCCTACAGCACCCGGTATTCCCAGGCGGTCTCCCATCCAAGTACCAACCAGGCCTGACCCTGCTTAGCTTCCGATATCAGACGAGATCAGGCGCATTCAGGGTGGTATGGCCATAGATGCCTATCTTTTAAGAAAGTCCACTTGCTGCAGTTGGGAGACAAATGGGGTGAGGGAGACTGAGAGGTAGGGAGGGTCACCCGTCAATTCATCCCTTCATTCATCTGTTGATTCATTTATTCATCAATCCACCAATTCGTCCATTCATCCATCTGCCTACCCACCCATCCCTCCACCTACCCGCCCATCTCTCCACCCACCATCCATCCCTCCACCCAGCCAGCCAGCCAGCAATCCATCCACCCATCCACCCACCCATCCACCCACCCATCCATCCATCCACCCACCAACACACCCATCCATCCAGTCATCCATCCACCCATCCACCCAGCCAGCCAGCCATCCATCCACCTATCCATCCATCCATCCATCCCTGAGATGGGAGCCCTGGAGAGGTGGCAGACCTTAGTGTAAGCATGGAGAGTCCAGGATGGGACAGGCAGAGTTCACCAGCCTGGGCATCCAGAGGCGACATCCAGCAGGCTCAGGGCAGCCAGGTGGGGGTATGGTCAAGGCCGGCAGTAAGAAGAGCTGCATGTGCCCCCCACCACTGCAGATTCCAGGGGTGAGGTCTCAGGCGAGGCTTCCTCCAGCCTGGGACAGGCTCCCTGGTCTCTCTCCTGGTTCCACCCTGAATTCTCTGGTCAGCTCAGCACAAAAGAGGAGACAGAGGGAACTGGGGCACTGAACACCCTAGCTACGAGTGAGCTAGTTCAGGGCCCAAGCAGGCTCTGAGCACCCACAGCTCTCTGAGAACAAAGCCGGGCTCCTGGAAGTCCCCTGCCATCCCCAGGCCTCCCCCATGGTTGAACATTCAGGGTGTGGCTGGGTCCTTCGAGGGCTATTTCTATGAGGGGCAGGAGCCCCTGCCTGGTGGGAACAGAAGCCTGAGTGTGGAGCCCTGAGGAGGGCTAGGAAACAGCTGAGGCTAAATGGGCCATCCTTTCCAATCAGCGATGTTCTCCACTTCCCTTGATAGCCAGGCATCCTCTCCTGTCCAGGAGAAAAATGGCTCAATTGGGCTTATTGCTGTATAGGGCTTTGTCTCAGAAATAGAGTGAGCCCTGGGAACTTCAGCCTAATGCATGGAGAATTATTCCCTCTTAAAGTCGATAGGTTATCGTAGGAGAGGAGGAAAAAGAAAAAAAACATCAAGCTGCTCAGAAAATAAGTCTCCTGGGTCTCCTGTCCCTGGAACTGATAAAACAGAGAGAGGAAGGGACTCGAGTTCCTCCCTCTTCTGAAGAGCATGCAGAGCTGAACTAAAACACCAGAGCCAAAAAATAAAATAGAAAGTGCAAAGGCCCCCGGCTCAGGGGTGCACACACACAGGTCGGGGGGCTCCAGACCTCTTCCGGAAGTGCTCCAGGGACCCACCTGATGGAGATCTACCATGCGCTGGGTGCTGAGCTCGATGGCTCAACTGTGTCATCCATCAGGGCTGGAGGGAGTGGTGGGGAACTAAGAGTGACAGGGACCCGCCCACGGGCATAAGCAGCATTCCCCAGGACAGTGGCTGTGGCCACCATGTTAAAGACAAGGAAACAGAGGCTCACGGAGGCTCAGGGACCCACCCAGGATCCCAAGCCAGCAAGGGGCTGGGTGATGAGTGGGATTCAGACACCCAACTCTCTGGGACCCAAACCCAGACCCACCCCACTGCATCAGCAGACGCTAATCTCACCCCACAGGACCCGGAGAGCCTGGTGTTTGTGGGCACCTGCCTGCCTTTCTGTGATCCATAAAGTAAGCCTTTTGCCGCCTCTGTCTTCAGGGAAAACCAGAGTGTACCCTCTGCCTCTGTTAGCTCAGACTGCTGTAATGAAACACTCCAAACTGAGTGATTTAAACAATAGACACTTATTTCTCATAGTTCTAGGGGTCGAAAGTCCAGGATCAGGGTTCCAGCAAGGTCAAGTTCTGGTAAGGGCTCTCTTCCCAGTTTTCAGGCCGCCGCCTTCTCATTATCCTCACATGGCAGAAGGAGGGCGAGGCAGCACTCTAGCCTCTTCTTACAAGGATGCTAACCCCATCGCGAGGGCTCCACCCTCATGACCTAACTCCTCCCAAAGGTCCTGCCTCCAATTAGGGGTTCAGCCTGTGAACTTGGGAGGAATACAATATTCATCCACCACAGCCTCCTTTGTCCAGAGCACCTTGCCTCTGTCATGGGAGATGGGAGGTCACATTCCAGCCTTGGCTCAGAAGCATCCAGGAACCAAGCCTGGGTCACCCAGCAGAGCCAAGGCTCACCTCAGCAAGGACTCCCTCTGGGTCCTGCCTTTTCTCCCCTTCCCCGGCCGGCAGGGCTCGCTCAGCGGCAAAGCTCAGCTGACCCAGAGGCGGCTGTCAGGGGTGCTCCCTCCTCTTCTCCTCTGCGCCACCCCCCACCTCTCTGCCATCTTTGCCTCAGTATTGCATGTGGGCTCCATCACAGGGAGGAATCTCCAGCTGTCTCGGCCCACAGTAAATAATAAATGGTGCTGTTTTTCAAATGGCAGAGGAGGTGACACGTTCATTCTCTTGTTCCTGAGAGCGGCTGAGGGGACCCATGTGTGCCCGGTGATGGTACACCTGGCCCCAAAGGTCATCACAGGTCAGAGGCCATCCACTCTGCCCTGTGCAGCTGGTGATGGTGGGCCCTTGTGTCCTGGTGGGGACGCTGCCATGGGCTTCCCACAAGAGCATATGTAACCCTTATTCCATTTTCCAATACCGTGACCACGCAGTCTCCCCATCAACAAGTGGGGTTTAAGGGAGCTCCCTCTAATAGCCTGTTTGCTATAGCCTGAATCTCATCTTTCTTCCCTGCAAAAACATGTATTAGAAAAGAGCGACAAATCACTTTCTTATCCCTTATGCAGTAGGTGCTCTTAGAAAGCCTGAAGGACCATTGCCTGGTAAAAACAGCTTAGATTCCAGTCATTTCTGCAATGGGGAATCCCCGGGTCCAGGGGAGCCCTGGTTAGGACAAGGGTGGTTCCTGCTGCTGCTGCCTATTTTTGGTACCAGCCCCTGCTTTCTGGTGCTGAGAAATGCCACCCGGTACTGCAAGTCCACTCATTCCCAGGCTGTTACAGCTGAGCTTCTCCGGGCCTTTGTCACTTGGACGGTGCCACATCCACATGGGGGCACAGGACCAGGCATGGGCTTCAGCCCCGCCCTCCAAATCCCATCCATCCTGGGTGCCCATGAGCCTTCACACCTGGCCTCTCTGCATTTCCTCCCGGCCCCTAGCCCACACTCCCTTTGCTGCCATCTCCTCTCACCAAGCTGACTCCTGCGGCCTCCCCATGGTCACCCTGGTCCTCCTTAGCCCACTTCCCTCCACTTCCAGAGCCCAGCTCTGCCTGGGCCACTGCCATCCCCGACCACACACTCCATGCCTTTTGCCGGCCTTCTGACATCAGTTACTGCAAAATCCAGGCTGCCTGAGCTGGCCCTGCTCACCTCTGCAAGCTCGTCTCCAGGCCTGCAGGCCTGTGGCCGCTGACCAACCAGCCGTCAGAGGCATGTCCTTTCCAGACGAGGGCCTGGGCCCATGCTCCTCCCACTCTGGGACACATCCGGCACCCCCTTCCCCACCCCATTCATTCTGTTCACTTCCTGTTTACCCTGCAGCTCTTGGTTCAGATCCCACCTCCTACCCACCTCCGCCTACCCCAGATCAGCTCAGGACCCCAACCACGGAATCTCACTGCTCTTTCCCACACACACAGACAGTTTCCAAAGAGGCCTGCATGCGTCTGTCTGCTGCCACAGCTGTCTTCCTCACCCCACAGGATGCACCCCCAGGGCAGGAGCTCTGTCTCTTTTGCCTTTCTATCCACCAGTACCTGGCACTCTGCCTGAGACATTAGTTTGAACAAACAAACGTATGCACGAACAAACAATTAAAAAGCAGTTGTTAATGAAACGGAATCTCAATGTGCCATAGCCCACATGTCTGAGACGTTCGCTGCAGGCCAACATCTGTGGATTCTGCTTTGGGCAGTGAGCTTTCTTCCTGATTTCTTTCATCATAAGCAATGCAGGATCACACTTCTTTGTGCCAAGAATAGTAATTATCTTTTCTAAAAATGAGGAGGAGAACATTCCTTCAGATACATTCCTTGGTTAGAATTGCTGTGTCGAAAGAGGAGAGCCTTTGTGGGTTCCGACACATTTTGCCACCTTGCTTTCCAAAGTGATCCCTGTCACCAGCAGAAAGGAATGCTCCCACGACCATTTATCTGGAATACATTGGGAAGTCACCTTTGATTTTACAGGTGAGGAGTCTCTGCCAGGCTAATCCTTGGCCTCGTGGGCAGCGATTCCCATTCCTTGGACGCTCTGACTAGGCCCGAGGTCTGCTGTCCACTCTGGTGCATGGGGGGTTCCTTCCTCATCACGGAGCTGAAGTCATCATGGAGCTCACTAATGAGAGCTGCCATGCGCTAAGTGGCTGCCGGAAGCTGAAGCCAGGCGGTCTGTGGAGTGCTTCCCCCAGGGCGTTGGTGACATACGAGCATCATCATCCCCACCTACAGACAAACAAAGGGAGGCCCAGCACAGGAAAGTGGCTCCTTCAGTGGCACAGACGGGAGCTGGGCTTTGAACCCTGGGCATCTTGTGCCAGGGAGTGGCTCACAGTCATGTGACAGTGTACCTCACCCTGGCATGGTGGGTGTGAGGCAAGGGCCATGTGTCCAAGCAAAGAGGGCACAGCAGCAGGAACAGTCACGCTCAGTGGGCTGGTCAGCATCCACAGTTACCCAGGGGAGGAGAGGGTCCGATGCTTTTCTGCTGCCATTTTTCACCAGAAAAGCAAAGAGCAGCCACATCTAACTTGAGACACTGAGGAAGGCGATAGCCTAAAATCTTGGTTTCTGCCGGCTGACAAGCGCTGGCCTTTAACACCCAGCAGGCCACTTTCCGAGCCAAGATGCCCCATTCCAGAGGCATCCGCATAGCCTGGGGAGCTGATGCTGATTGGCTGGGCCTGGGTCACGTGTTCTCCATAGGGGCCGGGTCCACCCACCCACCCACATGGCCTTGGCAGGAGTCGGGGAGGAGGGTTCTCCAAGCCTGGCGGAGGGCAGGAGAGTGCCCCCAGCAAAGGTGGGAGGGGGGATGAGAGTAGCTCGTGTCCCTGCACCCACCAGCATGCACAGGGGAGCCCAGCAATCGATGCTGCTCTTGGTGCCTTTCTTCTGTCTCTACTGCTTTTCTTAAGAAAGCGCTCCTTATTTTAGGACTTAAAAAAAAAAAAAAAATCTCAAACTGCTTCTTCCTGCATCTTTCAACTCAGCAGCAAGTCTATCGATTGAAGCTTGGAAGGAACTCCCAGCCTGCCTTTTCAGCCTACCTGCCTTCCCACGGAGATGACCCAGCCTGGACAGCATTCTAGATGTTGGCCTTGCACTGATGTGGTGGGGCATGGGGTGGGGGACTGAGGCACGGAGTGGATTCCCCAAGCCAGAAGGCCCTGAGCCCCAGCCAGACTACGGGGACTGGTAATTCACCAGACACCGGTCACCTAAGCGCTGGCCTCCTTCCCCTCACCTGCTGGCCGTGGGGCCATCTTTGACAGGTCACTGGGCTTCTCCAAGACTCTGTGTTCTTTTTTTTTTTTTCTTTTCAGATAACTTATTTGACTATTTCTTTTTTTTACACTTGCTGAACTGTCCAAAACTTCAATCTTGCTGTTTCCACCTTCAGGACTGGGAAGCTTAATGTTATCTATGGTGACTTCAGATGGGATGCTGTCATCTTCATCTCTGATTCTGAACTGTTCTCTGAACTGTCTTGTGAACTCTCTTCTGAGCCGTCCGCTTCTTTGGAATCTGACTGATTCATCTCAAACAAAGCCACATTCATTTGTATAACTTTGCCATGAGTCCCACCAGTGTTTTCAGTATTGAAACGACCTGGTGGTGCAGCTGCCATTTCTTTTCTTAGCTTTTCATTTGCCTGTGCCATCTGTGGGAGAAAGGTCTGTACCTCATCCAATTGGGACATGGATGCTTTCTGCACAGAAAGGGAGAAATTCGATAATGCTTATGAAGAACTCAGCACTGGTGCAAGCACACAGTAGGTGCTCAGTTAATTCTTGTTTCCTTCTGCTTGCCCAGAGCCCACCACACACATACAGAGTTCCTCCTTATTGTCTCCTGAATGAGTCTGAACCCCTTGGGGACCAGCACCAGGTCTTATCCCTCTTCGCCCCCAGGACACACCGAGGGCAACCACATGACAGTGAAATACATCAGCTGCCCTGGTGCCAGAGAGCCCGTGAAAGCTGGCTCTAGACAGTGGGGTGGGCTGGGGCAGAGGGAGATGAGCCCTCGTATTTGCTGCTAAAGACTGGAATGGATTCAGTGTAGCTAAAATATGAATCCAGTAGCAGACAAACAGAGCAGGGCCAGGGAGGAATGGTGGCAACAGGAAAGACCAGCTCCTCTTCACACCTTCTGGGAGCTGGCGTGTTCTCATTTCACGTGCATGCGTGTGTGTGTGTGCATGTGTGTGTGTGTGTGTGTATTTCAAGCAACTAAGGCTACAAATGTTTGACGGTCAACTACAGTTGCCTCCCTGGCTGTGAACCGCCCTGAGACTGTGCTATCCGGAAGCTTGTCTCCCAGGCAAAGATGAGGGTGCCCACCAAGGAACTGGGATACTGAGTTCTGGACCTGTCCCCGCCCTCTCCAGTTGGGGCCATCTGCAGAGGATGACACTTCCCAGGGCCTTAGTTTCTGCTTCTGCAAAAGGAAATGGAGCTTCCTGGGACTCTTAGGCGCTCTGGGACAGCTGCTTTGTATATGGGCAACCAGGTGGCTTTGGTGGCAACCAGCAGAAACAAACACAGGCTCACAACCGCAGAAAGGGGTTTTCTTGGAAAGATGTCAGATAGAATTGGGAACAGGGAGGTGTCTGGGGAACCTGGCTGGCAGCGGGCAGGGGGCACAGAGGCTGCAGGAATCTTAGTAGCCACACAGCTGCTGTTACAAAGAACCCAATGACTGCCCACCCTGTGTCTCTGATAGATCGTGAACTTGTCGCTTATGAGGGCAGGAGACTTGATGGACTGTTCCAACAGGACAATCCGCCGTAGGGAGGAGGTTATTCTGCATGAGGAAAATGGAGTCGTTTTACCAAACAAAGTGGGGAGTGTGTGCTCAGTGCTCATGTTCATTACCACTTGGGGAAAACCAAAATGTCCTAATCTCTGAGCCCCTTTGTCCATCGGTCGCACCTGCTCGGCCGCTGTCTTAGCCTTTGCTTCCCTCCCAGGGGGCTGTGAACCAGCTGAGCTTGGCTTTCCTGTGGGGATCTTTTTGTTCAGCTCGTCTCATTTCAAAGCTGCGCTTGGTTTACTGCATAAAGGGGTACAGTGACTGCTGAGACGCAGCCTGGTCTTTCCTGCTCTGGATTTGTCCAGGGAAGCCCACTTGTTCCTAGAAGTTCTGCCTCGCCCAGTGATTGCTTGCCATTTGTCATGGCAAAATATACTGGAGTTATATTTTACAATGTGATTGAAATTCTTAAGGGAAAATCAGTTTGATATTGTCAGTCTGGGTCTCTCAGCGCGTCCTCCTCCCCATCTCACTGCAAATCAAAGGATTGCTTTTATCAATGTAATTCTCAGGCCTGAGTTCCATGGGGCCTCTTCTTCCAGTTTGGTTCAGCAGACATTTCCTGAGCCCCTGTTCCTCCTTGGTGTCTGCTCCTTTGTGCTACTGTAAAATAAGCACCAGCTAGGGATCCTACCATTGAGAAATGCAAAGTCCAATGGGGAGGACAGGCAAGAAAATAGGTGATCCTTATGCCACATCGGCCGTGCATGCTGAGCCAGAGGGCAGTCAAGGGCTGTGGCATACCAAGGGGCCTTGACCCAGGCCAACACAGAGGAGGTGAGGCCCTGGGCTGAGGCCACTGGCCTGGAAGAGCAGCAAAGAGTCCACTGGAGTGGGAACAGCTCTGAGTGTCTCTGTGATGGTTTCTCACCGTCCCAGCGACATGAGCTGGTTCTTCTCTGCTGTCAGGACCATGAGGTGAGGTGTATATTCACAACTCCCCACCTGCAGCCTTCTCTGGATCTCCATGTAGCATCCAACTCCAGGCAGCCCATGAGCCAGTCTCTTTATCAGATGACTTTTATGTTATTGAAAAACATTGATCGGCACCTCCTGGGCTGGGTCCCAGTTTGTGAAAGGAGACTGTGACTAGGTGTATGAACAATTGTAATACACAAATAATGCCACCATGTAATTACTCTGGTATAAGAGAATAATTACACGGGTAATTATGCATTGTAATCGACGGTGTTGCCTGCTCTGCAAATCGTGGCGTCAGTAATGGTTGCAGCCGCGTCACTGTGCTCCTTGAGGCTCATAATAGATGCCTAAGGACCCGGCTGCGATATGAATCCTAATTGTCATGTAATTAGAGAGCAATTAAATAGTTATTTGTACCATATCAATTAGCCATTATGCATTCTCCAAAGTCCTGCAACACTTTGAAGAAAATGTGGCTCTCTCCCTCCCTAACAGGGAAATGGAAACCTGTTCCCCAAGAGCCAGGGCCCATGTGAGGTGGGGCAGGTGCACTGCTGAGGGTCCTTGGCTGTGGTGTCTCTGTGCTCTCTGTCCTCAACATTGACTGTTCTCCTGGTCATGGCTAAAAGAGAAAGGATCCTGGGAAGGTGTCTCTGTCCCCTGGGGCACCAGCATGTCCAGCAGGGCAAAGAGGGTGACTCGGCTCTAAAATCTGGACGAGGACATGGAGGGATGCCCACGCAGGGTCTCCACTAGAGGGTAGCCCTGATTTCTCTGACAAAACAGCATTGGCCCCAGCCCAAGCTTCCCTGGGTTCCCTCTAAACTGACAATGAAAACAGAGCATAAAATAAGCAGCCAGAAACAGAGAGACTATGCCAGCAGCTGAGACCTCCTGCTATGAGGTAAAGAAAGTTCATGGAGCAGGGACACCCTGGCCCCCTGCAGGGAGCAGGAACAGTACTTCATCCTCATGCCACAGCCGTGGCAGCTCTCAGAGAGGAAGACAGAACCTGGAAGGGAGTGAGGAAGGGGAGTGGAACAATCACAAGACAATAATTAGATTCGACCATGGAACTAGAGGCCACTTTGGAAGCCTGAGAGCACAGAATTGACACTGCAGGAAAAAGGAATCAGTGATATGGAGGAGGGGCTGAGAAGACACCTGGACAGCTGGGTGGCAGTAAGAAGATGCTAGGCTGGGAGGGCAACAGAGTCAGCCTGAGAACCACAGGCCTTTCCTAGTGAGATCCAAAACAAGTCACAGATGTGTGGGTGGTGGGGTGGTCAGGGGAGAGTTCTGAAGGGGAACAAAGCCCTGGTTAAGGTGATCCTCACAATCTCGTTTTTTTCTTTCATTATGAAAGGGGTGGAAAAAAAAACCCTTGTAATTTTTTCTCAAAAAAATAAAATATTCTGTATAAAAGATAAAAATGGGTCATTATGAGCATATTTTCAGTAGTGAATTTCAAAATGACAAAATGGATTTGAATGCCTGTGGATAGGTGCAAAAAAAAGTCTGATCTCAGAATTTTATACCCAGCTAAGCTGTCATCTGCAGACTGAGATAAAGGCAACTTCAAATAGCAGAACATCATGAACTGCGTGCCCAGGGACTTGTCTTCAAATGAGACTGCCTGGAAAACATCTCTTGCCAGCAGAGAGATGAGTGAGGTTCCATGTGGGGAAGGTAGAGGTTTACAAGCCCAGGTATAGACGGAGGCCAGGTGAGCACCAGGCTCAGTTTCAAAAGCTGTTGTGAGAATGGATAGACACTGAGCACACATATAAAAAACATGTTTCTGCAAAGGAAAAGCTATTGTCTCAAACCTGGTGTATGTCAATCGAGACTGTGATGTCCAGGAAGGTGAGAGGAAGGTGAAGGTGGAAGGAGAGGCAGCTGGGCCCCTTTCCTGATACAAAGGGAAATCAGAGGTACCACTTCATCACATTAGTTGATGTGAATTTGAAGTTGAGGAATATTTTGAGAAATCCCAAGCAATATTTAGTTAAATCCAATCAGGAAATTCATCACTCACCTTGCTGGAGAAAAAGATGCAAGGAAAACAGCCATGGACAAGAGACTCAGGGCCCACAAAGCGGCGAGGAAGTGTCACAAATCAGAATGCTCATGAAATGAGGAAAAAATGCAAGGCCGAAAAACTCACTGATAACCATAAGGAAATGCTGATTTCTTGCCTCAGTCTCCTAAGGGGGCAATACATATCCTGGGAAGGATAGGACCAGCGAGGATGGTGCCAGAGGGGAGCTGCACCTGCTTTCAAATACTCCCCAGGGCCTGGGGGGATGCACTCCCAATGCCGAAGGATTGACTGTGATGAACCCAAAAGTGTTTTGTGAGCTGTAACATAGGAGAGCTGTTTATTATTATTGAGGAGGAGGCCAGCCAGGAGTATAGACCACATCAGTGAATGACATCATGGTATACCTTGAGAGACTACCTGTGGGATGTCCTCTCTGTGCTGGCACCCATCAGCCCTCCACCCCTCACCAAGAATACCTTCCCCATGAGACAGTCCTGATGCTAGAGAGTCCACCATTAGGATATTAAGTCCCCCAATGAATTCAACAAACACCATTCAAGTGTTTGGAGCTGAAATGTTTAGAACATGTGGAGGTAGAAAGATGAAAAAGATGCCTTCCTTGTGCTCAGGGCATCTTTGATGCCTGGCAGAGATGCATAAAGATTCTGCAAGATAACAGGAGTGCCAGTATTGAAATTGGAGGAGCCCCAAAGAAAAATGTCCTCAAAGCGAAATGCTGTGTGGGCCAAATGCTCCAGAGATGGCAACACACAGGAAAGCAGGAAGGGGTGCACGCAGGACCCTGTGAGAAACATGCTGGCTCCAAACATAAAGGCGTGTTGGAACACCTGCCTCCAGAACACGAGGGCAGAATTCTCAGGGGATCTGAAGACTTGGGACAGGTGAAGTCCCAGATGCTGGGGCTCAGGTGCAAGTGCCTCAGAGTCATCACACTCAAGCTTGTGTCCGGAATCAGCTGCTCAGCCGGGCCATTCACTTGGCAAAGCTCCTGAGGAGGGCAGCAGCATTGTCCACAAGGTGTCCGGGTTCGGGTTTCTCTCTGGAAACCAGAGTTCAGGTCTAACATACACCAACGTCCAAAGACCCCTCAGGGTAAACACTCCCTCTATGTGAAAGTGATGGTAATTGCATGAGACGAACCATTCGAGAACCTCTGGCTGTGTGAGCCAGTTGCTATTAAACTGTCTTGTTTTAATGGCCACTTTCCCAAAGAACAGTTAGGGGCAATCGCTCTGAAATTGCCTGCAAATAGCTTAAAGCAGGCAGTATCCTGAGGGTGCTTTCTGGCAGGACCGTTTCCAATGCGTCCCTGTGCACCTGTGTGAGCCCATGTAACCTGTGCAGGAGCACAGACACCCTCCAGTCCTTGCTGGCAGAGGCGTAAGGAGGCATCTGAGAAATGGCCCAGGCAGCAGTGCCTCAGCTCATCTCTCAACCCTACACCCACAGCTGGGGAGAAGCTTCCATTTCCTCATTTACCCATGCAACTATTTAGTGTCAGATATGGGGACGGACAAAAACAGATATAACCCCTGCTCCCATTCCCTGAGGGAAGCTGACATTGATTTAAAAAACAAACAAATGCATCAAATTGCAAACCTTGGTTGGGTGAAAGAAATGCACAAAGTGTCAGGAAAAGGCATATGTTTACAAGTGGCTCTAGAAGAGGGTCATGGGGGGTTTTCCCTGCAAAAGTGGCATTTGAGCCTAAATCGGAAGGTAAGAGCTACATGGGTGAAAGGAGCAGGTGCAAAAGTCCTGAGACTGGAGAGACCTGGAGAAGATCAGTGTGGCAGCAGGTGGCAGAGGCAGAGCCCCCAGGGAAGCTGTTCACAGGGACAGATGAGAAAGGTGTGGAGCTGGCATGACACATGCCCACTAGTCCAACATAGGGTGCTTCTACAGTGGTTAGGAGCCCTGGAGACAGTACTGATATTCAACACGCCACTCACATTGCGATGGTCATCGACTCCTGGGGGAAATGGGGAGCCAGCAAATGATTTTAAACACAGGATGCCAAAGTTAGGGTTGGGTTTGAAATGATCCTCAATGGCTGGGTAGGAGGGGCCCCACTGGAGCCCACTTCCACCAACCAGGGGAGGGGTGATGGGGGTCTGGACAGTGGGACTGGGTTTTGGCAATGGGGAGAGTAGGGTGCCCATCCTCCTTCCTGAAGCCAGAGACACTGGAGAAAGAGTGGGCTTGTGGGGACCCATAATGAGTTTCCTCCGAAGATGTTGATTTTAGAGGTCCCTTGAGGCATCTAAGTGAGGAGTGGACATTTGGGTGTGTAGCAAAGAGCTCCAAGAGGTGCTGCGCCAGAGATGCTGGCACAGCCTCTGTGGCTGTAACCGGGGCCCAGAGGAGCCCACCCTGAGGGGACATGGGAGCAAAAAGAGAAGGAGGACTGGTTCCATCACTGGCAGGGACTGAGTTGGACACATAGAAAGACCTAGGAGGCTGAGACCCAGTCTTGGGCTCATGGAAAGTCTGCACAAATTTCACTTTTCATGAGAGTATATATATCCTCAAACTTGTAGTCACACAACTAGGATCTAGGGTTTTTTTCCATGCACCCATCTGCCCATCCATCTATCCATCTGTCCATCCGTCCATCCATTCATTCATCCACCCACCCATCCACGACCCATCCACCTACCCACCATCCATGTTTCTACCCATCTACTCACCACCCATCCATCCACCCACCCACCATCCATTCTCTACCCACCCATCCACCTACCACCCATCTACCCATCCATCCACCCACTATTCATCCACCCACTATCCATCCATTCACCCATCCATCCATCCATCCACCCACCCACCATCCATGTATCCACCCATCTACCCACCAGCCATTCACCTACCACCTACCTACCCACAATCCATCCATCTACCCACCTATCCACCTACCACCTATCCACCCATCCACCCATCCATCCATCCATCCATCCATCCACCATCCATCCACCCACCCACCATCCATGTATCCACCCATCTACCCACCACCCATTCACCTACCACCTATCTACCCACAATCCATCCATCTACCCACCCATCCACTATCCATCCATCCATCCATTCACTCATCCTTCCATTCATCCATCCATCCACCCACTCACTCACATATCCGTCCATCCAACCAACCACCTGTCCATCCATTCATCTATCTGTTTATCCATCTATCTACTCATCCATCCATCCCTTCATTTTCTTCCCCGTACCAGGCATACCATTGACATGCTCTCCTCTCAGTGGGAAGACAAGTGTGCAAAACACACACACAAGAAGGGCCATGCAGATGCTTCCCATGGGGACACTGAGGAAAGGGCAGTTGAATTTATCTTTGTTCAGTCAACCAAGGAAGTGCCCACGGTCTTTTCCTCTTCCTTGATCTTACAGTGATCTTAGCCTCATCACCCAGTTGGGTTGGGGGTGCGTTGGTGGGGGGTGAGGGCAGATGGGGGAGAGTGGCAAATAGCTTCTCATATCTGAGTCTCAGTTACTTCATCTGTAAATTGGGGTTGGTGACACTACTCTGGTATCTGGTCATTGTGAGTTCCCAATTACATAAGGATGAGAAAGGCTTTGGAGATGATTGTGTGTTTTATAGACTGCAAAGTTTCTCAGCGATGTAAGGATTCATTCTCTTTATCACACTTATTAAATAGATGGAGATGAATAACCAATCATGGAGACTGAGAATTGGATTAACTGCTCTGGGCTAGATTCTATTATCATAATGATCATCACTGATTCATCCAATGAGTTTTTACCTGGTGCTTTTCCATGTCCAGTGCCTTTAAAAAGGATCATTCCTATGTGTGAGCCATATGAAGCACCTGGCTTTGCAGATACCCCAGAGAAAGGCACACAGGCAATCCCCAGGGCCTCTGAAAGGGGCAGTGGTTTGAGCCGAGACTTGGCCTGCCCTGAGGTGATGCCTTCCTTGGGGAGAAAATGGAAGTGGGGGCACAGTACCCCACGCTGACGTAAAGAGCAGCCCTGTACCCATGTTCCAAACGCTCTGCACCCACCAGCACATTTCATGCTGTGACACCTGCTTCAAAGATGAAGAAAAGGAGGCTCAGAGAGGCACAGCAACCTACCCAGGGATGCAGAGAAGACAAGACAAGGACTCGGGGTCCAGCCAGATGGGGTTCACAGTGAAGCTTCTGAGTTTCCTGCAACCTCAGAGCAGGAGGGGGTGTGGAGTGAGGAGGGGTCCTGGAGCTCTGTCTCTGCCCGCTGTGTCCCCAGGGCTGCTTTGGGGTCCTGTGATCAGTCACCTCTCCTTTACCTGGCCAAGCTGTCCAGAACCACTGCAATGGGAGACTGATGTGTAACTGACTCCATTTGGGAAACAGATTCTCTGAGACCAGGCTTTCTTGACTTGGGCACTATTAATATTTGGGGCTGAGGGATTCCGCGTTGTGGGATGGGGCTGTCCTATGCATTGCAGGGTGGCCTTGGCCTTGGCCCACTAGATGCCAAAAGTACCCCTCCATCAGTTATAACAACCAAAAATGTCCCCAGACATTGCCAAGTGTCTCTTGGGGGCAGAACCTGCTGGGGTGGGAAACCACCACCTTGGGCTGAGGAAGACCCGGTTGGTCGCCCAGCTCTTCTGTAACGGGGAAGAACCTGGCTTGCAGCATAAATACAGGTGAGATGCCACCTCCCCCTGTGCTGGTGCAGTGACCTTGAGCATCCGACAGTGCCGCCTGGGCAGTTCATTCCCACTCACATGAGTTGACGTGAGCAATGTGCCAAGCCTGTGCCCAGCACAGGGATACCCATGCCCCGCACCGCTATCCTGAGCCTGCATGGTGGGTCTGCACGTTCACCTGGTGCCTACCTCTGGGGGCTTTTGGCCTGGCCCACGAGGTCAACTTGTACACCCCTCAGGCTTGGAATTCCCAAGAGGGGCTGTCCCTGCCCCACGCTTCACCCTAGGGCCACTAGTCCAGGGGCCTCTGGCTTTACCCCAGAGCTGGCACCTAGAGCCATGGCTCACCTTCCCAGGCTCCCACATGACTAACGCTCCTCTACCCTGCCTGCCCTGCCCGCCCTTGGCCTTTGCCCTGCCCGATGTCGCTCCTGCCCCGGCCTGGACCTGGGCATTCCTGGTCCTCTCTGTGTGTTTCGGGCCGCTGCTTGCTTCCTCTGCATCATTTGCTCATATCACGGGGTGAGACCCCAGTGCTCTGGCCCAGCCCTCACTTTCCCAGGGAGGGGTTCCCTCTGCCCGGAATGGCCTTCTCCCGTCACCTGCTGCTACACTCTGCCCTGGCCTCTAAGCAGCCATGTGTCCCCTCCGTGAGGGCTGTGGCCTCCCAGCAGCCGTGTGCCCCCTCTGTGGGGGCTGTGGCCTCTGACAGCCATGTGTCCCCTCTGTGAGGGCTGTGGCTTCCAGGCCCGCAGTGTCCTCGGGCTTTTGTGGCTCTATATTTGGGACCCTGCAGCCCCTACAAGCTCCCCACAGACCCAGCCACACCTGGTTTATCTCAGGCCTGACCCAGCTCTGTGAAGCTGGATTGAAGTGTGCATATGCCCCCCTGAGCCACTCTAGGGGACCGATGGTAACATGGGTACACAGAGGTCAGGGCACACCTAGAGGATGCTCAGAACCCTCCCAGCTGAGAAATTCTGCAGGATGTCATGGAGGGCACCCCGATGATGGGTGTGTCCTCTTGGACAGACGGGCTGATGGTGATGGGGACATTGGAGGCTATGGGGAGTGATGCCAGTGGGGACCCAGGTTGGGCAGTCCTGGCCTGTATCATAAGCTCCAGCCACTGGAGCAACAAACGTGGCTGAGATCAAGGCATCGGCTGGAGGTGGCATGGGTCTGGGGGGGCCTGGGTCTGAGCCTGTGCTACCACCTGCCCACTGTGCCATCTGGGCAAGTCCTCCTCCTCTCTGTGCCTCAATCTTCCCACCAGGGAAATGGGATGACAGTAGTTCCCCCTCCGGGTGGTTGTACAAGATGAACCAGCTGCTCTCCACAAGGACAGAGCCCCCCAGTGGTACCCAGGGACCACTCACAAACTTTCACTGTCATTATCACTGTCACCTGTTGGGAGGCGTGACCAGCAGCTCTACTACAGGCAAGGCCAGGCACTGTGGAGTTGAGACTTTATTCCTCACCATTCTGGCTGGGGAGCAGGGAGGGGACCTACCCCAACCACTGTTCTTCAGATGTGTGCTGGGGACCACCCACTGGATTAAAGCCCGGGAGCCTTCTGTGGAGGTCCTGGCCTAAATTCTGGGGACAGGCAACAATCTGAGCAAATTCTCCCGTCCTCGCAGGTTAGGAGCACAGGAAAAATGCCGGCTGCCAAGCCCACAGAAATGGCTTGTAATTACCTTTATTGATTGGTTTGCTCTGCCTCACTCATTCCTATCCGAGGTGGCTGGGGCTGGGAAGCTTCCAGCAGATTCTCAGGGTTTGACAGTCTTTATTTACTCAGCTCCTAAAAAGGGCCTTGGAGAACGCACTGTATTATGGGGTGGGATGGGGGGCGAGGGCTGAATGGATTTTCACCTGGAAGTTCATTTCTGAGGAATTCCTTCGCTGGAGGCAGGTGGTGGTGGGAGAAAGAAGACAGACCCTGCTGTCAGGTAGACAGGGGCTGTGCTTTGTCTCCTGATGGCTTGGGCAGGTGACAGAGGCCATCTCTAAGGAGAAGGTGACAGTGTTGCTCCCGGGGACCATGCAGAAGAGCATAGGAGAGGTGCTCATGGGGCATCTGAGACAGTGCCACACAGGTACACCCCCAAGAAACCACAGGCTCTTCCACCCCTGGCCCCTGTACCGCCATCTTCGAAGTAAAGAAACAGGGATGGCTCCGGGTACATGGGGCTCAGCTGCCAGGACCACTCAGCACCTGGAAAGAAACGCTCACAGCGTTGTCTTCTTACCCATCCTCAAGGCTGCTGGAGAGGGGAGAGGGAGCTTTGCACGGCATTCCATACATTCTTATTTGGATATTGATCCTTGTAAGGCTGGGTAATGAGGTCTCCATTAGCATGTTGATAATCTCCAAGAGCTGGACATTTATTTCCGTATTGACAGAAGTTTCTATGGGTGCAGATGTAGCCTTGGGAGGTAGGGGAATGAGGTTTGCCAAGCGAGATGGGATGGAACATTCTTGTCTGTGGCTGCAGAAGCAAGATGGAGCTGGCCACTGTATCTGGGGACTGTATTTAGTGGGTGGGGGTGGCAGTTGGGGCATCTCGACCTGACCCCAGGCCCTCTGGTGCTGTCTTTGGGTGTCACCTCTTCTTCATAACTTCAGGAGATCAAGGTCAGCAGCGGAATCTCATTCATGCCTGAGTCTCTAGAGCCCTACTCGATGTAGATCTGGGCACAAATGGGGGCTTCACAGCCCTTTGTTCAAACCCACTCAGTTTTTAAATTGTCACACAGGGGCACTGAGACATGGGAACAAGAGAATCACTTTTCTCTATTGGATCCGAGGTCTAGATAGGACTCGAGGCCAAGTAGGAGCCTAGGACTAACTATAAGCATGGAGGGGAGGAGCTGGAAGTCCAGACTAGCCTGGGGAGCTCCTGAAATTAGGTTTGTTCATCCATCCATCCATCCACATATCCGTCTGTGTATCCTTCATCCATCTACCTATTCATCTACCTCCCAATCCATCTATCTATTCACTCATCCATCTACCTATCTATCCATCTGTCCATCTACCCATCCATCTATGTATCCATTCATCCATCTACCTATTCATCTACCTCCCAATCCATCTGTCTATTCATCCATCCATCTACCCATTCATCCATCTATTCATCCATCCATCCATCCATCCACCCATCCATCCATGTATCCATTCATCCATCAACCTATTCATCCATCTCCCAGTCTATCTATCTATTTATCCATCTACCCACCATCCATCAATTTATCTACCCATTCATCCATCTACTCATCCGTCTATCTACCACCCATTCATCTACCCATCCATCTATCCCTCTATCCAATCACTCAACTACCTATCTATTCCTCCATCCATCTGTCCATCCTTCCATTTGTCCACCTGTCCACCTGTCTATCCATCCGTCTACCCATCCATCCATCTACCAATGCATCCATCTACCCATCCATCTATCCATGCATCCACCTGCCTATTCATCCACCTACTCATGCATCCATCTACCTCTCAATCCATCTACCTACCCATCCAACTATTCATCTGCCTCTTAATCCATCTACTCATTGATCCATCTACTCGTCCATCGCACAAGTATTTCTAGAGGACTTACTTGATCTGTACGGAGCGGTGTGGTGGTGATGGTGACTTAGCTCTTACACCATGGAATTGACAGCCTAGTGTGGGGGCAGGCAGTAAGTGAATGATCACCCCATAGATAATTACACTTATCTATTGATTATAATTCATTATCACTAGCTATTAATTGTACTTAATTACCCCATGATTGTGTTGGGGAAAGGGAGGTCAGGGTTCTCTGAAGTAGTGTCACAATGTGCTCGACCCAGGCTGTGGGGAGATGGGAAAGAGGCTGCCCTGAGGAAGTGGTGCATGAGCTGTGATCAGCTGCATACACAAGGGCCCTGGGGCAAAAAAAGGTGAATGGTCAGTGAGTGAGACTGAGCGTGGCCAAAGTGGTGGCTACAAGGACGAAGGATGGCCTGGGATGAGGCTGAGGGGGACAGTAGGCTGTGAATGCTGGGACAGTGATAGGGAATTTGGATTCTACTCAAGAACAGGGGTTGGCAAACATTTTCTGTAAAGGGCCAGATGGCACATACTTTAAACTTTAGGAAAATACGCTGTTTCGTTTTGGTTGATATTGTTTTAGTACACAACCTGCATCTATGTCCCATGGCTGCCATACTGAAGGACCACAGATTGGGTGGCTTAAAGTAACAGAAACATTCTCACACTGCTCTGGAGACTAGAGGCTGACATCAAGGTGTGGGCAGGCTCCTTCCTCACCGCTTCCAGCCTCTGATGGTTACTGGCAGTCCTTGGCTTCTTGGCCACACAGCTCCATCATCCCTCTGTATGGACTTCTCCGTGTGTGTTTGTCCCAGTTTCCCCTGTCTTATAAGAGCACAGCCATTGGATTTAGGGTCTAGCCTACTCCAGGATGACCTCACCTTCACTGATTACATTTGCAAAGTCCCTGCTCCCAAATAAGGTCACATTCTGAGGTTCCAGGTGAGCGTAAGTTTGCACATGTGGTGCACCACTTAACCCAATAGGCCATGCTTTAAAAATGTACAAAGAAATTCCTAGTTCCCCAAAATCTGTCCCGAACATGGCAGTGTGCTGACCTCTGTCCCTCCCCCTGCATTGGCTGGGGGTGAAAGATGTGACCGCAGAGTGGGGAGGAAAAGGAGAAGATCCCACACCAGGCTTGCCCAGATGTGCAGAGCTCTCCTCTTCCTTTGTGGAGGAACTCTGCAAACAATGACTGGATGCCACCATGGGCTGGGGCCTGCTCTCGATCTTGGGAGTGTGGCAGTTAACATCACCAGCAAGAGGCCCTCAGGGAGACTTCATCCTTTATTTCCATTTTCCCAGAAATAAAACTGAGGCTCAGGGGAGTAAGTGACTTTCCCAGGGTAAGCCTAGTGCAGCAGCCATCTCTCTGTCTGCCAGAATTTCCCACATTCATAAGCAGGAGTTTCATGGGGGCATTATTTTATCTGCCACTTGGACTCTTCCCATGCCACCAGATGGTCATGGCTGAATGAGAGGAGCACCGCTTCAGAACTCTGGGCTTCGGAGGGGAATCTGACCCAGCTCTCTTCCTGGGAGCACTTTCCTTGACCACATACCATATGCCTCTGCTTACATACCTCCACTGACAGGAGGCTCACTGACTCTAATGTGCAGCTCAGCTAGAAAGCTCCATGCAGCAAGTTCTGGATGACGCAGATGGAGTTTATTCCCTCTGTGCACGCAAGCAGAGACTCACGCTCGTTTATCTCATGTGCACATACTGTTCCAGAATCCAGACTGGTCTAGTCATTCATTTAACTGCTGTGAATTTCGAGGGCCTTGTTGCTTTTGACTATTGTTAAGCAACATAAGTGAGAACACTTTGGCTAAAATGTAAACAACGTAATTCCAGTGAAATGGTACTCGCTAGAAATTACTTTATGAAACATAAGATGTCAGGTTAATTTATGTGAGAACATCTTCCTCCTTTGCTTTTCCACATTGGTATTTTTGCGTTCCCACAAAAGAAGCTTGCCAGGGAAATGGCACAGTTGTGTCAGCCCAGGAATGCAGGGATGGAGGGTAGGTGTCTCCAGGCTTCACTGAGAACTTGGTTTGTGGGCCATGAGGCTACAGGCCCGGCTTTAAATCTCTGCCCATCTACTGTCACACACACACTGAGACCATTCGTCCCTCTGTGAAGTGGAGATTCACATTCTCTCTACTTCTCCAGCCACGCTGCCTCTGCAGACCCCTCTAGGGCAAGGCCCTTCCTTGCCTCTCCTGGTTCTGATGGCCGGCTGACTGTCCCTGCCATTCCTCTCCTGACAGCTGTCTGCCTTTATTGTCACATGGCATCCTCCCCATGTGTGCCTCTGTGTCAAATTTCCCCTTCCTGTAAGGACGCCAGTCATGTGGGATTGGGGCCCACTCCAATGACCACTCCAGTGACTCAGTTACCGCTATAAAGACTGCAAATAGGGTCATGTTCTGAAGGAGTGGAGGTTACAACCCAGCATGTGAGTCTGGGCAATTGCCCCCATTGTCCTGGGTGGCGGCATTCCTTCTTCATTTGTAAGGAAAGCAGCTCTGGGGTGATGAGGAGCTGGGCCTGAGCTCAGCAGCTGGGAGGTGGCCGCCGTGCTGGGATTTGAACCCAGTGTCGGTCCTGGCTTTCACGCTGTGCTTGTTTCCATGGCAGCCACTGCGCAAAAGCTCTACAGAAGACAGGCCCCACACCACCACTGCTGTTACAATGAGCATTACAAAAATTTTATTCAAGAAAGAAAAGAAGCAAATGGTCCCAGTAATTCAGAGAAAGTACCCAATTTCCAGGCAGTTGTCTGGCTTTTTTTGACTTTGCTTGCCTGAGTTCCCTGTGTCAACAGGCTTGTTTCTTCTGACCTCACTGCAGGAGCTGGACTTTGGAAGTGGCCAGTGGCCACCCTGAACGAGATGCAGTGCACCAGCAAGCTTTGGAAATGAATTTCCCTCATCCGATGCCCGTCGTGTTACTTACTGTTGAGGCTTGTGTGTTAGCTACCTCCAGCCCAAGGTGCTCGGAGGGAGGGGGAGCAAGGGCTGGCCGGCATTTCTGGATTCCGTGGAGACTCCACGCACTCAGGCCGCATTAGCTTCCTCTGACTGAGGGTCAATGAGACATGATTTTAAAGATAAATAACTAGTCTCTGAAGAAATACTGTTTCCAAACAGCTTCCTGGGCTGACCCAGAGACAGAAACTCCTGCCCTCATCCTGGACTCAGAAGTGAGAGGATTATTCTGCTCTTGGAATAAAAGTTGTGGGTTCCATCCTCACCAGCAGATAATGAAGATGGTAATATTATGCTGATGATAGCGTAATATTGTGCTGATGATAATAATATAGTGATTAGAATTATGAGGATGAAGATGATAAATAAGATCATAGTAATTAGGATGATATGATGATGCAATAACGATGATGATGAAAATGATTAGGAAAATATGATGAGGAGGAGGATGATAAATATAATGATTATGATAACAAAGATGATGAGATGATGGTGAAGACGATGGTGATGTGATGATGATGATGATGGTGATGCTGATGGTGCTGATGTGATGGGGATGATGACAGTGATGGTGATGATGTGATGGTGATGATGGTGCTGATGTGATGGAGATGGTGACAGTGATGGTGATGATGATGGTGATGATGACGGTGATGGTGATGACGGTGATGATGTGATGGAGATGGTGACAGTGATGGTGCTGATGTGATGGAGATGGTGACAGTGATGGTGATGATGTGATGGTGATGATGGTGCTGATGTGATGGAGATGGTGACAGTGATGGTGATGATGGTGATGTTGGTGATGATGGTGCTGATGTGATGGAGATGGTGACAGTGATGGTGATGATGTGATGGTGATGATGGTGATGACAGTGATGGTGATGATGGTGATGATACTGATGGTGATGACATGATGGTGATGATGACAGTGATGGTGATGGTGATGATAGTGATAGTGATCATGATAATGATAGATTTATGGGCCCATAAAGCAGTGGCCGGTGGAGCCCAGGCACAGGCGGGCAGTGGAGCAGACTGGTTTCCCTATGAGGATAATAGTGATGATGATAATGTGACAATGGTAGGATGGTGATGGTGATGATGGCGGTGATGACAGCGATAATTAATGATGATGGTGATGGTGATGTGATGATGAGATGACTATGTGTTAATGGTGACGGTGATGACAGTGATAGTGATGATGGTGATGGTGATGATGTGATGATGAAGATGGGGGTGGTAATGGTGATGATGATGATGGTGACTCTGCTATTGCTGCTGCTGAAGATGAAGATGATGGGTTGATGATGAAGATAGTGATGGCCATCACAGTTAATATTTACTCAGCCTCTAATGGATACCACATAACATTCTTATTTTCACCACCACTTTACTGATGAGGAAACTGACTATCAGAGGCCACACAGCAGGTTGGAGTTGGAGTAGTTCATACCAGCTGCAGTGACAAGCAAACCTCCAAGTCTCAGTTGCTCAACACGACACAAGATCACTTCTCACTCAGGGAAGCCCTAGGCCTCTTGGTGGTCCCCCTCTTTGGCTTGGAGGAGACACTCTCGTTCTGAGTTCCCCTAGAAAGTGGCATGCTTTGCTTTTGCTCACAGCCAACTGGCTAGAGCTAGTCACATGGTCTGGCTTACCTCAACAGAGGCTGGGAAATGCCAAGGGGGCACATGGGTATTTGGTGAGTGCTCACATTTTCCGCCACCCAGTTAGGAAGGAGCTGAGCTTAGATTTGGACATAGGTCTGCTGATTCCAACATCCATATTTATTTTTATATTTATTTTTCAAGTGCATTTTAAAATAGTTTAAAATTTTATAACAGTTTTAGATTTACAGAAAACTCATGAAGATGGTATAGAGTTCCTATATACCTTGTCCTCAGTTTCTCTGTTATTAACATCTGACATGGGTATGTACATTTGTCATAACTAAGGAACCAGTGTGGATGCATTATTGTTACAAGTTCAAGCTGTATTCAGATTTCCTTAGTCTTTACCTAATGCCTTCATCGGTCCCAGGATCCTACCCAGCACGCCATGCTACATTTAGTCATCACGTCTGCTTCTGCTCCGTGTGGCTCTCACAGTTTCTCAGACTTCCCTTATTTTTTATAACTTTGACATTTTGCAGAATGCTGGTCAGGTATTTTTTGAAGAATGTGCCTCCATTGGGATTTGTCAAGTGTTTTCCTCAGGATTACGTGGGGATTATTATGGGTTCCTTGGAGGAAGACCACAGAGGTGCCACCCCCATCACGTCGCACTGAGGCCACACATTGCCCACAGGACTTACCACTGTTGGCGCTGACCCGGTCACTGGCTGAGGGCTGTTTGTCAGGCTTCTCCACCATAGAGTTTATCTTTGGCTCCCTTTGCACGCTGCCCTCTTGGAAAGGGGTTCGCTATGCACAGCCCGCATTTAAGGAGTGACTCTTCCTCCCCCTGAGAGCAGAGGACCTGCATAAATTATTTGGAATTCCTCTGCATGGGAGGTTTGTCTCTTCCCCCATTTATTCACTCAGTTGTGTACTTATATGAGGATGGACCCATGAATATTTATTTTCGCCTTGCAGGTATAATCCAACAGCACTTTACTGCTTACGCTGTTCCAGCGCTGCTCACTGGGAGCATGTTCAGTCGGCTGCTGTGTCTCTTTGACATATTCCTGTCATTGTGATTTTTATTTTGTTGGTAAGCACTTCCTTGCTTTCTGGCACTACAAGATGCTCCAGGCTCATCTAATATATTTCCTACCCAGTCCAAGAATCAACCATTTCTCCAAGGAGCTCTGGCTGCTTTTATTGGAGAATGATATTAGAAACCAAGATCAGGAAGCTCAGCAACACCCCTAGTTTTCCCGCTATACCGGAGGTTCTTCACCTTCTCAGCTCACAGTGCCCTTTGCGGCTCAAAAATTTTTCCCAGCACACCTAGGCCAGGCAAGAAACAGCAGCAGCAACAGAAACCTCAAAGCTCCACTTATTAAGCAATTAGGTTCAAACACCTTAAAAGTATTTATGTCCTAATAGCATAGGTATTATTTTAAAATGGCACACATGAATCAAAAGGAAAGTAGTGTCTTTCTTTCATTCTTCACCATTGCTTGTTGACAGACTGTGAGCTTGGGATGTGCTGCATGGCCTCTTCAAACCTTGGCACCAGACCCTGGTAGACGCTTCCATCCTCATTTCATGGTCCACGTTGATTTTCCTTTTCATCACAGCAGCCACCAAACACCTGACTTTGCAAAGAGTTGGTGTCACTGAGAGGGACGGGGCATGATCCAAGGTTGAAACCGTGAACAGCCCCAAACTGGTAGTTGGTGCAGGATCTGAGAAGTGTTAGTCACCGTGTTCCCCTCAAAAGCTTAAAATACCCCACCGCATTCCTGTGAGTTGACTGTGGCTTGGATGCCTCAGCCCACAGTTTGGGAACCCTAGTGCTATCCAGCAGAAGTCCATTGCTATTACAAGGTGGTGGGAGGGAATTCCATGGAAAGTGACTGATGCAGTTCCTCTCTTCCCGGAGGAGTCAGCCATGAGCATACAGCCGGATGTAAACCATTCCTAGGCCTGTCCCCCAGAGTCTCAAAGGTGCTGTGGGAACAGCTCACCAAGGCCAAACTCCACCTCGGCTCAGAACTCCCACCTCACCTGTCTTGGATCTGTGCCAACTCCCGCTATCCTATGGGGGATCTGTGTTTCTTGGGGATGTCTGTATCTGTATCTGTGTGGCAGGCTGGATGCTGCTCCCGTTTCCAGGGTGTTTTCCAGGACAGTGCCTTCGCGGTTGCCCAGCTCATGGGCCACCTCCCAGGCAGAAGTGATTACAGCAGGAGCTGAGAGGTGAGAAGCCTTGTGCCTTGAAGAGCCTTTAGAAATGTCCACAGGAGGAGGAGGGTAGTGCTGCATGTGTACAATATGCCCATTTACAATAGCACATTTTATGTTCAGGGAAGATGTGTACGTGGAGGGCATGGGTACAGAGGCTCCGCAACTTCACCATGGGTTTGTCGGGACATGGAATCCTAAGTCCAGCCACCACAGGGCGGGGCCATCTGCATATGGGTGCACGTGTTCTAGTCACATATAATTCAACAGATACAGGTGTGTACGGCACACATGTCTGACGACTGCAGTGAGGTACAGTGTGAAATAGATGCTTTGGCAAAACTGTGAGGCACTGAGTGTCCTCAGCCCAAATAAAGAGTCCTTCGGAGCCCCTGGGTGGAGTGGCCTCTCAGGAACTCCCTCTTCCCCACCCCCATGAATTTGGCTTTTAGAGACACTCGGGGCTGCCCTGGTAGCGGCTGGGCGACGTGCTTTGTTCTTCAGCTCTGCCGGGCAGCGGACGAGAGCTCCCAGCGTTTCCAAGGGGAGGAGGCTCAATCTGCTGCAGCTGAGAGCAGGGGACCCCCAAGTCGGATCCTGGCTCTATATGCTAACTGCCTGGTCTCAGGTGTTATTGACAGAGCCGGAGAGGGGAGGGAGGAGATCCGTTATTTTGGGTTTCAGTGGCTGCAGAGGGGAGGGCAGTGAGTGGTGGCTTAGAACGCAGCCCGTCTGCTGTGGAGTTCTGATTTATGGGCCCATAAAGCGGTGGCCACCAGAGCCCAGGCACAGGCAGGCGGAGGAGCCTGTGCCCCACTCTATGCTACGGCCTCCAGGCAACCTCCAGTCATGATGGGGCTTCCTGGGACTCGGACCCTCCCACTCCTGCTCCCAGAGGCTGCTTCTGGGCGGGCCCTGTCCCCAGTCAGTGAGGACCCCCTGGGTGCCCCGCCTCGCCCGCTGGAGCAGCTAATGGACCTGTGTGTCCCCATCTCCATGTTGCCGTTTTCACAGGGAAGCCAATCTGCTCCCACCAGCCTCCCACACCGCCCTGCAGATCAGCCTCCCTGCACAGAGGGCGGGGCCCACAGAACTGGGAGGTGGGGCCCAGGGTGGAAGTGAGCAGGCCCAGGGAGGCATTGTGACTGGGAAAGTGGCTACCTGGTTCTGCCTTGTCCCCTTCCCCCCCGCCAGACCCCATCTGCCATGTCTTGTCAGAAAACTTTCCTCTCCAGGAACTCCCAGTTCCCATCCAGAGGGGAGGGTTCTAATTAGTGCCCGAAGCCAGGGTCCAGGGCTCAAATATTGGCAGGGGCTGGGGGTGGGAGGGAGACAGTGATACAGAACTGAATTCCTGACAGCTGTGAATTTGAGAAAATAACACCATGAGTTCATTGTCATCCTACCAGCTGGGGGAGAGGCCAAGTCTCCTGGCCCTGGCTTTGCTGTTCTGCCCCTTTTCCAGCCCACGGCAGGCCCAGGGAGACTTCAGAGGCGCAGGCACTCTCCAGGGAGATCCCTGCCTGCAGCTTTTCTGAGAACCCACCACCCTGTCGCCATCTCCCCACCTGAGTGTCCTGGATTTGTTAAAATAATGAGTCAGCTACAGCAGCCCCACCCCCGGACACGTCTCATGCTGGTGTTGGTTCTAGAAGCCGATGGAACGCAGTGAACCTGGGGAGCAATCACGCATTTGGGTTTCCTGCAGGTGCTCTCTGCTCATCGCCTCTGGGCCAAGCTTTGTGTTGGGTGCTGCAGCCACAGAGGCCGGCCAGATGTGGCCCAGCCTTGGCAGAGGGCTGGCTGGAGAAGCAGCACCCATGTGCCATGTGGAGAATAAGGAAAAGGGCATCCCAGGCAGCAGGTGTGACAAGGGCAAAGTCTCAGAGGTGGGAAACCGTATGGCAGGAACCTGGATGGGTTGGGGATGGAACCTGAGTTCACTCCCCCAGTGTTTGATGAGTCTAGCTCTGGGCCATGCGCCATACAGATGGGGTAGACTCCGAGGGGAAAAGATGAGGGACCCACAAAAATCTGCCTGGGCAGTCCTGTGGGACTACTATGAGAAAAGGAAAGTGGGTCATGGAAGGCTTCCTGGAGGAGGTGACAATGGGCAGAGGTGGTCAGAGTGAGCAAGTGGAGGGGGGCTGGGGCAGGAACTAGGGCTGAAAGGAAGGGAGGGAGCCCCAAGAAACAGGGGGTCTGTGCTAGCAGAGCATGGCACCAGGAAAAAGGGCCAAGGCCAGCAGCTTCAGTGCCTCAGCACCAGGTGATGTTGAATTATGAACATGATTCAGTGTTAATTGTGGTAATTATCATCAGTGATGAAAAGGGACAAATGCATCCCAGTAACAAGTGAGGCTCATTAGCTTCCTGGGACTCACTGACCCCCTCGCAGTGCCAGAGCTGACACTTAACTGCTGAGAGTGTCACCCACTCAGCTCAGCCAATGTGCCCTGCCAGCTGCCCGTCCGCAGGCACCACACTCCATCCTGGGCCCAGGGGAAGAACCTGACAGTTAGTGCTTTGCCCCCACGTATGTCTGGGGGCAGCCGCTGGGTTTGATCAAAGCATCCTTATCTTCTCTCTGTTATCCCAGGCTCCGTGAAACCCAAGGGCCTCCTGCTCTTGAAGTTCCTGGGTTCCCTGTGAGCTGGGCCTTCCTTGGGGTCGAATATATGAGGAGCAAGACAGTAGCACAGGGCTTCCGAAGCCGAGGCCGAGGCCCTGAGACCTCTTAGTCACTTGCCCCATTACTAAAAAATACGGGCTATGCACCCTACTGTTTCTTTATTTACATACCTATGATATTCACCTACTCTGCTAGTATATTCTTTGTAAACATACACACAATTATACATTTTTAAAAATGAGCTCAAAATGAAATCCTTTTCATCCAAGTTTCTTTAAGTGATTTTTTTTGGAATTTAAACTGTAATATTAATGTCCATTAGTGAGAGTAACAGGATATTGAACAGTGCCTTGTTTTTGAAAACCTTAGTTCTTTGTGCTACAGCAAGACTATGCCCATGTCGGCTTGCTTCTGTGCCTGATGCTCGTGGCCTTCGAAGATGAAAAGCATTCTGCACAAAGATGTGTAAGCCGTGTGGGAGGAGGGGCTGGTTATACCATCACTTCCTAAATCATCAGCCTCATTTTTCAGTTTCATTGGACAGGACTGCAAAATTGTTATGTTGAAATTTGGCTGGTACAGCTCCATCAATTGTCAATCAATTTTCTGGCAAACTCACTGAAAGGTGTTGCATTTTTAATATTTTTAACATATTGGCTAACACATCTGAGGCCCCTTTGCTGGGAAGACTTTTAATGAGGCTAAGAAAATTTTATTTCCAAGATTTTAAGGAGTGCACGTTTGAGAGATTTCATAAGCGACGTACATCATTTCATAACATTGGAAATATGTCTAAACACCCATTTCTAAAGTGCCTTGTCATAGCCTAAATCCCTTTGGCACGGAAAGTTTTTTCTCACTTATTATGAAAGTGGCTGCTGATCTTGAAGAGACAAGCAGGATGTGTTGCTGCTTTTTGAAAACATAAGCTGAGTGGTAGACATGAGAACAGCCGCCTTCAGTTCCCATTCAGAACTCGCCTTTTGGTAAAAGAAAAATGCATAATTCACCTCTGAGTTCAACAGCTCTTGAAAGTCTATTGTTTACGAGATACTCCGCCAGCCTCAACAAGCACACAAGATCCCCATGGCTATGCCCATCTCACTTCAAAAGTCTTCTACTGAAAGGTGTTGTCATCTTAAAATTAGCCACTCTGGGAAAACTCTTTGCATGTCAGTGCTGACGGGCCCCCGTGGCAAGACCTCGGCAACCGTGTGGCAATGCAGGGAGAGGGTACCAGTGTCCATCTGGGTCCTAAGGAAAAGTAAAGGCAAAGTTTCCTTATTTCTCAGATAAAACAGAGCCATAAATAGGCTCATACTACTTTCTTGGTGCTCTCTGCTTTAAGGAATTAAGACAAGAAGGGGTGAAGGGAAAAAGCCTTTATGCGGCACAGCAGACTAGGGGCAACAGTCCCTCCTACCAGGCTGCACCCCTGCGGGCATCTTTAGGGTACACAGTGGGCCCTGTGGCTTCAGTCCTTAACTTCAGGGGCTCCCCCATGCAGGGTAAATTTCAAGTGTTGTCCTGTGCCCACTGCCTCTGCCGCGTCCTCGCTGTGCGTGGGAAGCACCAGGCTCATTCCCACTGGTGCACCCCTCTGCCCAGGGCATGTGGCTCTTTGTGTCTCTCCGGAATACCACCTTCTCAGAAGGCGGTCCCTGCCCACTGTCTAGAACCGCCTCCTCTTCCTCCCCTGCTTCTCCTGAGCCCTTCAGCATTGCTTTATTCTCTTAAAGGCATTTGTCATTTTAGAAATTACCTTATTTGTATGTTTCCTTGTTCTCAGTCAGTTTCCCCTAGAAGCCGGAGCATCAGCTCAGAGGGGCCGGTTGGGTCCTGTACACCTTTGCGGCCCCAGGACAGAACTGCATCTTCCACCCTCGGAGGTGAGGTGCAGCGAGGGTGTGGTCCCTTCTCCCACGGCATCACCTTGATGACCGGCTTCCCAGTCACAGAGATAGACTGCGGCGAAGAGAGGTCTCCCTGAGAACGGCTTGTGTGTTTACAGGCAAATGCATTTTTGAACTAGGAAACCGGAACTTGTTTACAGTCATGTCTTAGAGAGTGATGGCGTTGTCTCCAGCTCTTACCCCTGCCTTGCTTGGCACAGCATTGCCTGCCATTTCAGCTATGTGTGTGTTGTACAGAATGTCAGGGCTGGGCACCGGGTGGGACCTTGCCTCATTAAAGGAGAGAGAGGGGCAGAGGAAGAGAGGGAGAGGGAGGGAAGAAGGAAGGCAGGGAGGGAGAGAGGCAGGGAGGCAAGGAGGGAGGGAAAAGGGAGGGAAGAAGGAAGGCAGGGAGGGAAAGAGGCAGGGAGGCAAGGAGGGAGGGAAAAGGGAGGGAAGAAGGAAGGCAGGGAGGGAGAGAGGCAGGGAGGCAAAGAGGGAGGGAAGAAGGAAGGAAAGAAGGGAAGAAGGGAGGAAGAGAGAGGAGATGATTGAGAACTTACTTACTGAGGAATCAGAGTGAAAACTCACAAGAAAGTCACCAGGGCAGGGCCTTTTAGGTCAACCCCCATCAGCAGGAGAATGAGCAGCTCCTATGACTGCATCTGTGGGGCTGCCCCATTCATCTGAAAGATGGCATGTGGCCTGCTCTCCAGGGATGACTTAAGTGGAGGCGTCAGTCAGCAAGGCCTCCGTGTCTGTTAGCCCGTCTCTTCTTTACACTGCCCTTCTGCAGGGGAGAGAAGTCGCTGTGTCCTGACTTCTGCGCCCTCCTGCAAAAGCACTCCAGATGCCTGGGAGCCCCATCATCTGACCTCAATGAAGGGGACCGAGAGGTGTGTTTGGAAGATGAGGGGGTCTCTGCCGTGAGGTCACTTGGTGACGATCTGGGGGCTGGCGGTGCGAGGCCCGAGGCTCCATGTGGCCCGTTAGGCTTCCCTGCCATAAATAGGGCAGGTGAGGCGTCCTGAGAACCCGGCCGCAGCCTCTTCAGTCCTCAGATGAGATTCTCCTCCTACTTCACCCATCCTGGTGCTCTCCATGCTCAGTTCCACAGAAATAGACAAGCCATGTGTGTATTTTTAAATGTTCATTAGCCATATACAAAAAGTAAGGAGAAACAGCCCAAGTTGATTTTAACAGTATATTTTACTTAATCCACTATATCCAAAATATTACCATGTCAACATATAATTAATGTAAAAATTGAGATCTTTTATGTTCTTTTTTCCATAATTAAGTCGTTGAAATCCAGTGTATAATTTATATGCATCTATATGTATAGATGCATGTAGCTCTGAATTCAACTGCTAAATTTTTATTGGGAATTACTTGTTCTATATTTAGATTTCATAAAATTAACAGTTATAAAAGTAAGTTCACATACACACATTGTTCCAAAGACACTTAAGTTTCATAGTAACAGAATTAAATATCAGTTTGTTTGTTTGCTTTTTGAGACAGAGTCTTGCTGTCACTGGGCCGGAGTGCAGGGGTGCGATCTCGGCTCACTGCAACCTTTGACTCCCTGGTTCAAGTGATTCTCCTGCCTCAGCCTCACAAGTGCTGGGATTACAGGCATGCACCACCACGCCCAGCTGATTTTTGTACTTTTTTTTTTTTTAGCAGAGGCAGGGTTTCACCATGTTGGCCAGGATGGTCTCGATCTCCTGACCTCGTGATCTGCCCTCCTTGGCCTCCCAAAGTGCTGGGATTACAGACGTGAGCCACTACACCCAGCCAAATATCAGTTTTTAAAATTAAATTTAAATTAATTAAAATTAAACTGAAACGTTAATACCCCAGTCATACTTTGAAGGCCTGATGACCACACGTGTCTGGGAGCTGCTGGACTGGACACTGACACCTGTGTCCCTGTTTACCCACAGCTAAGCGTTGCCCAGTGTGTTTGCACATCAGGATCGGAGAGGTTAACAGATGGTCTTGTCATTTCTCCTTTTCCAAGTTGAACCCAGCAGAAGGTCCATGTCTGGCTATGAGAGGTTTATGGTCCCATATTCGTAGTGGGTGAAGGAAGGTGAATTATCTGTTGTTTCTGTTTCTGTTCAGTAATTTGACAAATGAATGATCTGAGTTCATAATTAAGAAACTAGTTTTTTGAAAAGCTTGGTTGGTTCTTGAATTGATGAAGTTGGGACTGTCAGCTCTCTAGGGGAAGTCACATTTCAGTGAGCAAACAGGACTGCAGTGACTGGTGCACAGCTGTGTATGTGAGGACGGACAGCTCCAACTGCAGGGTGTTCTTAGAAAGGGGATTAATTAGCATGCGAGGGAGAGAGAGGTCAGCACCGCTAACAGTCTCTGTCTGACCAAAGCCATGCACTCAGCTGAACTGCTGCTCCAGCAAAGAAAAAGCCATGTGTCCTGGCGAGTCATCAGGAGGCATGGGCGGACCGTGTAAAGTCAAAAGTCAGCAGAGATCTATCTACTAATGAGCAATTGCATCCTAAAAATACGAGTATCCTTCCAGCAATCACTTTTAGAAGAGCTTTTTAAAAAATGAGCTGATTGCATCGACTAATAGCATATCTTTGGATTTAGGAAAAGAAAGCAATAGCAAAGGACAAAGCAAGTCACACCCGCCATCGGGTGCCTGCCAGAGCCAAGCCCTGCGGGACCGAGAAGGGGTTGGATTCATCCCTGTGTGTTTCTTACCACAGAAGGTGACATTTGTGCTGGGTGTTGAGGAATGAATAGGAGCTGGCTGGGACAGGACCGGAAGAGCTGGTGCTCAAAGGCCTGTTGATCTGAGACATGGTGACAAAGGGACACATGTGGAAGGTGTGGATGTGGAGAGGTAGTGAGGGAGAGTGGAGTCTGGGAAAGGCAGCTTCTGTGAGCGAGGGGTTCCTGGAATGCCGTGGCAGGGGGTTGAGAGCCTGTCGTAGACTGCGAGGGGCTGCCTGCTCAGGTGTCACAGGGTCCAGGCAGGGGCTGTAAGAACTGGAGCTGGCCTGGCTTATGCCACATGAACCCATGTGTGCCCCACCCAAGGGACCACGGTGACTCAGTTCTATTCAATTTTACCATCTGGAAACGGGGCCGGGTTGTCAGTCTTCTGAGATTGCAGGGGAAATTAGCAGTGTGGATATTCACGTGAAATTTCATGGTCGTTGGATCCCCGTAAGGACAGATATGGTCTTCCGGCCATGCCTGTGTCGGGTTCATTAGAACTCAGCAAGGAGAGGTTTAGGCACAGGCCTGACGGAGTTCAGTTCCTGTGTTAGAGAGATCACAGCTACTGTGACGAGCAGAGGGTGCCAGCTGGAGTTTGGTCCACGTAAGGGAGTGTGATGTTTGTCCAGAGCGGGGAGGGGAGAGGAGGCAACTGACGGAAGTAAGGAGAGGGTTCCTTAAAGACACGGCTCAGCTACCGGCACCAGCTCCCTGGTGGGGAGACAGGTGAAGTCAGGTGATACAGGTATAGTCAGGTGGGTCCACAGGTAAAGTCATGTAGCATAAGGTGAGGTCAGCTAGTGCTATGGTGTGGATATGATTTTTCCCTGCCAAAACTCATATAGAAATGTGGTTACCAATGTGGCCATGTTGGTGGGGAGGCCTAGTGGGAGATGTTTGGATCGTGGGGCCAGACCCCTCATGAACAGATGAATGCCCTCTCAGGACTGAGTTCTTGCTCTCAGAATTGGACTGGTTACCACGAGAGCAGGTTGTACCTTTTTGTGTTTGGTCTCTTTGCAAAACATCATTTCTGCTTCCATTTTCCACCATGAGTTGAAGTAGTGTGAGACTCTTCCCAGATGGGCTGCCTGGTCTTGGATTTACCAGTCACCATAATCGTGAGCCAAATAAATCTCTTTCCTTCATAAATTACCCAGTCTCAGATATTCTGTTTATGGCAACACAAAATGGACTAAGACAGGTGGGCAGACAGGTGAAGTCAGGTGGGCACACAAACGAAGGGGCTCGTGACCTACAGTCCTTTAAAAGTTTTTCTGGTAACCTGCCAGCGGCTTGTGTCTGCGCCGTGAATTACAACCAAATTATCCATCACAATTACTTCCGGTTAATTTGCCCTGCTAAGCCTGAGCCGGTTGATAAGTTTCCTTAATTTTGATCATATGCTCAAGGGAACATTTACTTCTTTCCCACGTGAAGTGTGTCTAACAGCAAACAAAGGAGAATGAGCGTTGAGTGGCTGGGCAGCTGGGGCAGGCTGCCCGGGCTGCAGTTTCGGTCATGACAGGCTTATTCCCACCCCGGCTTCATGGCTTTCACAAGACACATGACCCCTCTGGGACTCCGTTTTCCCATCTATAAAATAAAACACAGGTAGTATTCGATCTTACCATTTCTCCCAGTTTTGGAATTCTCCTCAATTTCATTTCTGTAAAACGTTGATTTAAACGTTTCTATTTGCTGGATAGAAGCCCACCTCATCCCGAAGTTTACCACTTCTAACTGCTTCCAAGGCCTGGCTGTGGATGGATGTCACGGAGCTTCCGCCCGGCTTCCCGTGATGCCCCTCCACACGAGTCTCTGCTTCTCACAGGCTGAATGGGAGAATAGGCAGGTCAGGTGGCTATAACTTCCCTCAGTATTCATGGAGCCTGGTAATGCCCACATGCCCTCTTTCTAGCTACCCCCAACACAAATCCACATGCATGGGGCTCCCTTGGATCGTAGACTATATCACATACTTTTATGTTTCTTCAATGAGGAAATCTCTTAATCTGTTGTTATTTTTTTCTCATCCATAAATGATGATGCATGGATCATTTTAATCTATATTTGTATTGCTATGATTATTTTAATTCTATTTCATAATAATATCTATATACTGAGTAGCTGAGTGCCTACAAAATCCCATGCACTGGGCTAGACCACACCTACCCGTGTGTGTGTGTGTGTGTGTGTGTGTGTGTGTGTGTGCATGCATGTGTGTGCAATTTCATCATATTCTCACAATATTAGCAGGTAGGTGTTATTAAATCCATGTATAGCTAAGCAAACTGAGGCTCAGAGAACTGATTCTCCCCAAAGTCCCATAGCCATCAAGTGGAGGAGCCAGGACCGGAGCCCTCCCCTTGGTCCTCTGGCTTCCCCTGGCTGCTCTCCTGGATTCTCCTCATCTTGTAGGGTCTGGTTCAAGTATCCCTGAGGCCTTAGGGCCAGTAAGACATGGAATCAAGCCTCTTTTGCTATCTTCTTTATCTCTGACACTGAGCATACTTTCGATGAGTGCTCACTCTGCTCTGGGACTTTTGCGAAGCATGGAATGTGCAAAGGTGGATGAGATGTGTCTTGTGTTAAGGAGCTCAGCTCTGTCAGGGAGAAAAACACCTATGCTCACCTGGGGATCCTAGGATGTCAAGACACAACATACTAAGAAACTATACACATAGAAAGAAATCTGCCTGGTGGGATCCAGGAAGGCTGCCTGGAAGAAGAGGCAGCTGTGCTCACCGTTAAGAGCTTGGTATGATGTGTTCATGCAGGAGCAGAATGGGATGAGTGCAGGCAGAGATGCAAGCAGAGGCAAGGAAATGGGGACATGCCTGGAGTCTACAAGTAGATGTGTGTGTTTGCAAGAATATATAAATTGTAAATGGGTATTTGGCTAAAGCAATCACTGTACAGGCTATGTAGGCAAAACCCAGGCTTACTGCAAAACCTTTCCAATTCATTAAGTAACTTGTCATTCCTATGCAAATAGATGATCCAATACTGTTATTAGCTGTTAGAAACTGCTTCGCACAGATGGGCATGGTGGCTCATGCCCATAATCCCAGCACTGTGGGAGGCCATGGGGAGCAGATAACTTGAGGCCAGGAGTTTGAGACCAGCCTGGCCAATGTGGTGAAACCCCATCTCTACTAAAATAATAAGTAATAATAATAATAAATAGCCAGGTGTGGTGGCGCATGCCTGTAATCCCAGCTACTTTGGAGGCTGAGCCATGAGAATCTCTTGAACCTGCGAGATGGAGGTTACAATGAGCAGAGATCATGCCATTGCACTCCAGTCTGGGTGACAAAGAAAGACTCTATCTTAAAAAAAAAAAAAAAAAAGAGAAAAACGAAAAAGAAAAGAAATTGCTTTGCATGTTATATACTTTTCTACAAAGTATTTTTTGGAGAATTTATTTCTTTTAAATAAATGTATTTCTTTATTTCTTTTAAAATCCCTCTCAGAAAGTTTCAGGGATATGTTAATGGTAGCAATATTCTTACAGTGACAACCCTGCATGGACAGTGTTTCACACCTACCTGTTAGGGACCTCCTGTGGGCAGCAGCAGGCATCCCCACGAGAACGGTGGAGCTGTCATTGGGGGAGATGTGTGAACAGTCAGGGCAGGAGCCAGGAGTGGCAAGAATATGAATTCTGAACCTTTGAGTAGGGAGAAGTTCTTCCATCTTGTAAAGTTACACTGGTCAGAATGTTATTCTAAGTTTTAGGAGGTGAAGGTCGATGGAGGAGTGATTCTGACACACACTCACTGGGAGGCCTCCTCCAAATTATAAATAGCTATGCCCTGAGTGGTTATTCTTTGTTCTACATACATTTTCTAAAATCCTTATAACAATCTTATAAGGAAGACATGATGTCACCATGTTACAGATGAGGAAACTGAGGCTCAGAGAAGAAAAGCGATTTGCCCAGGATTATCAAGCTAGAGAAGGTGGACCTGAGAATTGGAACCTGAACTGTCTCATTCAAAACCCTGCATATGTCCTTAATTTTTTTTTAAAAAGCTACAATAAGTTTTTTAATGTAAAATGGAAAAGGATATTAAAACTACATGCAGAAAAATACAAATTATAATATGAATTCTAATTAACATATGAAAAGAGGCTTAGCCTCACTCTTAATAAAAAAACAAATCAAACAACTGTATGTCATTTTTACTTCTTATATTGGCAAAAAAAAAAACTGAGATAACAATAATAATGTCCAGTTTGGTGAGGATATAAGGAAATGAGTGTGCTTCTTTTCGTCTTATTGCATATATTGCTGTTATGTTTAAAACAACAGGTCCGTGCCCTTTGGATCACAGACCACAGCAGATCCCATCCTAGAGAAAAATCAAGGCATAGGTTATGCACGTGGGTGCCATGATATCTGGGATGGAGGAGCCCCCTATTGCAAGTATGGGGGTGGGGGGGGGAAGGGAGGAGAGAGGGGAAGGGGAGGAAGGTGGAGAAGGCAGGGGTGGGGTGCAGGAAACTAGCTGTATCCAGGCCTGCTCCTTTGAGGCCCAGCAAACTCCACCGAGGGCTGGAGCTCTCAGGCAGATTGGTCTTGGCTGCCGTGGGTGCTGTCCGTGGTGCTGACCTGGCTATGCCTCTCCGGTTGCTTAGGGTCCGCCATAGCTCTCGCCCAGCCCTCCCATGCCCAGTGTGGACTCTTGTGGCCAGAAGCTGTTCCAGAGCCTGAATGCTGGGCCCTAGCTCTGCACCAGTGCTTGCTTGCTGTAGACAACTAAAATATCCAAAAGCAGGTTACTCACCGGTAAATTTACCATAGAAATGGTCTCTTTTAGTGTCTTAATATATCTCCTTCTTGTCTTTTTCCATGTCGAGACATTTTTATACTCTGAATTTTTATCATATAAATATCTACCCACATTATCAGGAATGCTTTGTAAGCATGATTTTAAGGGCTTCCAAATAGTCTATGATTTAGGTAATGATGATTTGGCCATTTTTGTTATCACCTACCATTTATTGGAGACCTATGGTATTCTGAGAATATTATGTCATTTATAGGCATTAATTCCAATATGCAAAAGAACTTTGAAATGAAGGCATTATCATTCCCAATTTTCCAGATGCTGAAACTGAAGCTCAGAGAGGTTAAGTTGCCCAAGGTCATACAGGACAATAGGGGCAAAGATGGTTTGGAATCAATGGAAGTCTAATGACAAAGGCCATGATCTCACCACTGCACTGCACTGCCTCCCAAAGTCCTTTGTGTAAAATGATTAAATACATCATGATTATGTCACGCTTTGCTTGCCCTTCACCAGGCAGTTGAACATCTAAATGATTTTACATTGTCAAACACAAGGTTGTTAACAGTTAAAGGATATAAAAGATCTTGCAACCTCTCTCTGTGTGGCCACACCACATCCAGCAAGAATGTCTCCCTCAACTTGAATGCCTCCTTCCACCTGGGCTGGCCAGTTTCCTTAGCAGCCACAGTAGCAGTTTTAGCCTGCAGGCAGCCTGATTGGTCCAGCTAGCCATGCCCACCATGTCACTCATCACTGCCCTCCCTACTGATTGGCTTCTCTTGGGTCAGGTCCCCACCCACCATGGGCTTATTCGTTGAACACAGGACTGTGGCTTCCCAGGACTTGGCACATAGTAGCTGTTCAATTCACCTTTGTGGAAGTGAAGAAAATTGGGTCAACATTCTTGAGGACTTTGGCAAACTGGCTGAAACCCAACTCTAGAAAATTGCCCAGAAACATCCCTGCCCAGGTCAGCCTGGGACAGCAGCCGCCCCCGTGGGAGGAAGTGGGGGGTTGCGGAAAAGTTCTACTGCCCCTGTCCTTGTCTTTCTGACCCCATTTCAGGTGTTTTCTAGTGCTTGAAATAACTCCCAAGCATCCAGTGTTCCTCTTCTAATGACTTAAGGGCACCGTTGGGAGGCATGCCCGCTTTCGAGAGAGGGCAGATGTCACTGATGGTTTTGCTCCAGAAAAGACCTTAAGGATCGTGTATTTCAACGCCTGTACACTCTCTAGAAAAAAACCCTGGAGCTGAAACAGGGACTTCACCTACCCAAGTCACACTGCCTCGTAATAACGAAGCAGGGCTCCAACCCAGGCTTATCCTTAGGCAAGGTGATACGGTTTGGCTGTGTCCCCACCCAAATCTTATCTTGAATTGTAGCTCCTATAATTCCCACGTGTTGTGGGAGGGACCTGGTGGGAGAGAGCTGAATCATGGGGGCAGTTTCCCCCATACTGTTCTCGTGGTAGTGAATAAGTCTCATGAGATCTGATGACTTTATAAGGGAAACCCCTTTCACTTGCTTTTCATTCATTCTCTCTTGTCTGCCACCATGGAATACATGCTTTTTATCTTCTGCCATGATTGTGAGGCCTCCCCAGCCACGTGGAACTGCGTGTCCATTAAACCTCTTTTTCTTTATGAATTACCTAGTCTCTAGTATGTCTTCATCAGCAGTGTGAAAACAGACTAACACAAACATGCTCTTTACACCCACGAAGCTCAAATGTGGTTCAATTTTATTCCCAGCTTCAGCACAGCACAGAGAGCTTAGGTCTGGGGTCAGGGAGACCACAATTCTACCTCTAACATGCTATGTCCTATATGTAGCTGTTACTTCTTGTTGTGTTAATGTCTTCATCTGTAAAATAGGATGAATAAAACCTGCTCCCAGACGCTAGACACTTTGAAGACTGAGATGATGTGTGTGGCTGTGCCTTGCAGACCCTGACCTAAGGTTTTATATGAGGACAGCATCTTGGACTTCATTCACAGTCCACATGTTGGATCCTCATATAGAATCTGTTGCATAGTAGGTGTTCCACAAATGCTGGTTTGCTGAACCATTATTATTAATAGTAACAAATAATCATCGCGGATAAGAAGGGAAGAGTCCAAGAGCGTGGGAATCCCGGTGGCCTCTGAGTTGGGGCAGAAAGAAACATGGATAAAACAGAGTTGGGAACCCCGGAGGCCCAGCTTCTTGACTCTACTATTGGATCTGGCTGTGGTTTGGAAAGCGAAAGAGTTCATTTAAGAAAAAGTTCCTTCCGTGATGGGCTGAAAGCACAGATACTTAGTAGACATTTAGGTCTAGAAAGGAACTTAGACATTCTCTAGTGAGACCCCCTCCACGTTACAGAAAACAAACCTGAGGTCTGGCGAATGTAAGGAACTTACCGCAGGTCACACCATGACAGAAATAGGGATAAAGGTTTTTCCCAGTGACGAGTCTCTCTACCACTCTCACTCTAAGAAACCAAGCTGCCTCCACAGGAGATAGACACGTGCAGAGGAGGGCTTGCACCTGCACCCCTGGCAACACAAAGCCTAAACCGTAGTAGGGCTCAGCTGGAGGGAAGCTGCATCCGAGGCTGAGCATTTTTGCAGGCACAGTTCCAAGAGCGTCATAATTCTGCCGCCCTCAACAGACTGTGTGTGAGATTTCCAAAGTGAAATAAATGCTCCCATTACCCAGTTGAACTGAGAATATCGATGTCATTAGCCTAATTATGTGGGCTGTGTTTATAGACTCCCATGCTAGGCTCTGGGGGATGTCAAAATAAAGCAAGCACATTGCAAAACACAAAGGGGGATGCAGCGGGTGTTGTGAATCTCTTGTCGTGATTCCCGGCATGACGGCATTTGTCAACACGCACACCCTGAGAGGGCGAGAAACAGCGGCTGTCCCGTCTGACGTGTCAGAAGGTCTCAGAAATTGCTGTTAGATGGACAGGAGGAAGGGCGGGAGATGATGAAAGAGCTGAGAGAACCATATAAAACAAGAATGTAATTTCCTCTCCGGGCCTTATTTTCTTTGGTGGGGGATGGACATGGTGTTCCAGGAAGGCTCTTACATCTCCCTGAAGCAGGTTCGTTGGGGTCTGAGCTATCTCAGGAAGAATGAGCTGGGCTAAAGCCATCAGCTGTAGTGCAGTCTGCATTCCTGCACTGGTATGTCAAAACCATCCGGACTTTGGCCGGGCGTGGTGGCTCACACCTATAATCCCAGCACTTTGGGAGGCCGAGGCAGGTGGATCACGAGGTCAAGAGATCGAGACCATCCTGGTCAACATGGCGAAACCCCGTCTCTACTGAAAATACAAAAATTCAGCTGGGCATGGTGGCGTGTGCCTGTAATCCCAGCTACTCAGGAGGCTGAGGCAGGAGAATTGCCTGAACCCAGGAGGCAGAGGTTGCGGTGAGCCGAGACCGCGCCATTGCACTCCAGCCTGGGCAACAAGAGCGAAACTCCGTCTCAAAAAAAAAAAAAAAAAAAAAACCATCCGGACTTCAAAGGGGAGGTTTGGGCCGCTGTGTGGGAGAGGAGTGTGGATGGCTGAAGCACACCAGAAAAGGGAAGCAAGCCTGAGGCTGTCTCTGGGGCCCTCAGGAGGCAGCCTGGCCCCTGCATCAGGCAAGTCCCCCCTGCACCCCATTTCTGAAATCTACTTGTAGCCTCCCTTTGCTGAAGCTGCAGAAGAAATCACAGGACTATCAGGGGACCGGGATTTCTCTCATCTACCTCTTCAAGGTATTGTAGATACAACTTACAGTCTAGTCGCTCACGTATCACCTTTTTATCCTGTATCTTTTGTGTTCATGAACTCACTGCACCATTTTCATTGTTTTATGTGAATGGTTTCAATGCTCACAATCTGTTCCTGCAGTAATTCTTGAGTTATTAATTCTGATTCACCTCTCAGCTGGCTAGGGTACATCTCCAAGGACTGTTTGGGAGGACGCCTGTGGCGGAGTGGCCTGGCCGTCAGGATTTTCCTTTTATCGACTCCATCACTGTTGAAGGACAGCTTGACTGGAGATGAGATTTCTGAGTCACTCCCTTCCTCGCAGACTGCTGAAGCAGACTTGCTAAATGCTTAGCCTTATGGAGGGACCCACGCCAATCCGACAGTTCATTTATCTCGCCTGGTTTTCTTCTTCCTTATAGTTAAATATTTCCATTGGGATAGGTCTCATGCCTGCCTTCTTTTCATGTTGACCTCGTCTTGGACATGCTGAGCTGCCTCACTCTAAGGCTCCCCTCTGTCTTTGGCGGCCACTCTGTTCCGATTGTTTTGGCTTCTCTCTTGGGAACTCCTGTGATTTGGGGCTGGATATCTGTGCCCTCCTCTTTAAGGCCATTTTCCCCCTCCCATGAATTTAGCTGGTTTTCCTCCTTCTGCCACCTTCTGGGAGAGCTTCCAAAGTCTGTCCAGTCACCGATTCTGTTTCTACGTTTTCATTCTGCCTTTCACTGCCCCCAGTGACGATCTTTTTTCTTTAACATTTATTTTAAGTTTCGAGGTACACGTGCAGGATGTGCAGGTTTGTTACATAGGTAAATGTGTGCCATGGTGCTTTGCTTTGCAAATGAACCCATCACCCAGGTATTAAGCCCAGCATCCATTAGCTGTTTTTCTTGATGCTCTCTCTCCCTCAGTGCTCCCAACAGTCCCCAGTGTGTGTTGTCCCCCCTCTGCCACTGTGTCCATGTGTTCTCATCATTCAGCTCCTCCTTATAAGTAAGCACACGTGGTGTTTGGTTTTCTGTTCCTACGTTCATTTGCTGAGGACGATGGCTTCCAGCTCCATCCACGTCCCTGCAAGGGACATGAATTCTTTCCTTTTTATGGCTGCATAGTATTCCATGGTGTATATGTACCACATTTTCTTTACCCAGCCTATCATGGGCATGTGGCTTGATTCCATGCCAGTGACAATTGTAATACCACTTTTACTCAGATATTTTTCTTTCAGGCTTTTGTTCCTGAAAGCCTGTACCTTCTTACATCCTCCTCTGAGATCAGCCAGAGTCTACATTTCTGCAGGTTTTGGAGACAAGTCCTTTTCAGAGACGGTGTCTTTCGCTGAGTCTTTGGGGTAGCGTTCTTTTCTGTATGGCCGCTGAGTTCTTTCACAAACTCCATGCTGTTTTTCCTTCTGTTTTCCAGCATAGCCATCTTTGAGAAAGGATAAAGCTGTCCATAATGGAAGGAGATGCAGGTTTCATGGCTTCATCGGCCGTGCACATGGGCCCTGGTGCGCCCCTCCTCAGCTCCCCCTGGACGGCCCCGGCCTTTCATGCTCTGCCATTGTGGGGGCTGCAGCTCCACTGCCTCATGAATCTCTTCCTCTCTCGTCCCAGAGAATTCAGGAGAAGTTCTCCAGGTGCTGTCCTCCTCCCAGGGCTCTACAGGCCCTTCGCCAGTCCCCCACTCCTGTCTCGTGTTTAGGAAGAGTTTTGTCACTGCAGAGATTTAGCAAGAGAGAGTCTGACAGGAGGGCCTTGGGGCAGGGCTCAGGCCACTCATAGTGGCCCCACAGTCGGGGAATGGTGATTCCTGGTGGTCCAGGTGTGGGGCGTGGCCCAGGCAGGGAGGACAGGAGGCAGCTTCCGTTCTGAGGGACCTGGTGGGGCTGCTGTGTTGCAGATGGTGAATTCCATGTGCGGCAGCCACTGGCTCTCCCCACCTGCCTCCCAGACACTGCTCCACAGGCATTCCTCCCGGACTGCAGCAGGGGAGAGGAGCTCTTGGCATTTCCTTCCTGGTATTCAATATCGCAGCGAAGTTCATGGTTTTCTGTGCTGGGGTGGTCATATCCAGGCAACGTCAAGGAAGCCTTTGGGATTGGTGGGCCGAGTGTGGTGTTAAAAGGGGGCTCTCAGGGTAGAGATTTTGAGGCAGCACTTCCTGCACCCCAGACCAGAGCTCCAGGAGCACAGAAAGCTTCCCTCATGGGAGGCCTTCTCCAGATGAGCTCTGTCCCGGTGAGGAGTGAAGGCTGAAACTTGGAGTGCCTTTTGCTTGTCTAGGAGGCCTGAGCTGGTGCTGCTGAGTCAGCCCTGTGGTGGATGATGATGATGATGATGATTATTATTATTATTATTGGAGAAAGTCATTTATTTAGGGAGAGAAACAGGAGGAGAGAGAAACTGCTAACTCTCATGGTGAGTGAGAGAATCCAGAAACACAGAATCCAGGAGACGAAAGCAGCTTCCACACTGAGTGGAAGAGAATAGAGAGAGGGATGGCGTTTAGGAGGGGAAGACAGGCTTCCACGAGAGTGTGTGGAAGGGGACTCCAGAGGGGAAATCCAGGAGAGAGAAAGAGACCCAAACGTGGAGTCCCAGCCCCGTGGTTTTGATGACTTTAGCTCTGAGCATGCTGGGGCCAGCTTCCTGGTATCATCGGGAAACCCGCAGAGGAGCAGGGGTGGGGTGTGCGTCGTCAGCCTCCTGCTTGGAGAATGGTGTGGGGACATGGTGGGGGGAGGCCTTGCCGTGTGCCCAGCAGAGCTGGGGAGATTTCAGCCCTTGCTTTGGGAGCAAGCTTTGGACCTCCTCCTAATAATGCTAACCTGACCAGCCTGCGTGGAGCACTCGAGATGGCTGAGCTTTGCTCTAAGGATTAACTAAGCTAATCTCCACCACCACTCTGGGGAGGCAGGAGCCGGCATCATCCTTTTTACAGATGAGGAAACCGAGGCACAGAGAGGTGGAGCAGCTGGCCCAAGGCCACAGCTGGTGAGTGGCAGAGCCACCACCCCCTGGGACATCTGGCTCAGCGCCGTGGTCCTCGACCTTCCCCTCACAGCTCTAGCCCTGAGGGACAAGGGCTTTCTGAGTCCAGTCAAAGTGCACAGAAAATGAGCACATGGGTGTGGCTGCACACCATTCGACTTAAACACTGCCAAAGAAGCTCTGTGTCCATCACCCAGCTGAGCCTGCAGCAGGCCAGCTGTTTCACTGACCCCCACATACCTGCCATCCTGTCCTGGGGAGACAGTGAGACAGGCCAGAGAAGAACCCGGCTCCTAGGAGTTTGCATTCTGCCAGGGACTGTCGTCAGGGTTGGAGATGAGACTGATGAATGTGCTTGGTTCCGGGCAGTGCCTTGGTTAGGCCCCAGGTGGGCCAAGGCTCTGGTAGCAGAAAGGCCCATGAGGTTTCCTAGAGACCAGGCCACCTGGAGTCACCTCTATCCTCCCCAACCCTGGCGCCCCAGCAGCATCTTCAACTTCCCAGGGGAGATGGGAGCACAGCTGCAGGCTTGGCCCAGGCACGTCTGCCCACCTCCCGTCACTTTATAAATATCAACTGGCCTGCAGGGGACTGTTTGCCCCCTCCATCCAGCCACAGGGCCTGTCAGGACGACAGTGGCTGCCCCAGTCCCTGGGCCTGTCTCTGGAGCACCCTGTTAGGCTGGCCCATCTGGGGAATTTGTTTCTAGAGTCAATTTGTCATCTCTGTAACAACCACAAAAAGATGGATTGCTTTCCTGTGACAATAGAACACACTTTATTGGGCCTTTAAAACCAATCGCTCTAACTGTAAAAAGTGGTCTCAGAGGATTCATCAGAGCCCCTGGGGACAGTTTTTTGTCTGTTTGAGAGCCCACAGTGTCCTTGGTCCCCCAGTCCCTGGGTCCCCGGAGAGAGGAGATCAGCGGGGATTACAGTGAGAAACACCGCCCTCTGCGTCCTCTGGATAGGGAAACGGCTTGTTAACCAGAACGGCTGCGGTCGGTCGGCAAACCCTGCTTTTTTCTCAGCTGCAAAACCGCATTGAGAGCCCATTTCTCAAGTGTCACATTGGAGCTGGCCTCGGGCTGTGAAACGTCCCCCACGAAGCTGCCCTTGGGTTTCTTTAGGCTGATGGAACGTGCAGATGAGGAGGAAAGGCTGTATTTTCACCTGGCCTCTGGGTAGGTGTCCTTTGTAAGTGGAAATCCCTACATTTGTCCTGGGGGGGCTGGGTTTCTGCCAAGGCCACGTTGGAGGAGGACCTGGGGAACCAGCATTTAGTGCATTGAAGGTCAGGGAAGCCACAGCAGGAGACCCAGTTTTGAATCTGCTGAACAGGTCTCAGAGGCTCAAGTTTCCTTTGAGGTTGAAGAACTCCCCTTCTGACTTTGGTTCAGGAGGATTGCATGGGTTGGCCTTACCAGTGGACGCACGTTGGCTATTGGGGTCTAAGAGTCCGTGTAAAGGCATTTTGTATTCTTCCTGGAAAACGAGAGTTGAACATGCATTCAAGGGAAAACTGGTTGGAGTTCCTGTCCTGGAAGAGGAAGGGCATTGGGAGAGAACACTGGCATTCATTCATTCACTCATTCATTCACAATACAGTGCCATGAACGCTTACATCATGGTGTGAGCAAGACTTTTTTGGTATATTTTGATTTTTTGCTTCTGTTTGGTTTGGTTATTTTTCTAAGCACAGAGGAGGTGGCTTCACAGAGACATGGACATCGAGTTGGTTTTATAGGGATTTTTGGCAATTCAGACAAAAGTGGATAAGGGCTGTGGGCCCATGTGGGAAGACACAGGGGACTGAGACAGCACAGCCTACCGGGACACAGTGAGCGGCCCGGTGATCCCAGCGCATAGGAGGTGTGGGGGGAAGGGGCCAGCAGGCTCGGATTTGGTTCTGAGTGCTCTCAAATGCAGTGCCAAGAGTTTGGCTTTTCCTGGTAGGAGCCTGCAAAGTCTATCTTGGAGGCCCGTTAGGAGGCCTTGGCAGCAACCCAGGGGTGAAATATATCAGCAGTGAGAATGAAGGAGAGGTCAGAATTGGGGGGGACTTGGGGCATAGATGTACGGTATTTGGTGGCTGGTTGTTAGCAATGACACCAACAGCAGCAGCAGTGGGAACCGTAATCCTTTATGGGCATGCCCCCTCAGCTGAGCCCCATTCTAGGTGCCCTAGGTGCCCTGTGTGTAGTAATACATATGAGGACGTATGTGGTAGGGGCTATTTTTATCCCCTTTCTACAGAGGAGGAGCCTGAAGCTCAGAGAGGTTAAGGAACATGCCTGAGGTCACACAGCAGAGAAAATGGCAGAGCCAAATTTGAACCCAGACATCTGGATCTGCCTGATATCTAGAGCAGCACAAATATGGAGACTCAGCAGGTCTGCGTGTGAACCAAGGGCTTTCCCTGTGACTGCCTGGGGCGCAGGATGACGGTGCCATTGGAACAGTGAGGGGACATGAAAGAGGAAGGGCTGGGGGAGGCATTTCTAAAAGACAGCCCAGAAGGGGAATGGCTGTTTATTGCTGTTGCAAAGGTCTGTCTCTTAAAACCCCAGTCAAATAAGAGAAGGAAGCAGTGCATTGTGGCTGCGCAGACCCTGCCAGGGTCAGCCTCGTTTATGAAGAAGAAACAGTAAACTGAAAGCATGACCTTCTCTAGCGATTTGTCCCAACATTAAATAATGACTAATTTGAATTTAAATATGTGGTGGAAAATTATGCTCCGATCCCTTCTTCTGGAAAGGGTTTGGGGTGTTTGATTACTGAATGAGTCATGCATATTCATCGCTGTGCTTTCATCTTGCCAGTCAGGTCCCCTTTGTTACTTGCTAACTTTCAGAAGGAAAGGGCTTGTGAAGACTGTGAAGGTGGCCTGGCTCCTCAGGTCCTCTCCCAGGGAGAGAAACGCCTCCAGGGCAAGAATGAGCTCTGGCCGGAGAGTCCAGAGAGTGGACTTCTCCCCTCGGGAGCTGGGCTGGGGCTGGGCTGGGGCATTGGGTGTCAGGAAGCATTCTCACGCGTTTTGTCAAATTTGAGCCTCAAAAGCACGGTGGGTGAGGATGGAGGTAGACGGCTCCATTTTTGTGATGTGGAAACAGAGGCCCAGAGACAAAGGGGCAAGGTCACAAGGGCTAATAGGGAATGGGGCTGGACCCCCCCACCATGGTCCTGTCCCTGTCCCTGGGAGACTTCATTCCTAAGATTCATAAAGTTCAGGGGCCCCTGTGATGTGTTGGGTACGGCACAGCAGGCTTGTGGCAGAAGTGACTTGAGCTCTGAGCCTCATTTTTCCTGTCTGCAAGGAGCAGTTAGTCCGGATGAACCATGCCCCATGCCCGTTTTATTTTATATTTGTTTTTTGAGACAGAGTCTCGCTCTGTCACCAGTCGCCAGGCTGGAGCACAGTGGTGCGATCTTGGCTCACTGCAACCTCTGCCTCCCAGGTTCAAGTGATTCTCCTGCCTCAGCCTTCCGAGCAGCTGGGATTACAGGCATGCACCACCACACCCAGCTAATTTTTGTATTTTTAGTAGAGATGGGGTCTCACCATGTTGGCCAGGCTGGTCTCGAACTCTTGACCTCAAGTGATCCGCCCACCTCGTCCTCCCAAAGCGCTGAATTACAGGCATGAACCTCCACGCCCCTTTTATAAGCAATGGTTTAAAAGCAGATAATCTACAAATGACCAGCAGCTGTGTTGGCATTTGGTTTCATATTTATATAGTATTTGGAGATCCCACTTATGGTGGGCTGAATAATCCTATCCCACATAGCCCCACCATGAAATGCATGTCCTGATCCCCGGAGCCTATGCCTGTGGCTCCCGATATGGTGAAGGAGAGTCCTGGTGTACCCCGGTGGATGCAGTCAAGTCACATGGCTCCTTAAAAACAGGCAGCTGTTCTGGGCTTCGGTGGGAGGGAGCCATGACTTTGGAAGAAGCTCAGAGAGGTACAGCATTGATGGCTTTGAAGATGGAGAAAGGGGCCGTGAGCCAAGGAGTGCAGGTGGCCTCTGGGAGCTGGAGAAGCCCAGTACATAGATTATTCCCTGCAGCCTCCAGAGGAACTCGGCCTTGCTGACACCTTTTTTTTGAGATGGAGTTTGCTCTGTCACCCAGGCTGGAATGCAGTGGCACAATCTTGGCTCACTACAACCTATGCCTCCCACGTTCAAGCAATTATCCTGCCTCAGCCTCCCGAGCAGCTATGATTACAGGCACCCACCACCATGTCCAGTTAACTTTGGGATTTTTTTTTTTTAGAATAGACGGGGTTTCTTCATGTTAGCCAGGCTGGTCTCAAACTCCAAAGCTCGACGTGATCTGCCTTGCCTCAGCCTCCCAAAGTGCTGGGATCACAGGCATGAACCACCACACCTCGCTGCTGCTCACACCTTGATTTTAGCCCAGGAAGACCCATGTGAGACTCCTGCCCTCCAGAATTGTGAGAGGACAAATGTGTCTGGTGTTCAGCCACTGACGTTGTGGCAATTTGTTATGGAAGCAATAGAAAACCAAACATCACCTTTCTATATAGGAGGGAGCTTTCTTGTCCTTAAAATGTAGAAAACATCTTCTTTGTAGGCTTGCTGGTAGCTTTCAGTCAGGAAGGGATTTGCAGGTGTGGCGGCCACATGGCTGTCATCTCACGGCACACCACAGGTCTCAGTAGAGGAAACTGACGCTTATAGCGCAGCCACGGGGTGAAGTGCGTGGGGGGCAGCGCCTGCGTCCCCAGCCCATCCTTCCTTCTGCTTTCTATGTCCTTTTCCTTCCACTTTCTCTTCCTCCTCCTGCCTCCCTTCTTTTCTCGTGCACAGCCCCCTTGGGCTCTTCCCTCCAGCTGCTGCCGCCTCCATTCTCCTTCCTAACAAGGCATCTCAGCCATCCCATCACTTACGCTCCTGTTTTATAGCCAGAACCCACAAGCTGTCCTGCCTGAGTCCCAAGGCTGGGAGGGACTAGATTAGGGCCAGAGCCAGCGCCGCCTCCCTCCAAGCCTGGGACTACCCCCCGCCAGCTCTATCAGGCCATCCAGGGTGGACCAAGGAGGCACTAGGAAGGGCTGTGGGGAGGCGGAGGATGCTGGCAGGCTGGTGGGGCTGGACCCACCGAGTGGGAAGCATGGGCTCCTGGCTGTGGCAGAGCTGATGCTCATGCTCTCCCGGGGGTCACAGGGTCAGCCACCCAGCACGCTCAACCCTGGGCACTCTCTCTGGCTCTTGGCAATAGCTCTTTGGAATTCCGGCTCACGAGGATTAAAGAGGATGAGGGGAGTGTTAGCTTTGAAGAAAATCCCAATCTTTCCCCATTGCCTCCACAGGGCCCCGAAGGGCTTTCTAAAGCGCCCCATGGCAGTAACGAATCCTGGCGGAGGCCTCTGACCCCAGCAGGACTGTCGTCAGGGTTGCCCGCCGCACGGACGGGTGGGTTTCCTCGAGCCCCGCTGCCCGCGCTCTGCGGTGTCTGTGCTTATCTGGGATTATGCTTTTCTGTGCTTCTGTGTCAGCCTCCAGGGGACATTCGGGACCTCCTCAAAGGATTATATGGGGCCATTCCAACCAGCCAACAGAAAATCCCAGCAGGTCGTGGATGAGAAAAAAAAAAAAATCCCCCTTTAAATTGGCAGAGCAGCTAGGAAAGCGCCAAGGCTTTCATTCCGGGGGTTTTAAGCACCACATGCAGCCCTGAGCTTCTCCCCTTTATACTTGAAAAAGATACGCTTCGAGTTCAGACTCTCGACAAAGCCCCTTTCATTTTATTCAACGCTCTGCTGCTTACGGCTGCCTTGCCTGGCCATTATTTTTGCGGGCTCCCCCAACTACCCACTTTCATCCACAGCTGCTGCTCTAATTATTATTTTTTTTTTTATCAAATCCAGACTGAATCTGGGCACACTGGTATTTTGGAACCAAACAGACCGGTTCTGCAGTTTTCTTCCCAGCCCTGGTGACTGCGGTAGTGAGCTCAGGCTCCTGAGTGTGGGTGTCCTCATTCAGAAAATGGGAGAAGGCTCAGTGGAGAGCATTACCGGCACTCACGAGCACGCAGCTCCCTTCTTTCTGGCGATCTGAACGACTGTCCTCCCCAGCCCCCTTCAGCCGGGCGTGGCCATGTGGCTAGCTCTGGCCAGTGCCATGGAGAGCACGTGCTGAGAGACACTTCAGGCTGGGATCATGAAAAGCCATATGCAAATCTGCGGTCTCTCTCCCCATCTCAACAATGGAGATGGAGCTTCTGTTATGCGGGATCCCCGAATGACTGTGTGGAGCGGAGCTGTGCCAACCCACTACGGACAAATAGCATGAGTGAGACAGAAACCATTGTGGTGGTGGGTTGCTGGGACCTCAGGGTGGATTGGCAGCAAAACCTCGCCTATGCATTCTAGCATGTAATGCCTGTCTCACAATGTGGAGATCTGTTGAACGAATGACGTAACCCACCAACCAGAATGCCCTGCTCATAGCAGGTATAAAGCAAATGCTAACAATTTCTCCACCTGAAGGTGGATGCCAAGGAGGTGTTTCTTGGGTTAATCTACTGCTGTGTGGCAAAGTGCCCCAAACCCTACTGGCTTAAAACACCAATTCATTGTTAAAACCTATAGAACTCATGGGTTGAGAGGGCTCAGCTGGAAGGCTTTTGCTTGGGGTCTCACATGTGGTGGCATTCAGGAGATTGAGGTTGCAGTGAGCCATGATTGCACCCCTGCACTCAAGCCTGGGTGACAGAGCAAGGCCCTGTTTCAAAAACCAAATGAACAAAGCAAGCCAGGAGGGTCAGGTGGACGTACAAGTCTTCTGACGGCCAGTGGAGTCTCGGAACTCCCAGAGCATCACTTCCTGCTATGATCTATTGGCCAAGGAAGTAGCTCAGACCAGCCTAGAATCTGGAATGGAAAGAGACTCCACCATCTAGCAGGGGAGCAGCCAGGTCCCCTGTAGCAGAGCAGGTGGGGCAGGAGGGACTATTGCAGTCTTCATTGGAAAGCAGGCTGTGACAGGTGCCTGCAGTCAAAGGGCAGGACCGCCTCCTGGCAGAGGGACTGTTCATCCAGCGAGGGCTGTGAGAGGCCCAGGTGTCCTGCTCCCCTTCCAAGGTCCTTCCTTCCCTGTCCCCAAACCCTCATGCTCCAGGCAGTGGCACTTCCATCCTCACGCCTGGGTGAGACTCAGTGGTCACCATGTTCCAAGCGGTGCTACTGTGGCTCAGAGCCCAGCCGAAACCTGGCCAGCCTGGGGGCAGAGGCGGGGGCGGCCCCAGGCGGGTACTGGGAAGCCAGAGCAGATGTTGGCAGTTACAGGCAGGGGTGCCACTTGCCAGTTAGCACAGGAGCACTGCCACTGAGAGGCTGTAACTTCTTTTACAGAAATTGTCCAATTTCGAATGAATAATATTGTCATCATGGTTAGACTCATCAGCTCCGGCGATACCTCTGCCCCTCTCGGGAGCCCCAGCAGAAGAAGGCGCCACTCGGAGACTCATTACTCATCAACCAAAGTGCTCTTGTTATGGGAAATGAAGACCAAATGGGCGTTTATTGGAATCTGTCCTGACACCCTCCACTGGGAGGCCGTTTTTAGTGAATTCGTTTATTCAGCCTCTCTTGAGCACGTCTGTCTGCCAGGACCTGGCTAGGTCTGGTGATACCAAAATGAAAGCGCCCAATTCCTGCCCTCAGAATGCCCCTAGGCTCCAGGGGAATAAACAAGACAGAGAAGGGTGGGCAAGGCTGTCGGAGCGAGAGCTGGTACTCTGCCCGCGGCTGCCTCAGGAAGCGCTCTGGCCTCGGGATATCCCTGTCTGTAGGACGAGGGTCATCGTCCACCTCTGCAGCTGTGGCAGGGCCCACGATCGTAAAAGCTTGTCACCTGCCACAGTGTCTGCAGGTGGCCTGGAGTGGGAAATAAACGGGAATGCAATTTTTGGAAATTACAGAATGGATGGAGGTCTTCCCTTCTCCCTCAGCACACACGCACAGCTAGAAGGCAGCTGCTACCCGAGGAAGGGCAGGCTTCTTGCTTGGCTGGAAGCCCCAGGCGCTCTCCGGGGGCAAACCTGCTCTCCTCCTCAACTCTGTCCTGCCTGCTCAGGGGTGGGTGTGAGGTCAGAGATCCATAGGATGGGACCTGCAGCAAACAGACCTGCCCGAGGTGCATCCTGCCTCTAGGACTTTGGGCTCAGTGCCCTCCCTCCTTCTCTTCCTCCCTCCCTGATTTAGGAAGCCCCTAATTTACAGTGTTGAGAGGAGCATCCTCTTCAACTCTGGCCACACACAGGTGTCTGAGGCAGAGTCTGAGTGTCTACCCGTGGGTGTCTTGGAGTTCGACATCTGGGTCCACACCACGCTTCCACCACTGTTCAGTGCTCACCCACAATGTGGTGAGGACCACAGCCTCAGCATGCCTCCGTTTCCTCATCTGTAAACTGGCATAATAGCAGTAGGGAATCTATTGATCTGTTCTGAACTTGAAAGGAGTTGTTACCTGAACTGTTTTTACTCACCATGCTCTGACACCAAAATGCCTTCTGCACCACTGCAGCTCCACCTCTCCAGTGCCAGCTGGGTCTCCCGCAGCTCTGAGTTACCGTCAGATGGAGACTTAGTCTCCGTGACTGTTCCCACTGCATATGCCAGCCACAAGTCCGGGCTGCTTTTCCCGGATGGGGTAGAAACTCAGAGGGGTTCACAGCCTCCTCCTCCTATGTGACAGTTTGCCACACAGAACCCAGGAGATCAGTTTCCTTGCTATTGCCGGCTTATTATGGATACAACTCAGGAATGGCTGAATGGAAGAGAGGCATGAGGTGGGGCATGGGGTCAGAGCTTCCACACCCTCTCCAGCCATGCCACCCGCGAAGCACATCTGTGTTCACCATTCGGAAGCTCTCCAAGCCCATCGTCTAGGGGGTTTGTGGAGGTCTCATCGCATAGGCATGGCGGATTAAATCACTGGCCATTGGTGAGTAACTCCATCTCCAGCCCCTCTTCCCTCCCCAGAGGTCAGGGGTTAGGGCCGAAAGCCTCAAAACGCTAACCCTGCCTTGGTCCTTCTGGCTACCAATCCGCATCCCAAAGCTGTCTACACCCTGCACTGGCCATGTCATTACCATACCAAAGACATTCTTGTCACTCTGGAGATCCCAGGGGTATTAGGAGCTGCATGGCAGGAAACAGGACAGAGACCCAATATCTATTTCTTCTTCTGCCACGGGACAGCAATGTCCTGAGCACAGGGCCTGGCACCTACTCAGTGTTAGTTCAGACTCGCTGCCCTGATTCTGTGACTTCACTGTCTTGGATGGGTAGGGGAAGTGGTTCTGACTCTAGTATTAATGCATTAAAAAAATGTTTCTCCAGCACTTTCTAGGCATCAGGCACCCTCGCCTGAATATCTGTGGTGGACAAGCCCGACGCAGACTCTGACCTCAGTGGGGTTCATGGTCTGGGGTCTGCATTCCCCTGGCCCCGTGGGGAAGGTGAAAATGCCTGACAGCTGCCCTTTCTCTTTCCCCATCCTGCATTCTGGCTGCAGCGACCTGCAGTTTCTCATTAAGTCTGCATCCTTGCAAACCATGGTTCCAGCCGGCGTGAGGCAGTACTCGTCCTCACAAATCTGACTCGACATCGTGTTGTGGCTTTCCAGCCGGCGTCGGCTGCTATTGGAAGTCATGAGGCAATGCCACGCCGTGTTAGGCAGAACGAAGCATGTAATAGAATAGATCTGTGAGCTCTGCATAGAGATATACAATCCAGGATGTCCAAACTACAGAAGAGAGTGTTGAGGATTCCCGTGAGATTCGCAATGGCCAGCTTGGCTGGCATGGTAGATGATGTGGCTAGCAGCTCCCCTCTGCAAAGAGAGCTTCATTTTCTGGTTGAAGTGCAGACAGTGTGCTTTTGACTCATGTTGCTTTTTATAGGGACTCGCTAGACCTGCATGTCAGATTCTGTCTGCGAAGTGCCCTTCGGGTGCCAAGACTCTATTTTTTTGACGTGGGGAAAACGCTGTTTAATTAGCAGGCTCAAAAAGATACCCAATTATGAGTTAAATTGGGTTAGAAGAAACTGTTCCTTCAAATTTTCTCCTTTTGTGCTATAACCCATTTCCATCCTCCTCAGACAAGCTAATTTCTTTTAATGTAATTTGCAAAGGACATTTCAGGAGAAATCTGCATTCCTTTGGAAATCAGTCAAGAGCCAGCTTCTTTTAGTTCCTCATGGCAGGGCCAGAGTGGAAGTTTCTCCTTTGGGCACCCAGGGCTCTGCCTACATTCTGTGAGCACCCACCAGGTACCCTTGAGTTGCAAGGGGCTTCCACATTTCGGGAAATGGAGCCTAGGAGGGGCTTGGACTGCTCAGGCCCCACAGTGAGCAGGCGGGGGACTTCAGGGGAGAGACCTGGAAAGCAGCTACGTTCAGATCATGAAGGTCTCACAGGAAACCCTGGAGTGGGGGGAGGGGTGAAAGAGCGAGGGCCCAGCTCTTTGAATCTGGAAAAAGCTAAGCAGAAAACCATAAAGAGCAATGACACGGTTGTGCAATGGTGAAAGTGCCACCTCTCAGTGCCTGGGGGCTGCTTTCCTCTGCGAGATAAAAACTAAATGCAGGCTTAGGTAAGGGAAGACTTGAAGACATCACTGAAATACGGGAGGAGGCTATTGCAACAGGGGAGGGGCTGTGTAATAGGGGAGGGGGTTACTGTGGTAGGGGAGGGGCTTATTACCATGGGAGGGGGGCTGTTGTAATAGGGAAGGAGGCTATGCAATAGGGGAGGGGCTGTGCAATAGGAGAGGGGGCTCTTGCAATAGGGTGGGGCTACTGGAAAAGGGAGGGGACTATTGCAGTGAGAGAGGGGGCTGTGTAGTAGGAGAGGCTCTATGATAAGGGAGGAAGTTATTGCAACTGGGATGGGCTATGTAATAGGGGAGGGGAATATGCAATAGGTGAGGCTACACAATGGGGGCCTATTGCAACAGAAAGAGAGAGCTATTGCAACGGGGGAGGGGCTATTGCAACAGGGGAGGGGCTATTGCAATAGGGGAGGGGCTATTCCAATAGGGACATTCGGCACTGAGATAGGACATTCGACACAGATAGGACATTCGACACTGAGATAGGACACTGAGATAGGACATTCG
>NW_022437025.1:5094692-5099407 GCF_009761245.1 Sapajus apella | reverse complement strand
CGACACTGAGATAGAACACTGAGATAGGACATTCCACACTGAGATAGGACACTGAGATAGGACATTCAACACTGAGATAGAACATTCCACACTGAGATAGGACATTCCACACTGAGATAGGACATTCCACACTGAGATAGGACATTCAACACTGAGATAGGACATTCGACACTGAGATAGGACATTCCACACTGAGATAGGACATTCCACACTGAGATAGGACATTCGACACTGAGATAGGACATTCCACACTGAGATGCAGCTCAGAGGTCAGCCAGAACAGGGTTCTTTCATAGGGAGGGGATTTCCATGGAACTGGGGAGGGAGGAGAGGTGACAGCTGCATTCTGCTCTGTGCTCAGCGGATTCCCAGGAAGGGCCATTGAGGAGGGGAGCTGGTGTCCAGGCTGGTCCGTGGGGATGACAGTTCAGCTAATCTCTTATGAAACCGAGTGGAAACATGGAGGGCTGGGGCTGGCCTTGTCCGGGGCTGCCCAAAAATGCCCCAGAGAGGCTCTGTGCTTCTGAGAGGAAGGAGCTTCTAAGGGGCTCATGTTGTAGCCAAAGCAATAAGGTGACAGTGGGGACGCGTCTGAGCCAGCATCTTTATATCCTCCCTGCATTGATATGGGAGCTGATGAGCCCCTTCTCCCTCCCTGGGATCGTGTGCCACAAACCCCACATGTGGGAAACGTTGGGCAGATGGATAGGTGTGTGTGGAGACCTCCTACCATGGGCGGGGCACAGTGGCTGTGGGGCAGCGTGGGAGGCGAGCGGAAGAGAGGGCAGGCAGGTGCTCACTTGTGCTCGCCTAAGCTTTCTCCATGCAAACCTCATGCCATGGCTTCTGTCTTCCAGTAGACACAATATTCTTAAACTTCCAGAAGTGACGTCTGAAGGCCACGGTGATCCACACACAAGGTGATGGTGTTGGGGTGGGGGAATGGAGGCTGCGTCCCCCCAGGCCGTGCTCATGCTGAGCCCCGTGTGCCATGGTTAGGGTGTTATTGCCACAGCACAAGGAGCCCCGAGTGTGCCGGGGGACCCTTGCTGGCCACAGCCTGGTCATTGTTTTCCATTGCTTGACGCTGGTACCCTTGCAAGTGGAAGGGTTGACGCGAGGGCTCTTGAGGGAGGCAGCTGGGAGAACTGCCGGGCGACGAGAGGTTGCTTACACAAGTGGAGCCTTGTTGAGACCCATACTCCAGAACACAAGGGCTGTTCAGTCAAGAGAGATGCCCTGCGAGACGGTGGCCCCGGCTCACCTGAGCCCTACAGCTCTTGGGTTGCTGAGTGGAATCAGCCTGACCCCAGCAGGCCCCTTCTGTCCTTCAGCCTCTTCCCCGCTGCCAGCCGGGATAGAGAGCAGATTGGCATGGCCTCCCCTGAAGCACACGGGGGGACTGAAGTGGCAGTGATTCACGTGCCAGGCACTTGGCAAGCGTGCTTCCGTGTGGTCTCAGAAACAGCGCCGTCCTGCCCAAGCCCGCCGTGCTCCACATGGATGTCGATGTTGGGAGGCAGATTTGGGAGGAGCATCTGTCATACAGAGGCAGGTGGCTGCTGGTGCCTTCAAAGGGGAAGTTGGATTACCCAGACCCCAGCCTGGGCCATAAAGCTAGCTCCCGACCCACGGACACCTTGGCTGCTGTTGGCTTCTGCCCCTGCTTCCCTGCAAATTCCACACGTGTCCTCCATGCCGGGTTCCATTCACGTGTCTCTCCCTGTGATTCTGGCACAGCCCGGGGGCAGGTCTCGCCTCCCTCTGAGTATCTCTGGAACAGAGCGTAGATGTCAAGGGCCTTCGAGAGGTGAAATCGCAGGGCAGGCATGGGCCGGTGTGCAGGGCATGGGGTCTTTACACTAGAGCTTCATCCTAAGAGCTGTGGGATGGGCCTTCCTTCCTTCCTTCCCTCTTTTCTTTTATTTTCCCTTCCTTCCCCTCCCCTCCCCTCCCCTCCCCTCCCCTCCCCTCCCCTCCCCTCCCCTCTCCTCCCCTCCCCTCCCCTCCCCTTCTCTTCTTTCACAGACTCTTGCAGTGTCACCCAAGCTGGAGTGCAGCTGTGTGATCTCAGCTAACTGCAGCCTCCGCCTTCTGAGTTCAAGCAGTTCTTATGCCTCAGCCTCCTGAGTAGCTGGGATTACAGGTCTGTACCCCCATGACCGGATAATTTTTATATTTTTAGTAGAGACAGGGTTTCACCATGTTGACCAGGCTGGTCTTGAACTCCTAACCTCAAATGATCTGCCCGCCTCAGCCTCCCAAAGTGCTGAGATTATAGCCATGAGCCACCACATCCGGCCCTGTGGGGTGGGTTTTCTAAGGTGTAAAAACATGAAGGTGTTTGTGTAACCCTCTTTCTGTAGCTTCTGATTTGATCAAAGTTTGAACCAGCTGCTGTCACAGCTTACCACAAGCTTAAGGGCTTGAAACAGCATTTATCTTACTGTACTGGAGTCAGTTGTCCAAAATGGGTGTCATTGGGCCAAAATCAAGGTCATTGCTGTAGCACTTGGAGCCCCGCCGTGTGGAGGCTTCTCTCTGGAAGGCCTGGGGGAGAATCTGCAGCCCCGCCTTTTCCAGCTTCTCTTTTGCCGTCCTCAGCTGGGTTCCCCCTGCCCATCTTCAAAGCCAGCAGCTCCACATTCCCAGGCCCTCTTTCTGTTTCAGACAGACCCCCTGCCTCCCTCTCCTGAGGACCTCTGTGTTCTCATCAGACCCACCCAGGTAACCCAGGCCCATCCACTCCTACCAGGACCCCCTGCTTCATTCCGTCTGCCAGTGCCCTTTTCCCACATGAGGTGGCAGCTGCAGGTTCTGGGGATTGGGACAGGGACACCTTTAGGGAGCTGTGATTCTAACTACCTCACAGGTCGCCAGAGGATGCGACTGGTCCTATACAAGCCCTTTGAAATCAACAGAAACTTGCTTTTGGTCAAAGTACATCCCGAAGCATTGTGAATGTTCTGTGAGTGCTCCAGCGAACTCTGTGTTCCCCGTCATTGGCCAGAATGCCCCCAAGAGTACATTGAATGAAGCTTGTTGAGACCGTTGTTCAAATTTTCTGTATTCTCACTGATTTTTCCATGCTTCACCGTGAGTTGCTGAGAGAGGCATCAAAACATTTCTACTGAATAGCTGATACGTCCTATTTTCACTTGGAGTTCTATCAACTTTTATTTTGAGGCTCTCTGGAGACTGGGATGTTATATGTTGTACTATATAGATATGTGTACACAAGATCGGAATGCCGTATGTTATTATGTATTTTTTGTAAATTGAATCTTTTATCATTATGTTAGCAACCTTTATCTCCCTAGCAAAGATTTTGCCTTCAGATCTCTTATGAGACTTACGGAGATACACCAGCTTTCTTTGGTGAGTTTCTGCCTGGTATAATGTTCCTCATCTTTTTATTTTTAATGTTCCTCTGTCCTTATTTTTAGGATTTTCCCTTATTAACAATTGTATCTTTTTTTTTTGAGTTTTGCTCTTATTGCCCAGGCTGGAGTTCAGTGGTGCAGTCTCTGCTCACTGCAACCTCCACCTCCCGGGTTCAGGAAATTCTCCTGTCTCAGCCTCCTGAGCAGCTGGGATTATAGGTGCCCACCACCATACCTGGCTAATTTTTGTATTTTTAGTAGAGATGAAGTTTTAACCGACTGCCTAATGAAGTTTGGAGTGAATAAGTATCTTTATTCCTCTTAAATAATGCAAATACCTCCCTTATAATATTTTAACTCCAAATAGCCGATCTTGATTTAGGTGCTGTTTTGCTGAGGATTTTACTTGTATCTTTTTTTAAACTCCGCAAATTAAATCTCATTATTATTGATTCGTATCTCAGCATTGTTTAGATCACCCCGTATTTCCTAACACCTTTTCTGCCTGTTCCTTCTTGTATGCAGACATTTCTGTGAAAGTTTCCTTTAATCTTTGAAACTGATCGTAATGAGGTTCTGAAATGGTACATATTCTGTACTGATTTGTGGACCAAGTTTCTTCGTCTGTTTTCTGTTTCATTGTTCGTGGTTACGTCTTCAACTGGATCAGATCACTCCCGAATTCGCCCTGGCTTCCTTTGTTTTCAACCTCGATTATGATGTCCTTAATTTTTAGAAATAATATTTGGCTCTTCTTCAGAGCTGTTTATTTTCCAGTCTCTGGTTCCTATTCATATTTTATTCTCATCTTTATTTCCTTAAACACATGAACATCATGATCTCTATCTGATAATTCCAATATTTAAAGTCTTCAGGGGTCTAATTAATTCCTGTCTCTGTTGCTTCTGTGGTTCTTGCTTATGGAGCCTCATTTCCCTGTACATTGTGTCATTTTTGATGGCGAGGTCATCATGCTCTTTGAAACCTGATCTGCGGGGATTCTCAGGCCTGGGTCACACCTGTCTCCTCTGGGGAGGCCTGGGAGCATTGCTAACCCGGGGTCTGGTAGAGGGAATTCCCAGCCTGGCATTTTCAGGTCTCATGTGTGGTGTAAGAAGGCTGCCTCGAGCTTACTTATCTTTAGAGGTTTTAGTTTTAATTAATACAAATGTATTAAGTTTTAGTAAAATTTGTATGTGTGACTATGTTGCGTCTGACTCTGCTGCGTGTGTTTGTGTTGTCCGTGACTTGTACTGTGTGTGTGACTGTGTGCGAGTGTTTGTGTTGTACGTGACTTGTACGGTGTGTGCGACTGCCGTGTGTGTGTTTGCG
>NW_022437025.1:5055324-5094682 GCF_009761245.1 Sapajus apella | reverse complement strand
GCTGTACGTGACTTGTACGGTGTGTGTGACTGCGTGTGTGTGTTTGCGCTGTACGTGACTTGTACGGTGTGTGTGACTGCATGTGTGTGTTGCGTGTGTGTACCTTTCTCCTCCTCCCACTGACAAGGCAGAGTTGGGCAGGTTTCTGGCCATAGGGTGGCTTTAGGGACTGATATGGTTTGGCTCTGTGTCCCCGCCCAAATCTCATTTCAACCTGGAATCCGCGCGTGTCAAGGGAGGGAAGCGACTGGATCATGGGGGTGGCTCCCCTCACGCTGTTCTTGTGATAGTGAGTCTCACAAGATCACTGTGGTGATGGTTTTAAAAACGACAGTTGTTCCTGTGCTTGCATTCATTCTCTCTCCTGTCGCCTTGTGAAGAAGGCCCCTTGCATCCCCTTCTGCCATGATTGTGTTTCCCCAGGCCTCCGCAGCCATGCAGAACTGTGAGACAATTAAAACTTTTTCCTTTATAATTACCCAATCTAGGGTGTTTCTTTATAGCAGCATGAGAATGGACTAATACAAGGCCAGTTCATCCTTACAACAAAGATGTCACCCTCTGGGGTCCCAGCTTCAGGCAGAGGGATTCCTGCAAACCGGCTCCCCTTCTTAGGTTTGTCTCCTGCCCCCTATGCCCCAGGCAGACATCAAAACAGAGGTTCAAGACAACTGGCTGAGTTAGGATTCTTTTCAGCCATGAATCGTGTAAAATTCCAAACCAGATTTTTGGATTAATCAGGATAGAAGTGACTTAATCAGGATAGAAGTGACTTAATCAGGATAGAAGCTTATTTCTTTCTCAGGATCAAGAAATCTGGAGGAGGTCACTGTGGGACTGCTTTGATGTTCCTCCGTGTGAGGAATCCACGTTTCTTCTTTATAAGCTGCCTGGCTTCCACTTCTAACTTCCAGAGGAGCTGCAGTTGTGCCAGCCATTGTCTGCTTATCCCAGCCATTGGAAAAAAGGAAAAGGGGTGAAGAAAGGCCTGGTGGTGGTTTTGAGGACACTTCTCAGGTGTTGCACACAGAACTCCTGCTTGCCTTCCTTGGTCACACTGAGTATATGTTCACCCTGAGCTTTGGGGGAGGCTGGATGGTGCAGTCTCTGTTCTGCATGGCTGTATTGGGAGTTCTGTTCTTCCAGGAGAGGAGGATGGGTGTTGGAGGGCGACTGCCACCTGCTGCTCCAGGGGTGTGGGAGAGGACACTGGCCCAGGGCTCAACTCTCTGGATTTCTGCATCCACCTCGGGTTTTGACCTCCAAAGAACCCTGTTCTCTTGCAAGCGTAAAGTGCACTTTGAAATATTTTAAGGTGTGTTTCATCCAGCTCTACTTCCGTTTCCCGGGATGGATCTGTCTGGTATTTAGGCCGTAGTATTGCCAGAAAGAGGCGTCTCCCTGGAGGACGCCTTGAGATCCCTTGCTGTTTCACGTCTGCCTCTGCTCTCTGTTCCGTTTCATTCCCCACACACATGTGGCTCAGTGCTGCTCCTGGGGGGTCTCGGGAGTGGGGGGCAGGGGCACGGCTGGATTATAGAGCCTCGCCCGGGTGGAGGTGGCAGCCAGTGGGTGATCAGGGTGATGCGCAGAGAACACCTTCTAAAGCCCATGGACAGTCCCCCAGGAGGTGGTCTCAGTGGAGGCGACCCCTGGAGCCTGTACCAGTGAAGACACGGGTGCTGCCAGGACATACACGCAGCCACATGGGGACACAGGAGAGCCGCCGGAGTGTGGGGACACCGCGTCAGGGAGAGATGCTCTGGCCGGTTGCGTGAGCGGGGATGGGGACTCCCTGAATTTCGAGTATTGAACATTTCTGCTCCCATGAGCCATCCCTTCTTGATAATAATTTACTCCTTAAGACTGAGTTTCAGTGCCTTAGATGGGAAGATCTTACCTGACAACTCTTTAAAGGTGAGCGGCAGGAGAGTGATTGCAGTGAGGAGCTCCTGTAATTAACAATTTTGTTTTTTTCGTTTTGAGATGGAGTCTTGCACTGTCGACAGGCTGGAGTGCAGTGGTGCGATCTCAGCTTACTGCAACCTCTGCCTCCTGGGTTCAAGCGATTCGCCTGGCTCATCCTCTGGAGTAGCTGGGATTACAAGCACCTGCCACCACACCCAGCTAATTTTTTGTATTTTTAGTAGACATAAAGTTTCACCACGTTGGCCAGGCTGGTCTTGAACTCCTGACCTCAAGCCATCTACCCGCCTCATCCTCCCAAAGTGCTGGGATTACAGGTGTGAGCCACCATGCCTGGCCTGTAAGTAACAATGTGCTCTTTACGACCTGCTAGAGAATAGAGGCCAGGGTTGTTTTTAGCGATGGAGAATACCCACTCAAACCCATTTCACTGGGGATTCCATTCTTAAATACTTATTAAATGATTGTCTCTGTGGTCCTGAGACTCCAGCGACTTTGATTCAACCTTTGAAACAGTTGCACAGCATCAGCATCCTGGCTTCTGGTTCCGACTCCTCGCCCTTAGGTTTTTGCTGGAAATGGTCACCTCCCAGACCTGTAAGATTCACTTACTTCTCTCAGAAGTTTCCAGAGCGTCTCTATCAGATGTCAGGCTGCTAAAAACATGTAGCTCCTGAACCTCCTCGGGAACAGGGAGGTGTGTCCTGTGGCCTCGGGGGCCGCCTCTGCGGGTTCTGGCTGGACTTGCCCCATTGTGTCTGCACCGTCCTGCGCTCTTGGAGTTCTGTTCCTCAAGGAGAGGAGTGGGGTGGCAATGCCATGAGGAAGCGAGGGCAGAGCTCCTGTGACGACGCCAGGGTTAGTGTCATGGCCAGACAATTATTATAACAATACACCCATAGGCCAGGCGCAGTGACTCACGCCTGTAATCCCAGCACTTTGGGAGGCCGAGGTGGCCAGATCACCTGAGGTCAGAAGTTCAGGAAACCCCATCTCTACTAAAACTACAAAAATTAGCCAGGCATGGTGGCAGGCGCCTGTAATCCCAGCTACTCAGGAGGCTGAGGCAGGAGAATCACTTGAACTCGGGAGGCGGAGGTTGCCGTGAGCCGAGATTGTACCATTGCACTCCAGCCTGGGTGACAGGAGCGAGACTTTGTTTCAAAAAATAAAATAAAAATAATGTGCCATAATTACTTTTGCACCAACCTAATAATGTCACAGGGCCCCGAGCTGTTGGGATCCCTTGACTTCATTCCTGGATGAACAGGGTGGGGACAACAGCTGTTTTTGGATTTGTCACCTGATCAGCCCGACACCTTACATGAAGCTTTTTCTCTGGAGTTATTTCACTACCAGCATTCTGCTCAGAGGCAGAAAGCCCCCATCAATTTTTCTGTCACCTGTTTGCCGACATAAAACCCTGATGATGGATATCGACTTTTAGTATTTCACTGACTTCATAGTCTGGCCACAAGACTTATGCTTATGGAGCCGCAGGTTCCCACCTTCAAAACTGATCTCTCCGTCTTTCCTGTGTTATCATTTGTCTCTCCTTGGCATTTTAGTCATGAAAATAAAAATGTGTCCAGCGTTTCACCCCCTGGATCTGAGACAGATGCCGCATGCAGACTCTTCTGGAGACTTGCTCTGTCCTGAAGGCCCGTGGGTCCCCCTGGGGAGGTAGAGAGGGTGCGTTGGGGAATTTTTGTTCTGCAGCCTGCCCTGCCTTCCAGATTCAACGCCTACCACTCTTCCTCTGTGAAGCCCTCTGTAAGCACCCCCGACCTCCACCCCACCTGCTTATCATGGAGTGCTTCCTGGGTGCTGGTGTTGCACTGATGGCCCGCCTCATCCTTACAACAGCCTTGTGTGTCAATAATTAATAGCAATTTTGTCCATCTCACATACAAGATTGGAGCTCACAGAAGGAAGCAGCTTTTCCCCAAGACAACCATGTCCAGTCATGGGTGGCCCTGAGAACCCTGCCAAGTCTCTCTGGCTCTCTTCCCTGGGCCACCCAGGATTTCAGAGCAAAGGGAATCTCAGAGCAGCATAGCTTCCATGCTTGTTCTGTGGATGAGGGGGCCAGAGTTCAAGAGGAAAGTCACGTTCCCAGGATCACATGGCCAATGAGCAGCAGAGCTGGGTGCCCCTCAGCCCCTAGCCCCAGGGCTGTCTTCACCACATCTGCCTGCACCCCAGAGCCTCTTGGTGGCATCCTCCAAGGCACAGTCCCTGGCTGGCCATGAGTGTGTTGGGGTTCCCCTGTGCTTTCATTTGGGTTCTCACAGAAGCAGACCCTGAAACAAGGATTTGCAGACAAGTAGCGTGTTTAGGAGAAGACTCCCAGGGCATGGCAGGGGAGTGGGAAGTGGCACTGAGAAGAGAAGGGGGCCTCCACAGTGCCCAATACCCAGCACTCAGTCCCTCTGGGCACCCCCAGGAGCCAGTGTATGGCACACGTGGTTGTCCCACCAGAGTGAGGAGTGGGCGTGTTTACACTCCAGCCTCCCTCATCACTTCCTGCCTGCCATGCTCCCTAGCAGAGCTGCCACCTGGAAGATGGCAGTGGGGCTGGCAGGAAATGGAAATGACAAGGTTCAATTGTCATTCCTCAGAGAAGGTTGCCAGATTGCACATCCCAGACTCCAGACCACAAACTCGGTTTCATTGTCCTCAGGGCCTTTCGACCACCTGAAGCTACCTCGTTCATTACTGTGCCCTGGCTTCTTGACACAGAACTCAAGCTCCACACACCAGGGGCCATCTCTGTCATTTACTTACTGAGACCCTTATTCCCCAGGACAACACCTGGCATGTAGCTGTCACTGGAAAATATCAGTTTAGCAGAATTCCAGATCCCTCCTGACAGAGATGGGGGAAGTGGGCATCAGGGCTGCGGGAAGAGGTGTTCAAGATGCTTGCCAGCCAGGGACTGGGCACTCAGTGATTGAACAGAGGCAGCCAGCACCTGGAGGTGCCCACTAGCAGCTCCAGTCCCCAGGGCCTGATACCAGGCTTTGGTGCCATCTGCAAGCTGCCCTCTGGTCATGCCCACAGGCTCCCTGCTCCAGGGATATCACATCTATTCAGCTTGCACACCTTCCCTTTTCCGTCACTCAGCCTTTACTGAGCATCTGATCTGTGCCAGATTCTGCCTGGAGCTGGGCAGGATTTGTCACATTCCTACCCTCGGGGAGCTTCCACTCAAAGGGAGCCGCTCGTATGTGAACGTGCCAGGGCCGGCATCAGGCACCAGCTGAGCACTAGTCATCCTTTCCAAAGTCACTTCCTGTAGGGGCTTAGTCAGGGTGGTGGGAGAAATTATAATAGAAAAATTATAGAGAAAAGGACGCAAACCTTCTTGGAAGGCTGGGATGGTTTTGCAAAAGCCTCGGGAAGGAATGAGCTGAAGGCAGCGATTCTTACCCAGAGGCAGGAGCAGGTATGTAACAGAGTTTATACAGTTTCTACAAGTTTATAGCTTGTTTACTCATGTAGTCCTAAGACTGACCTTTGAACATCTGCGGGTGCATGACTGCTGTCTACTCGAGGGGGTCAGCAATGTTATTACCCACAGATGCTTTTGCTTTAGGCCTCAGAACCCAGCCTTTAATCTTTCATAGGACTGCTCTCTCCAGGGAAGGCAACCATGTTGATTATCCACAAGTGTGTTGACTCAAAGCCTCTGTCATTAAATCTATCCTGAATAAAATGTCTGCAGCGCCAGCTGGTAGGGGCCACAGCTGCTCTTTACAGCACCTTCTTTGTGTCTATGAGTGGCCTGGACGCCTAAGCCTGCTTTCACTGGATATCTGTGTCTGAGTGCATTTGTTCATCTGTCACTGGGTCACAGTCTACAGGTCAGATCCAACAACTTCCCAGATCCCTTCTGTGCCCAGGCCTGTGGTGGACAGTAGGGGTGAACAGGAGGTCCTGGGCGGGCCCGGGGAGTCCCAGGCAGTCCCACTAAAAGCACTAACGCTCAGGCTGCACGAGGCACTGGTGAAGAGTTAAGGGCAAAGGCGTGGGGACAGACTCCACACTCACTGGCTGTGGCCGTGGACTCCGATACTTAACCTCTCTGAACTTGTGTTTTTTTTTTTTTTTCCTTTTCAAGGTGTTTAACAATCCTTGCCTTGCAGGGCTTTGAAAGGCATACATTGGTTAAAATCTTTCAGTGCCTTACACACAGCAAATCCAAGCCAGCCAAGCTTTCTGTTAGCTCTGTTTCTCTTCCTCATAGCTCCATACTTACCTGGAGGCACTGCCCTGCGGGTCAATGCAGCAGTCAGGAGCAGTGGGCTTGAATGTCTGCAGAAGGAAAGAGGAGGCAAGTCCTGGATTAAAACGAGGGGAGCAAGGCACTCACCGTGGGTGCAAAATTGAAGGGGGTGCCAAAAACCACAGTAATCAAGGTAAATATTATTTTAAGGCACTATAAAAAAATCGAAGTTAACGCAAAAGAGTCAGGATGAACAAAGTATCAACATTTTGAATAAAGCCAGCCTGTTGCCTTACGGCCCTGCCTCACAGTGCACCAGGAACGGTCCCGGGCCCCGCAGATTCCAGGCTTCACGTCCCACCAGGCAGTTTACGAGGGCTGAGGATGGCTGAGAACAGGTCCGGTGGGCGCGCTGTATAGAGGGGCATGGTTTTGGTTGAGCTCTTATTAACTTTTTTACTTGGTTCGGAGCCTGGATGGATATTTTGATAAATGTTTGGGAACGTGTGTGTTTCCTTTGGCCTGAGGCTCCAATACGGCTCAGCAGGAAACTGGGGAGGGGAGGGGGAATAGCAGAGGGAGCATAGGCTGCCCTTGCCAGGCTCTGTGTGCCAGGCCTGCCCCAGCCCCACAGTGGCTCACAGTGGGCCCCGCCCAGCACTCAGACTTACATGAAACAGACACACTCTGTGGTGCTTTTGGGACCAGGGTTTCCATGCTCAGCCAGAGCAGCAAATCTGGAGAAGGTTCTGGAACCATGACTATGTGGCCCTTCCTGTCTGCTGCTGCAAGCACCCTGTCCCGAACCCTTGAAGCAGCGAGCCTCTTCCCGGTGGCCAAGGGCACAGGAGGGGCTCATTCTCATTTCCCTTTAACTGCCTCTGCCCTGCGGCCTGGCTTTGCTTTCAGGGACCCGAGAGACAGGTGAGCGGGGCTGGTTAGGCCTCTGCCCAGCCTTTGGTCTCTGAAGGTGGTGGCCCCTGGTAAAGCACCCGGTGGCACCCATCCGGGTCTTCGTGTAATCAGAACGCAGAACACAGCAGTCCCTCCTGATTGTGGGGTAGGCTGTGCTGACCCCCTCACTGGTGCTTTCTAGACGAGGCCGCTGGGTGGGAGCTCGTGCATTTGAGGACTGTCATTGGCCTTTCCCCGGAAAAATCTGTCCTTTCTTCTGAGGGTGGGCCCTTCCTCCTCTGACATAATTAAAACAGCCTTTCTTTAGGAGGTGGTGGTTGAAGGTTCTGATTCTTTTAATAACCTCCTTTGGAAAAATAAAAGGCAGTCCTCTGGTGTGGATCCCACACTATACTTTTGTCAATGGTGATAATTGTACCGTGAAGCCTCCAGGCCGGGGAATGGGGTCCCGTTTCCAGCCCTGCAGACCTGCCCATGTGCCTGCGGGGCATGGAGGTGGCTCGCTGAGCATCGGTTACCATCCTGAGCCCAGGCGGCAGGACACACTCACTCACAGGTCATATGAGCGGGTTTGGCACTTGCAGACGGGCAGCAGGGACAACAGAAGCTGAGGATTCACAGGAAACGAACCCCCGAGGCCCAGAAAAGCTGCCCCCATCTAACTGTACGTGTGCACTGTGGCCAAGGAAACCCAAGAAGCAGCCGGACCCGGGCTTTACGCCCCGGGGACAATGTGATTCACTGGGTAAAAGCACTGAGGGATGCATGTTTCTAGGGCAGGCCTGGGCCTGTCCCTCCTCATCTCAGGATGTTGCATTCCAGCACATTCCACGGTTCTGCCTGGGAATCACAAGGGGGAAAGAGAGGAGACTGGGTTGGTCCAAGGCCTCCTGGAGAACAGCCCTGCAGTGCCCTGCATCGCTCATGTGCCCATCACCTCCGTCAGGCCCTGTGCCTCCTCCACCTTCCCTGGGGAGGTCTGCTCTTTAGGATGCAGCTCAGGCGTCACCTCCACAGGAAGCCTTCCTGGACTCGCTGCCAACTCAGGCAGTCCCCTTCTGCACTCTCCCCAGACCAGCCCCTGTGGTTTCTCCTTGGCCAGCCCTCTCCTGCCATGTGAGAAAGGTTTTCCTCCTTCTCCAGATGGTGAACCTCCCAGGGGCAGCGGACATGTCCTGCTCTGTGTCCTTGGCCCAGGGCCTGGCATATAAATGACCGGAATGGAAGGGTCCCAGGGCTGGTATGACAGGGAGGGTGGGCATGAGCTCCAGAGAGCAGCTCAGGAACTGTTCAAACCACCCCCCACCCCACCCTGTGACCTGGGGGTTCAGGATGGGCCTTGGGAGGACAGGGTCTCCACTGCACACCCTCATGGTGACTTGTCTTTTCTGCATCACTGGGCAGCTCTGCTGCCCAGTGCATGGAGTCTGCCTGATCCCAGATTCCAATGCTATCTGCCCTGCACTTTGCATTTTATTGTTAGCGAATGCAGTGGGACACCCTGTTTTCCTTCATTGCTTGGCAGTTGTGCTCGGGGTGGACAGCACCAGTGAATGTCTGACCGTAATCAACCACAGGCCAGTTTTCAAACATGAGGCTGGTGATTTGCTCACTAACACCCTCTCCCGGACTGCCTCCTTGGGACCTCCAGACTAATTACTGCAAGACGGGCTGAGTAAAGTTCATAGTGCCAGGGAACTGGGGGGAAATCTTACCAGCTCTGAAATTACTGAATGGCAGACGCTTCCAGAAGATGCAATTAGCCGTGGTGGGAATGGGAAATTGTTGGAGAGGGACTCTGTGCAGGCATGCCCACCCCTGCCCACCACATCTGCCCTCCCCACACATGAGATGCTGGTGCCAGGCTGCCAGTTAAATGAGGACACTCATGAGGGACGAGGACATGGGCTGAGCTCCAGAGGAGTGGTTTTTCCTCGTCTCTGTGGGACCCTGTCCTCCACCAGGGCCCCCAGCCCACCTCTGTCTGGCCCATGTCCCCCGTCACTCCAGTGGAGCTCTGCACGAGGCCCCCAGGTTCATGCCATGGCACATTGGCAGAGCCAACACCAGGCTAAGGACACAGACGAGCAGACCTGCCCTTATCTCAAAAAACAGCAGGCCAGAGCTGAGGTCTTTCCACCTGGAAGTTGGGGCTTGGAGGGGTCCTGAAGTGCCTTAAAAATGCGGGCAGAGTGGTGTGGAGGGGCACATTCAGTGCTCGGTTTTTCTAGGCAGCCAATCTGTTGATCCCATCAGGTTCTTAAAGGGTTTAGAACCAAAAAGGTCAGGAGCAATTGATCGAACAAAGGAGCTAACAGGTGAAGAGAGAATAGTCCAGTGCAGTTGGGGCTATGATTGGCAAAGTCCCGGTGGCCAGGGTGGGCAGAAGAGCAGCCCCGATCCTGTGGATAGGATGGGGGAGGGGAAGGCAGGGAAGATTTCCAAGCAGGGGCTCCCTGTGATGGGCAGATCTTGGTGCCAGGGACTTTCAGATTCATTCATTTAGTTACTGACCATTCACCAAATCTCTAGGCATCTCCCCACTGCTGCACATGTGCAGACACACAGACATCGAGAAAGGAGGGTGGCACTGCCCATCTGGCACCACAGGATGACCTGCAGCCACCACGCAGCACAGCGCCCACTGCAGCCACCGAGGCTGTGAGAAAAAAAAAAGCCCACGCAGAGTGGGTGACAGCTCTTTCTGAAGGGCTTCAGCTGGTGAAGGCAGAAACCATGACCTCAGCACCTTGCAGGTGGAGCTGGGCTTCCTGGCCTTCTTTTGGGTGTTGGATGAAGCTGCCGCTTGGAAGTTAGCAAAACCCAAGGAGTATAGACCTTGAGGCCAGAGGGGCCGGGCTCAGATCCTGGCTGAGATGAGTGGGGTTGGTTAGTCATGGGACCTGCCTGCACGTAGATTCCTTCCACCCTCTCAGCCCCTCGGGAAAGCAGCCGGCCAGCGCCCCGAGACGGCCCAGCACGGTGCTGTGGGATCAGGTCCCTGGTCTTCCATCCCTTGTTCATGACTTCCTGTGGATCTGAAGCCTCACCTCAGGCATCAGCCATCAGGGCCCCCAGAAGGCGAGTCCCAGGAAGTGGGACCCTCATGGCTTTGTCCACTGTCCAGTATGTCCAGGTTTGCTTCTGTGTAGCCACAGATAAAGCTGGTTGTTAGGTTTGTAAACGGTTGGGAACATTTTAAATGGTTGAAAAAATGAGAAGAATAGGAATCCTTCGTGGTACATGAAAATGACATGGAATTCAGTTTCAGTGCCCATGATGTCTCTTGTTGGCAGCCAGCCTCGTGAACGTGCTTACACATCCCCGGCAGCTGCACTGCTGCTGTTAGGACAGAGACCGCACGGCCTGCAAACTGGTCCTCTCAGACAGGTCCGCTGAGCCCCAGCCTCAGGCTTCACGGGTCTGTGCTGAGAGGCCAGAGAGGCGGGAGGAAGGGTCGGCCCCGTGCCCAGCCCTAGGCTCTGCCCTGGGTCCTGCTTTCATCTGATGTGATGGGGAACATGGTGTGGGACAGAAGAGGACGGCGGAAGGCGACGCGTGTAGCTTTGCAGAGGCCATGGCAGGAGTCGTGGGGCGTGGGTGGAGGTGCTGGAGCCTGACGGGCTGACTTCCGGAGCTCAGGAGGCTGGGGGAGGCAAACCTGAGCATCCCCGGCCAGGACACGGGAGCTTTGTCCTGAAAACAATGAGATCACCCAGACAGGACACAACAGGAATCCAAATGGTTTTATGGAGGCCACAGGGGTGAAAGGAAGGTGGCTTGGATCTGGGGGAAAGGAGAAGGGCATGGAGACCAGCGGGCAGGGGTAGGATGCACTCTTCCTCCACACTCCGGGCACTTGCTGTGCCTTCCGGCTGCCTGTTCTCTCCGTCCTTCTGGCCATGGTGGGGGTCAGGGGTCTGCTTCATCTCCATCTCCTCAAGAACAGGCCTCTGTCTGAGTCACCAGTGCCACTACATGGGGTGTGGTTGGCTGTGGGCTTGGGGGACCAGTTCCCAGCCCACCAGGAGCGTCTGCTTGAGTCCACTAAGACCGCAGCCTGCCCTGCTCCCCTGGGCCCCTCGCAGTGACTCCACTGGGCGTGCTCGGCTCCTGCAGGACTCTTGCCACCTGCCTCAAGCCTTCCGTCCAGGGCCTGGTCCCCTGGAAGGGATTGACGTCAATAACAACTGTTTATGTTGCCGCAGAGAATTCCAATCCATGCGCACTCCATTATGCCATGTAATCCCACCCCATGAGAGCTTCCAGGACGTGAGAAAGAATGAAGGTTAGGCCTGGCACAAAGCCTGGCCCATGGCAGGCACCTGGAAAGTGACTGCTTACCTTTGGAGGGGACAGGGATTGGGAGGAGATGGGAGGGGTACAAGTAGATGGGTTGGGGGAGGAGAAGCCATTCTTCAAGCTGGCCGAGGGCCAAGGCCAGCAGCAGGGACTGGCTCTCAGGCCGGTGCTCGTCCTGCCTGACTACAGGGCCTTCTCTCTCCACCTCTTTCTGTGGGGAGGAGCCGCAGGCTCTGCCTACCAGTAAGTTGAGGTCCCAGACCTGTCGGCCTGCTGAGCTTGCAGACATCTGTCCTCTGAAGTGGGTGTCAGCCTTCCAGGCAGAGGGAGCATTTGGTGAAGGGCTGAACAAGCATCAGGGCATCACAGGCTGGGTCTGCTGCCTCAGAATAGATCTTCCTGGTTCCCTCTGAGAAATTAAAATACATTTATCGATACTCTGCATCTGCAGAAAAAAACACAAGGAGGCCCAGTAAGCCAACGAATGAGACAAAGGATGGGAAAGATTGAGGAAGGGTAGTGGGCGCTGCTGTTCAGCGGTGCTCTGCGTGGCCCCATGATTCCCTGAGCCCTGTTCCCTGCAGCCCCTGGTAGCCCAGGTGCCAGGAAGCTGCCAGCACTGCAGGGACCCAGCGGAGAATGTCAAGTGCAGCAGGGCAGGTCTGGACCACCCCCTACCAGAGGCGGTGAGTCCCACTCACTGGAGTGCGATAGGCATGTCTAGCAGCTAAGCGCTGTGTGTGAGGATAACTCCAAGGTTAGTCTTGGAGAAAGCAGCCCACTAAAGACCAGAGAAGCACGTGCACCTCGCATGGCTCACCAGTAACGATCCTCAGAGACACCGCTTGTGGATATATCTCCCTCACGGACAACTGATTCCACACTCTCATCGATTTCCTAGTGTAATCTGCTACTTAATGCCCAGGTGTGAGGCCCTGGACGGCCAGCCCAGGTCCTACCATCTTTACACTCACAGTTCATCTATCATGCATCCACCACTGCGTCTTTCCACCCATTTATCCATCCACCCATCCATTCACTCATCCCCTGTATACCCATGTACCCGTTCACCATGCATTCATTCGCCATCCATCCCTCCATCCACGTATCCACTCATTCAACATCCATTCATTCATCCACTATCCACCCATCTACTACCCCCATCAATCCATCTATCCACCTATCCATCAACCACACACCATTTACCATCATTCACCCATAATCCATCCATCCATCCACCTATCCACTCATCCAATTCCTTCATCCATTATCTACCCATCTGCTACCCCCATCAATCCATCTATTCACTATTCATCAACCACACACCCATTTATCATCATTCACCCATAATCCATCTATGCAGCCACCATCCACCATCCACCATCCATTCATCCATCCTCTCGTCCACTGTCCATTCATCCATCTATCCATCCATGCATCATGAATCCATCCACCCATACACCTACCATCTACCCATCAATTCATTTATCCATCCACTTATTCACCCATAATCTATCTATCTACCCATTTGCCATCCATTCACCCAGAATCCATCTATTTATCCAGTCATCCACCATCCATCCATCCATCCATCATCCATCCATCCTTTCATCCAATCTATCCATCCATTCACTATTTATTCACCCATCTACTATCTATCCACCCATCTACTCATCAGACTATTCATCCATACACTGTTCATCCATCCATCTGCCATCCATTCTCCCATCTATCTATCATTACCCACCTGTTTATCTGCTTACCCATTCATCCATCCATCCCTTTATACATCCATCCACCATCTCTTCATCTATCCATCCATCCATCCATTCATCCATCCATTCACTCATCCACTCTCCATCCATCTATTCATCCATCTGCCATCCATTCACTCATCCATCCATCCATCCATCCATCCATTCATTCATTTATCCATCTGTCTTCCTTTACTCCATACCGATTTATCAGAGATTTACCTGGCACTGCTGTAGGTTGTGGAGATACAGCAGTGAGCAAGAGAGACAATGACCCTCCCATCTGGAATTTAAGCTTGAAGTCAGGGCATTGGGCAAATTATGCAGTGCACAGGGGCAATTAGCTGAGGACAAATGGGGCTATGGAGTGAGCTGCCTTAGCCTGGATAAAGGAAAATCGTTTTCCTGGTTAACTATTCTCCAGGCATGTGCCAGGGAGGGAGAGGTGCCTTTTAAAGTGTGGGTAAAGTTTTGGCCAGGAAAGCAACAGCCCTGTTGCATCCTGGGGTGATCTAAGAGAGATGTAGTTACATACCTGCCCCTCCCAGTCCCACCACCTCCACCTCTGCTCTTGCCACATCAGGTGTTCTTGTGCCTGCTCTTTGCTTTTCTGTCACCTGAAATAACTTCCTCCCACAGCAGCTTTCCCCAACTATTCTTCATCCTTCCAGTGGCACTTCCAGGAAACTATGTATCTCTGGGGACTAGGTGGCTCCTCTGTGTTCCTGCAGACCTGTGCTTCCCTCTTCAGGGTGCTCATCACTTACAGTACATAGGAAGGAACCTCTGCTGGCCTCACGGCTGACCAGAGGTGACCAGCAGCCTCCAAACCCCCCTCAGAGGCTCTAGTTACTCATAGGGCTGACAGCTTAAATGAAGAACTTTTAAAAGGACACACAGTTAAATTTGAATTTCATATATCAACAAGTTATTTTAGTATATCACAAATACTGCATACTTATACTAAAATTATGTGACATTTGGGGCATACTTATTACTAAAAAAAGTTACTTGTTTAGTAGAAATTCAAATGTAACTGGGTGTCCTATATTCTCTGGCATCCCTAGCTTCAGCTGGACTCTAGCCTCTATGAACAGGTTTCAATAAGGGATGGAGCCTGGCAGGTGGCCCCAAAGCCAAAATAGCTGGAGTCATCTCTCTGAGTCCCACATCTCACACCTAGCAAAAGAATCACCTTCTTCTGCAGGCTTCTTTGATCCTCCCTCTCCTGGATGAAAAAAGTGCTTCCTCTGAGTGCCCCCAGCCAGCTCACTCACATATACATGCACACACAACCATCCATCCATCCAACCATCCATCCATCCATCCATCCATTCACCCATCCACCATCCACCCATCAATCCATTCATTCATTCACCTATTCATCCACCTAGCTACCCATTTACCATCCACTCATCCGTAATGAATCTGTCCATCCACCCATCTACTTATCCACCATCCATCCATCCATCTACCCATCTACTATCCATTCATCCATCCTCTAGCCCCTGGGCTTCCTTTCATCCAAATGGGGTCATCATGTGTGCTTGTCAGACACCCACCCCCTTCAAGGTAACCTCCTCCCCCAAGGACCCAGACAGACAGATCCTGAAGAGCCCTCAGGATCTTGGTTGGGTCACACCCAAAAGTAAGTGCAGTAAAGTGGACTCAGCCCCAAATGGATGTTTTTTCTGCCTAATTACAAAAATACATTGCAATAGAAATCACAAAACAGAACAACTTGGCTATTACAGAGACATGCTTTATACTCATAACTTAAAGAGCTTGTTTTAAAAACTGACTATAAAACCATTTAATTACTTGGTTTTAAAACCAGCCATGTGGAAATTATGTTCCCTCGATGGACATTTGGAGGTGATTTCTGGCAGAGAACTCTGCGATGCTGCAGACTGTTCCAGGCTCCCTGGGGCTGCCTGACATTTACACAGCCCCGCACAGCCCCTGTGCCCTCTCTTGGCCCTTTTGAGCCTTGCAGGGCTCCAGCAGGTAGACAATTGGCCACCCATCTCTCCCCATCAAAGCGGAGGAGCCCAGGGGTCAGCAACATGGACCTCCTGGTGCCTGGCCCAGCAGCTAGTCCAAAGTGTGGCCAGGGCAGTATTTTTTTTTTAATATTTTGACTACAAATCCTATAGCTTTCTATCCATCCACCCACCATCCTTCTATCCAAATGCCATTGATCTACATATTTCTCTATCCATTGGCTATCTCATCTATCCATCTACCTACTCACCCATTCATCCACCTATCTATGCATATATTCACTCATCCAATTATCCATCCACCCACCCGTCCATGTGCCATTAATCTATATGGTATTCATCTAGCCATTGCTCATCCATCAGTATATGCACCTGCCCATCCACCCACCCACCTGTGCATGCGTACATCCTTTCCATCAACCCATCCATCCCAAATGGCTTCATAGAGCTCCTCATATTCCTAGTTTCTGGGCAAGCAGGGGTGTGGGATGTGCATAGAATCCGCTATCTGACATCAAGGAGCTCACAGCCCAGTGAAACTCTGAAACTACTATCCTGAGGTAGAGTAAGTTCTAAGTGGAGGTGTGTAGAAATGGCCATGGAGCCATGGTGGGGGATTGTGCGCAAGCATGGAGCAAGGAGTGCTTCGTAGAGGAGGAGACATTTGAGTAGGCCTTTGGAGGATGTATAGGCGTTGGCCATGTGGAAGAAGGGTCAGACATTCTGAGCAACCTTTAGTTCAAGTTCAAAACCCTGAAGCTCAGAATCTGGCTTGCCCCTCATGGGCTGTGTTTCTAGGAAGAAGCCTTGGTGTCTTTGGAGCTCAGTTTCCCCATCTGAGAAAGGGGGAGAAGCGGGGAGAAGCGGGGAGAAGTGTGCTTCCTCTGAGCTGCCTAGCTATGCCACCCCAGCTCTGCCTCACCTTCCAGCTGGGGCTTTCCTCTGGGATTTGTAGTCAGGAGTGGGATGCCCGCCCATCCCTGTTTCTCCTTCTTCCTCCATGATCCTACCGAATGTCACAACTTTAGATATTGTGTCTGCACCCCCACCAGCCCCCAGCCCTGATGCCCCAACCAAAGTCCAAGCTCAGAGCTCCTGCTGCCCCATGCCACCCCCTTGGAGGGCTGGCAGGCATCCCGGATCCATCACGTTGCTGTCAGAACTCTTCCACCTGCTTCACGGAAGCCTCCCCTGCAGGCTCCTCTCAGGAAATGAGCCCATCCCCCTTGTGCTAGAAGCTCAAGGGTCATCCTTTCCCCTCTATCCCCTCACCCCACCTCAGATGCACCAGTGAGTTCTGTGCTGCAAAGTGAGTTCTCCAAACCACGAGACCCTCGTCCACTTTTCAGCCCAGGGCCCAAGCCATGCACATCTTCCAGGGCTTCGGCTGCGACCCCCGCCCCTCTGTCTGCCCTCCATGCTGATTCTTTGGGGTGTTTGCCAGGAAAATCAGGTCACATCTCCTCCGCTTGAGGCCCGCAAAGGTTCCCCATCCTACATAGCAATTGGCTCCACACTGGGCTCCCAGGCCTGCACCCTGCCTGCCTCTCCACTCCCACCGTGTTCCTCTTGCCCCTTTACGCCTCCAGCTTCGGGACTCCTGTGGTTCCTCCAAAAGCCAAGCTTGGTGCCCCAGGACCTTTGTGTGTGCTGCCGTTCTCCCCAGCACATTCCCTCCTCCCCTGGGCCTAGGAGCCTTTTCTGCCTCGGGAACATTTTTCCTTACCCTCCCTTCCCAAGTTCCAACCCCCACGCCACCCTAGGACTCACATTACCTTGCTTTATATTTACAGTCAAACGTGGTGAAACATGTTTTTAAAACATGAAAATGCTTTTGCTGAATGAAATCCTACACAGAAACCCAATCAATAAATCTGATCCAAGTCAGGCTGCCGGGGCTGTGGACCGGCTGGGGTGGACACGCCATCCACCGGGCTTCCCTGTCACCAGCTCGCCTCTGTCTGAGCCAGGTGACCTCTGGGTGAGAGAGTCACCTCTCTGGAAAGCAGGGCTGGCGGCAGCCTGGCCTCTGGGGCGGCATCCAGCCTGGCAAGAGCCTGCTGCTGCTACTGCCCAGCTGTGATGGTCGGGAGGATCACTGCCAGGCCTGTCACAGCAGTGCTGCGTTATCAATCGGCAGCATCGGGACTGATATCCGGGTGTGTGATCTTAATGACATTCTCATCTGAGTAAGGCCTGGAAATACCCATGTCCTCCTCTTGGGGGAGATGGCACAGAGCAGCCCAAGAACAGCCAGGACCCCTGTGCTCTTCGGCAGGCCCGAGGCGCCTCCTCCTCCCCTCACCCAGCCCCTACTCCAACCTATAGCTTGGGGGGAAGGAAGAGAGGGAGCAAGAAGGAGGAGGGTGGCCACTTTAAAAGGGGCGGGATGGAGGCTCCCAGAGACCACAGAACTGACTGGCGGTCTCGCCGCTGTCTCGCATGAGCAGCTTTCATTGCGGTTTGCAGGGTTCTGAAGGCTTGTCCTCTGTGCCTTGCGGCCTGAGCTTGTCATAAAGAAAACACTTGCATGGGCAGCCAGGTAGGGAGCCTCTTGCCACTGGAGGTATCCAAGCAGAGAGGCCAGGGCATGACTGCAGGGACTCCAGCATCAGGAGGTGTGCTGGTCCCGCCTGCCCCTCTGCTCTGCCTCCTGCTTCCAGGTGTCACTGTGTCTGAAGTCCCAGGCAGGGGCTGGACTGCACGGCCCCGCCTTCCCTGCCCACCTTGCTCTTTGCCTGTGGGAGAGGGCTCGGCCGGCCTCCATCGTGAGTGTTCAGGCATGGGGTCCCAGGAGGCTTCATACAGGACGGATGTCCGTTCTTCTGGGCCTAGAAGCGCCAGCACTGATGGTTCTCACGGAAACCAGAGCTTCGGGTCACATTAGCCTCCACGAGCTTACCGAGAGCCCCTGGGAAATTTCCCACTCCAGAGCTCTTTCCCCAGAACTGTAATTAAATCATCCTTCGTCTGTGGTGGGCAGGAGGAGAATGACTTGAGAAAATAGACATGCATCTTTCCCGCCGTGCCTTTGCTCACCGCACCCTCTGCTCACGACGTGCGTGCTCTGGGGTCAGCCCTACCCAGACCCCAGAGCCATTCCTGGCCACTGAGGAGTGGAGAGGCTAGGACTGACTGATGACCCATGGCGTAGGGTTAGAGGACAGAGGAAGGACAGAAGATGGCGCTACCTCCCACCCCATCCCTTCCGAGGGACCATCACCCCTGCGCTGGTGCTCGGGAACCAGGGACACAGGGTTCTTTCCTGGGTTCTGAAGCCTTCCTCTCCCACTCCCTCCCAGCACCCCACACCCCTCCCTGCATCTGCAGATGTGTGCCCTGGAACACAGATACCCCATTGCTAACAATCCACAGTGCTCAGACACATCAATGCCCTGCCTTTCACCATCAGTGACACTCAGAGACATTGATGCCCCACCTTCCACAATCAATGGTACCTTGGGGAGACACCAATATCCCTGCCTGGCAATTACTGGTACCTGGGGACATCCATTTCCCACCATCGACAGTCAGTGGCACTCAGAGACGCCAGCACCCCATCTTTGTCCGTCACTGGGGCTTTCAAAGCTCACCATGCTTGAGCTGTCAGCTCAAGCTGGCCCATGACTTCTGCAGCACTGTGCCCTCTGGCCTTACTCCTACCTCTTGGACCACTTCTCAGTCTCTTGTCAGCCATGAGGAAGGCAGGAGATCTCCTTGGCTCCCTACTTTCCCCCCAATCGCCGAAGGTAGTAGCCGGGGACCTTCTGAACGTGGCATCCAGCCTGGCTCCCTCTGCCTTTTCTACATCTCCTGCGGCCATCTCCTCCTCCCCATCCACGGCTTTCTCGTCCCCTTCCAGCTGGATGGGTCACCTGCCCACCTTGCTGCCTCTGTGGTCTTTCCTCACTTCCCTTCTTGTTCAGTGATGAGGCCTTGCTGGGGAGCGTAACTGCCGCTTACGTGCTTCATCGATCCTTGTCTGTTCACTGGACTGTGTGCTCCGTGGAGCCAAACATGACTAGGTTGCTCCTGGCTCCACCCCCAGCCCTGGTTCACACAGGTTCAGCGGATGCAGAAGTCAAGAGGAGGAAGAGTGGCGTGTGGCCCATATCCACCTCCGCAGTGGTGGTCGGGGCTCCACCCCGTGAACCACTATGTCACTGGGTGGTGACCGCCCTCTCTAGGACTCACTTGGGGCCATTCAACAAGGATAATAATAACAGCTACCTCATCAGTGGTGGCTGAAAATATGAAGAAAGCATTTGGTCCAGTGCCCGGCATAAATAAATCCTCTGCACAATTATTTGTTGCCAGTATTGCTGTCTACTCTATGCCCTACAGAAGTTCTTCATTCATGCCAGTTGTGATTGAAGCCAATATCATCTACAGACCTTGAGTGGGGCTTCTCCAGACAGAAGCGTAGCTTCCTCACCCAAATAGGAGGAGGGTACAATGGCGGGCCTTTCAGCTCTGTCCTTACTGGAGCCTGTGACACGGAATACCCATGGTCCCTAAATGGATGACTGTGACCTTGGCCATTCAGTGTAGACCTTGACTCGCTTTTTGGCTTCAGACATCAGCTTCATGGGAACGATAAGGAAACGGTAAGAAACCATTAAGAGCAGCTTCTAGTTGAAGCTGATGCAAGACCTTAACCAATTTGACCAGCAGCCACCATGCTATCTTGGCTTCTCATCACAAATATTTGAAGAGAAAGTCTTAGGAGACTCCACGGTTATTTCTGAAAGCTGTCATCTTCACCCAGGAGGCTGCCAGCATCGCCGCTGAAAAGGCCTAACACAAAGCTACCGAGATACATTCCCTTGCCTTCCACTGTTCAATTAGGGGCCAGATAAATGAACAAATTGTTCACACATCCAACCGTACATAGTTAATGCAACCGTCCTGATAAAAGACAATCTTCTGAAACACCGTCACTCCAGAGAATTAGCCGTCCGCGGCGCTCTGCCGAAGCAAACAGACTTTTAGCATTGTCTGCAAAATGTCTTCAGACAGGCAAACAAAACACGATTAAACTGTCTTCACTCCAGAGCCTCGGTGCAAAGCCCCTTAAGAGAACAGAGACCAGCAGTGATCGGGGAGGAGGAAGGAGGATGGCGGGGGTTCTCATCTCACAAATGCTACATGCAAGATGATTAATAAATCAAGGCTACAAAGTATCGACGATGAGTTATGTTTATATGCCTGGAATGTGTTTGCCTTATTTAGTTATTATCGACCAAACCTAAGATTTTCCAAGTCAGCCCTCTGGCCAAAGAGAAAGGGTTTGCCTTGCCATTAAATTTACAAATGTTGTCAAGGATGTTTCTTGGCATTTCAGCAATTGTCAGGCCAGTAATTAAAATGGAACCAGCCCTTTCCTGACAGTCAATTCTGTAATCGTGTTTGAGTGGGTGTTTTACTAAATTACATTGGATGCTTGTCAGCTCAAGTCTCGGTGCAGAGGCAGGAGACGGCTCCGAGGCAGACAGAACTGCGTTTCATGCCAGCACGTGGCTCACACGTTGTGTGGTCACGAGTGGGTCACCTCACCACTCCCAGCTTCTGTTTCTTTGTCTATCAAAGACAGACCAGAACGTCTCCTACACTTAGCTGTTGTGAGGATAAAATGAGGCCTTGTGGGGGCAGGTGCCTAGCACAGAGCCAGGCACACGGTCGATGTCTCTCACCCCACTAGAAGGAGTTCAAGTCCAAGCAGAGACGAACCTGGGAGCCAGAAGCCACTGGCACCCATGCCAAGGAGGTGGGCACAGGAGCTGGGTTGCATGGAGATGGTTACAGCAGGCAGCCACAGCAGGCACTGTCCTCTCTTCATGAGCCCTTACGGTCACTCCTGAGTGGATGGAAGGATGGATGATGGAAAGACGATGGAGGGGTGGGATGAAGGAAGGAGAGAGGAAGAAAGGGAGGGAGGGAAGGAAGAAGTTAGGGAGGCAGGAAAGAAGGAACAGAGAGAGGAGGGAAGAAGGGAGGAAAAGAAAGACAGTTGGATTAACAGTATTGATAGACCAGGCACGGTGGCGCACGTCTGTGATCCCAGCACTGTCTGAGGCCAAGGCAGGCAGATTGTTTGGGCCCAAGAGTTCAAGACCAGCCTGGGCAATAGAGGGAGATCCCATCTCTGCAAAAAAATTAAACAAAATTAGCCAGACATGGTGGCTCCCGGCTATTTGGAAGGCTGAGGAGGGAGGATGTCTTAAGTCTGGGAGGCAGAGGCCACAGTGAGCTGAGATTAGACCGCTGCACTCCAGCCTGGGCGACAAAGCAAGACCCTGTCTCTAAAGGAATAAATAAATAAATGAATAAATAAAAAAGTATGGAAAGCTGGCCATTCCTAGAAGACCCAGCAGTAAGCCTTAGTGTTTCACAAGTGTCTTCCTGGCAGACTGTCTCAGGCTTTTGCTTACAAACACATTCCTCTTTCATAAAAGTATATTATTTATTGGTTTTTTTCCTAATTACAAATGAAAGACATTCATTTACAAATATTGACTTGCACAAATGTATTTAGTCATTCCACAGATGTTTCACACTAGGCCATGGGGCACAGACTGAGCAATGTAGCCAGAAACATTCTCCAAAGAAAGAAAAAAGCACCGTCATCTCCTCACCCAGAAACAGTGCTGTTCACCTTGTGGCCTGCTTCACGCCTGTCTCTGTGGATTCGTTCACGTGTATGGACATCCCTTCCTATAGCACTTGCATATATCTGTGTGTGTCATATGTGTGCATGTATTTATGTATGAACGCATGTATATAAAGACATATGCACATTACTCATTTAATTACCTGATTTTCTCTTGTTCACGGCACTCACCACCCTCTGAAACAATCATATTCCTGCGTTTGTCTTCCTCCATGTCTTCTGCACTCAGCTGTAAGCCCACGGGAGGAGGTTTCATCCCGTGCCACCCCGCCCACCATCCTAGCCCAACAGCTAACACAGTCCCTGGTTCTGTCGTACGTGCTGGCTCAGTGAATGAGGAGCTCGCGTCCCCAGTGTGGTGCTATTCCCCATCATCCTCAGTGAAAATGATTCTCTTGACTTTTGTCCTTTGTAGGATTTTATTTTGTATTCATTCATTTATTTGTTTTTTGAGACTTGGTCTAGCTCTGTAGCGCAGTCCAGTGGCACGATCTCAGCTCAGTACAACCTCTGCCTCCCAGGCTCAAGAGATCCTCCTGCCTCAGCACCGTGACCCCCACCCCCACAAAGTAGCTGGGATGACAGGTGCATGCCACCATGTCTGGCTAATTTTTCTATACTTGGAGACACAGGGTTTCACCTTGTTGCCCAGGCTGGTCTCAAACTCCTAGACTCAAGCGATCCACCCACCTCGGCCTCTCAAAATGCTGGGATTACAAGTGTCTACCACTGCACCCAGACTCTTCGTGGGCTTTTTAAAATTCCCTCCGCTAAGCAGAGGACAGTGGGAGGTGTCCTGCTGAGAATGCTAGGCCTTACATATTCCTACGCGGGATGGGTGGATAACACTGCCTGCCCAAGCCCTGGCATCAGTCTGCTTGGCTCCCAACATGTTTCTCAGAATTGTGCATGAAGTCCCACGCCGTGGGGGGTGAATGGGGCCCTTGCCCACCCAGTTGAGCAAATCTCTTTTAGGAACCATGATGCCAACAGGTCTCTCTACTTGGCCCTGCCCCGATTCCTATTTGGCCGAGAGCTTTTATTTGAGAGGCAAAGTTCTTGGTAACTCTTGATGTGCCTCAGTTGGCTGAGGAGCCATGCAAAGTGTCTTAGCAAAATCCCTGGGTCTTGGCAGGGAAGAGGTTAGGCAGTCCCGAGGCCTTGGGCAGGCCGGCATGAAGGCATGGCCTGGTCCACACAAGAGAAGGTTTCAGATCAGCTTGTGAGACCTTACAGTCCCTCCCCAGTGGATGGATGCATGGAAGGACAGATGGAGGGGTGGGATAAAGGAAGGAGGGAAGGAAGAAAGGAAAGAGGGAGGGAGGGAGGGAGGGAGGCAGACAGGAAAGAAGGAAAGGAGGGAGGAAGGAAAGGGAGAGGAAAAGATAAACAGTTGGTATTTATTTGGTAAAATAGTTCTAGATCTAGGAGTTCACAGGCCTTGGTTAGAAACCACTTTCAGTATCTGGAGGAGGAAGGGGTTTGATACAAGGACATGGGGGCCTCTTTACACAGTAGATGGGAGTGAAGGTGACAGAAGCCACTGGAAATAGCAGGAGGTAGGGTATGCCGGAACCTTGAGAAAGCTGCCAATCCTCAGCTCCTGCTGCACGCAAGCGGGTGGGCCTGGGGAGGGTGCTGGAGACCCTGGCACAGCCTTGGGGAGGTTGCTGGAGACCCTGGCACAGCCCTGGGCCTGCCTGCAGCAGGTGCTGGAGAACAAGGCGTCTCCACTTTTGTGCCTGTCAGCGCTCATGTGAAGGCAGCTTGGGGTCAGAGTCTAAGGGAGCAGCGTCGGGGGGGTATGTGGTCTCCAGGCTTCCAGGCTCCTGGGCTTCAGGTGGGGCTGAGAAGGGCTGAGACATCAACACACAGAACAGACAGAATAGAACAGACAGAACAGAGCAGAACGGAGCACCGCCTCCCTTAAATGTTAAAAGTCTGCCCGACATGAGAGTGAAATACATCCCATCAGTGTGTTCAGCAGCACTGAACCCATGGCCTGAGCGCTGACTCCGTGCCAGGTGGGGCTCGGGATTCAGCAGTGAACAAGACGACCCTGTCCCCGACCCCTTGACCACGCAGCCTCATGAGGGGATGGGCCAGGAAGGGGGCACAATATCACAAAGGGAGGGGGTGGGGGGCTGGGCTTCCTGCAGATGAAGCAGCAGTTTGGGGCAATGGAAAAGCTGCAGAGAAGGATGGCGGTGATGAGTGCATGGCAACCTGGATGCCTAGCGCCACTCATCCATGTGCTACTTGGGACATTTTACGTTGTGCCTGTTTTACCACCATGAAAAATAATAATCTAAAAGGATGTTTTCAGAAAAAAGAATGACCTAGAGTCAGGGCCCATTTAGAGGGTGCGCTCAGGAAGGGCCTCTGAGGCAGTGGCCTTGGCGCTGCCCGCTGCGGGTTAGAAGGAGCCAGTCATTTGGAGTTCACTTCCCTTGCTGTTTTGAAATCTCAAATGTCTCATCTTGGAAAATAAGTGGGTGAGGTGACAGCTGTGTTGATTAGCTTCATTTAATCATTGCATGTTGTGCATCGTGTGTGTATATACACACACATAAATCAAAAGAGCGCATTGTACCCACACATGTATACAGTTATGATCGGTCCATTAGAAGTAATATTCATACAAATAAAAATAAATTTTTGAAAAGAAGGAGCCAGCTGCACACCCTCAGGGAAGGGGCTCTCCAGAGCCAGAACAGAGAGCCAGCCTGAGGCCAGGGTGGCCAGAGCCACGTGAGAAGGACCACGGGTAGGAAACAAACACGGGTGTGAAAGAAGTCAGAGAGGCTGAGGCAGGCAGGCCCGGCTGAGAGGTGAGGGAGGGAGGAGGTGAGAGTCAGGAGGTGGGAAGGCTGAGCTCTCCCCCTCAGCCTGCTGGGGCCGCTCACTCCTCTTCAGCGGCACCCCCTCCTCACTCCCTACCAGCTGATCTCTGCAGGGTCCCTCTGGTCTCCATCCAAGGCCAGCTCTTTTCCTCACTTCCCACCATGTCTGGGTAAGCTGATCTGCAGGACCCTCCACCAGGAGTCTGTGCATGGAGCTTCCAAATGTCTTTCCCACCGTGCAAATGTCCTCTGCAGCCCAGCCTCGCTTATCAAACCCCTCCCCTTCCTCCACCCAGGTGTACCTCAGGAACCTCAGCAGCTCACACTGACCTCAGCTTCGTTTCCCTCACCAGTTCTTCCTCCTGTATCCCCATCTCTGCGAAGCACCGTCAGCTGCCTTTTGACCCAAGCCTGAAACTTAGTGTGCTCTCGTATTTCCCCATTTTATTTATTTCCCAGCAAAGCCTCTGAACTGCAACTCCAAGGTGACCTTGAGTTCTGCTTACTACCTCTCCTCTCCAGTTTCACTTCCTCTGCTCAAGGCCAGATCACCAGGTTATCTCACCTGGTTAACCACCACAGCCACCGGCATGTCCCCCTGGGCCCTGCCCTGCAGGCTGTCAGAAGTTGGCCAAGGGCATCCGGCAAAGTGAGACCCATTCATATACAGACTGTGAGGGTGTGGTGAGCCTTGGGACCTGGACACAGCCCAGGACTGTTCTAACTCATAATGCATGGGAGCCACGTCTGCAGGGGAACCTGGGAGTGAGTCTTGAACCCCAGGAGTGCCTGGGACACTGTGAAGGGCCCCAGCAGGAATGAACCTGCAGACCACATGTGATTTCTCCAAGAATAGATCTTTCTTTCTAACTGAAGAAAGCAACAAAAGGAATGAAGACCCCTCATAGTTCTATGACACTTGCAAATGGTTTGCCTCATTGGAAACCTCAGCACAGAGGAGATTATTATCTCCGAGTTAAAGGTGAGGAAAGGAACTTGCCCAAGGCCACATCTGAGTCGGACTCTGCATCCTGGGACCTCTGCAGCAATGAGGGTCCCCCGAACATGACCATCGTGGGGGTGACTTTCTCCTAAATCACCAGCTAGCTGATGGAGTGTGTGCTGAACGTTCAGCGAGCCGCGTGCATTCAGCCGCAGGGGAAGCACCGGGAGGGAGAACACTTTCTGCCCGTTGTGACTCACACAGGCTTGGATGAGACACTCTGGGAAGATTCTAATTTCAGATCCGGGGGTGGAGGCTGCAGTATATTTTCGCCTCCACTGTTTGCCTCGCTCAGCGGCAAAGCCAAGTTGTCTGTACCCTGAGCTGGGCCAGGAGTAGACTGGGCAATGGGGTTTGAAATAGAAAGGCAAATCCAAGTGACACCAATCTTTGAGGCTAAACTTGGTAAAGGGCAGACGAAAAGCAGCCTCCCCGGACAGAGATTTGTGAATGGAAACCAGAGGTCTGCAGAGCCGAGTGTGGGCCAGAGCTCCAGCAGGGGCCACAAGTGCTTTCTGGATGCTGTTTGTTTTCCTTTTTTTTTTTAACTTGGAGACTTGAGATTGGGATATGATGAGCTTTGCTGCCAGGCAGACTGGGACGTTGGCACCACCTTTTGGAGGAGCTGGGTTGGAAGCCCTGCAGCAGGAAGATAGCGCGGGTCAGGAAAGGGGGCTCAGCAGCATCCTGCAGGCCAGGGCAGGGCCGTAGCCGGCTCCTGCAGGGCTGGATCACAGGGGTGGTTCTGACACGCTGGTTCACGCAAGAGGCCAGCTGGGATGCAGGCCAGGGAGGCCGGGAGGTATAGACTCATTGTGAAGAGCCAGAGAGGGGCGTCCAGGCCTCCACTTCAGATGGATCTCCTGGCCTGGCAGGGAGGGGATGGCAGGGCCAGCTCAGTGTCTCCCAGGGCCTGCCTTTGGTCTCTCTGGGGCATCTTTTTGCAGAGTCAACTCTGGCCCACCCCATGTGAGCTGTGTCATCTGCAGAAACGCTCCTGATGGGTGGCAACTCCTCCACTTTGGTCCAGGCTGGGTAAGGGGCCCTCCCTGCTCAGGGCTGCCCTGATGAGTACACCTCTCAGACCTACTCGGTGATCTTCCTGTCTGCTGTGACCCCCCAGGGGGGCAGGAATCCCATGGATTTCAGCTCCCAGCCCGGGGGTCTGCACATATGGGCTGAATGAGTCAGTCAGCCCCTCCAGAATGGGCCGAGGGGCTGAGAGGGGAGAAGGAATAGGAGCCCCTCCCTCCCAGCCAAATCTTCCCTCTTCACAGGGTCGGAAATCCATCTCGAAAGCCCTGGACAGACCTGCCCTGCAGATTTCTGGAAGCCACTGCCAGTTTTGGGGGGCAGGAGGGATCTCTCTAGACTCTTCCAAGCCTGTGTCGTTGGGATGCAGTGCCGGCCAGCTGCCTTCTGGGCAGGTGCAAGTAAGGGTACCGTTGACCGCAGTGTTTGTAGAGGTGACACAGACGTCAGGGGAAAGGCTGTGCATCTCCCACAGGGAAGACAGGCTCTCTGGCCTGTTTTCCCATCTGAGAAATGGGGATAGTCGCACCCACCTAGCAGGTATGCTGTGAGTATTTAACAAAATAGAGGACTCCCTGACCCTGTATCTGCCCCGACCATGTGCAGGGCCCCATGCACTGTGCGCCCATTTCTCAGACTCCCACTTCAAATCGCTGGCTGTTAGTCAAATGAATCTGCCAAGCATTTCTCTTCACCGTATTTTAGAATGTCGCCTCTAATTCCAAAAACCCAGCCTCCTGGGCCCCCAGAACCCAGTGCAGGTACATATGTCTCCCCCAGAATAGTAAGCGGTAAAAATACACCCTTTAAAATAGAGGCTGGTTCCCGATTTGGAGGAGCAACTGCCAGCTCCGCCTGGCACGGTGCTAATTGATTTGTTTTCTTTGCTCCAATAATCCCTTCCTGTCAGCATTTTCCTCTCCCCATCTTTCCCGGCTCACTCTACTGACTCTGCACCAAAAATAGCCGGGCCCAGATGGCCGGGACCCAGGTTGGAGTCACTTCCCCAAGCTCTTCTCCTCTCACCTCCGTGGCACCACCTGCAGAGCCTGGGCCGAATGGAGGGTGCGGACTGTGCAGAAAGGGGCTGTGATGGAGAAGTGAGCCCTGCACCCAGAGCCCCCACAGGCCGTGTGTGAATAACGCCAAAGCCCATTCATTGGGACCACAGTCCTGGGGAAATGGCAGTGATGAAGACAGGAGCACTGCCAGGCTGGGAGGCTGGCCACAGAAACGGACCCACCAGGATGACACCAGGGCCACCAGGCTGTAGCCTATGTGTGCACAAGACGCTGGAGGGGGCAGAGGAAGGAGTGGAATAACTCCCAATCATAGAGGGCTTCTTGAAGAGGTGACCTTTGAAATGAGCCTTGCAGAACAGGGTGCTGGATGAGCAGATAACAGGGGGAAGAGCATCCCAGCATCAAAACAGGCTCACATATATGAATGAGAAACATTCAGGTTTGTTGAGGTTGTTCAGAAAATTTGGAAGAAGCTATTTTGATCTGATCACACGTAGATTTTATGTCACTTTGAAAATTGAAGGTTTGGCTATGAGTCACCAGTGGCAGGGGTGGGGTGTGTTGGTCCCACCGTGCATTCCACCCAGAGGGAATAGTACACGCGCAGGTGGTCATCGGGATGCAAACGGCCTCCACCAACTGAAGGCACACAAGGAGTTTGCCATGGCTGTGATGCTAGGAGCCTGGGGGGTGGGAGGTGAGGCTGGAGGAGAGGCAGGGCAGGGACCCCAGCCTGCTTGCCTTGAGAGTCATGCTGTCTTCTCTGCCTGAAGCCCCATCCCCCAGGTCTACCAGTCAATTTTCCATCCATTCTTCAAGGCTCATCTGGGTGTCACCACTTCCAGGAAGCCCTCCTACCTGCCTTTGTACCTGCTCAGCACCTGGGTGCTATTTTGCCTCTTCTGTGCTCCCGCAGAGTCCTGTGTTTACCTAAATTCTTGCTTGGACCATGTGGTTTTGCAATGTAGAAGAATGAATGAATGAATGAATGAATGAACGAACAAGCCTTCATTCATGTGCAAAACTTTAAGTGGTGAAGACGAATAGGTGGAGGAGTTTTTTCTATGAGTTTTGCTCTCCAGGCTACTTAAATGTTCATATTGTTTTCCTCCCAAACCTGAAAAGCAAACAAACAATTCCCTTAGGACTTCGCAGACTGAGTGGGCATCATTCATTCACTTGTTCCTGCACGCATTCATTCACTTGTCCATCAGGCAGGAGTCACGGCCAGCTCCGTGTCAGCCCTGTGTTTTCTCAAGGTACAAAAATGGCACATAGGCCAATTAGGAGGGCGGACACATAGTTGCCTGGTTAGAACATTTGGAAAACTGTATCACGGGGAAAGTGCTTTAATGAGGGGAATTTGGGCTTCCCTGAGCAAATGGCATAGATGGAGCCAGATGTGTGGGTCAAAGTTGAATGGATGATGCATGAGCCTGAGGACTTATCCGGGGAACCCACGTGCAGTGTGTGCAGAACCTTGGGAGGGTCAAGCCGGGCACCGTGGCTCATGCCTGTCATCCCAGCACTTTAGGAGGCCAAGACAGCTGAATAGCCTAAGGTCAGGAGTTTGAGACCAGCCTGGGCAACATGGTGAAACCCTGTCTCTACTAAAAATGCAAAAATTAGCCAAGTGTGTTGGTGGGTAGCTGTAATCCCAGCTACTCAGGAGGCTGAGGCAAGAGAATTGCTTGAACCTGGGAGGTGGAGGCTGCAGTGAGCTGAGATCGCACCACTGCACTCCAGCCTGGGCAACAAAGTGAGACTCTGTTTCAAAAAAACATAAGAATAAGAAGAAGAACCTTGGGAAGGAGAAGGATGATGGGGGCATGCCACAGGGACGCAAGGCGCAGCTGATGGGGCTCCCCGGGGCCAGAGCTGGAGCTATTTGAGCAACAAAATTTCAGAACAGTCTCCAATTACAACTACAGTGTCAAATATTCACGAGCTCACAGTAATACAAATACATGATTGAATGAGTAAATCATAGAGGGGAAGAGACAAACCTCTCCCACGCTAAAGAATTCCAAATCGTCGATGTGGCTCTTCCATGCTTGAGGTGGGGGGTAACTTCCACCCCTCGAGCGTGGGCTGCGCATGGTGACTTCCTTCCTAGGGGACGGTGTGGAAAATAGAAGAGTGTGGCTCCACCAGGGAGAGCCTGACGCACAGGACCCAGGCTGGGAAGAGAGGCGCCAGCAGTGGCGAGTCTGCTGATGGCCAGGCCCAGCGTGAGGCATCTCACTCATCCCTGCGGCCCCCTCCCAAGAAACCCCAACCCCAGCTGATGCCCAGAAAAACATCAGACAGACCCACATTGAGAGACATCCTCCAGTGTGCCTGGCCAGCCCTCCTCAGAGCTCGAAAGGTCGTCCGGCACAAGGAAAGTCCCCAGACTGTCCCAGCTTAAGATGTGCTGGGGTGTCCTGGTGGTGTCCTGGAACAGGAAAAAGGAATTCTGAGGAATCTGGACAGAGTGTGGTGTTTGGAGAACATGGACGTGCCAATGCTGCCGTCCTCGTGTGGTGCATGTCCCAGGCTGATGCAAGGTGCTAATAACAAGGGAGCAGGGTGTGGCGTAGACAGGAACCGTGAGGCTCAGCTAAAATGCCCCGTCCTGCATGGGGGCACCCTGCAGAGCGTGGCAGATAACAGGGCTCTGGAATCAGACACTCAGCTCCCGACCTCGGCTGCGTCCTGACCGTCCGTGTGACCTCCCTGTGCCTCGTGGTCCCCATCCAGAGGGAACTCCCTGGGCTATCTGCAACTTTTCTGTAAATCTGAAACTATTCTATCAAAGTAAAAAAGTAAAGTCCTGCTAGCTCCGCCACTTCAGACCAATCGCTCTTACGTCCGGCCAAGCTGCCTTCTGTTCTTTTTTCTGGGCATCTCCCCTTGATAAAGTCATACCTACTTCTCCAGTCGCTTGTCACCAACAGAGTTGTAACAGACGGCTTTCCCGTTGTGTCCGTGTGGTGTGTGCAGTAGGGTGCTTCCTTGCCATTTTGCACCATCTTTTCATTCGTGAGCACAGAAGCTCCCCAGCGGTTACGTGTTCTTTGCCAACACTATGATGTAATGGAACGTATCCCCAACCAGCCCTCAGCTCCTCCTTGTAAGTTTTCCTATGGATAAGCCACCCCAAGAGGCACAGCTCTGAGCATACACCACGTCCCCATTTCAGGGACGAAAGTCGTCCAAGGAATCGCTCTCCAGAGGCCACGTCGTTCTCTGTCAGGCCCTGGTGTGCTGGGAGGGCAGGGTTTTGTGCTGATGGAGATTGATGACCTTAGCTGGGAAGCTGATGAAGCTTTCCCTGGAAGGAATCTATGGAATCACCGTTCATTCACTTAAAGGCACGCGCTGTGTGCAGCCTATTGATTTTTGCTCTGTGAGCTTAATTGTCTTCTGGAGATACTTTGCGGTCTGGGAAGGCCACCATAGTCGCCTCGTGCCATTGCCCACTGTCCTTCCCAGGAAAGCTGTGCTCATCTTCGGCAGGACTGGTCCCACCCAGCCCCGCGTGAGGCCCAGCTTCAATGCCCCACCCTACATGGGCGCACCCTGCAGCATGTGGCTAAGGACAGTGCTCTGTAGTCAAACGCTTGACTCCAGAGGGAGACCTCCTTTGGGACTTGCTTTGGGTCCCCTGTTAGGACGAGAACCATGTCCAGGACAGCCACAGCTGTTCTCCTGCCTCACCCCCATCCCTGCAGGCCCCAATGCCTGTGTAGGCCAGGACTCTACATGTTTGTTGAATGAGGGAATGAATGACTAGACACTGCATGCTTGCAGGGTTGGAGTGAGGGGTGCACACTGAGTCTCTGGGTAACCTGGTTCAAATTCCATGGCTGTGTGATGTCAGGTAACTTTTATCTGCCACCTTGCCTGCCAATTGCAAAACAAAGTGGACCCAGGGCCCCCGTGAGTGTCTGGGGCTCTGTCATTCCGAATGTAGAGATGCGACATCCCGAATCTCACCAAGCCACCAAATCCAGCCGGGATAAGGGGATCTCCTCCTAAATGACCTACCCCTGTGTGGCCCCTTTGAAAACCTAAACGAGGCCACCCCCTCCCTTCCTCCCACCTCCCTGGAGACCTTCTGCCCCAAATAGCAGAAGCTCTTGGGTGTGTTTGCTGGGGCTGCCGTGGCAAAGACCCACACACATGGGGGCTGAAAATAGCAGCCATGTATCCCCTCACAGTCTGGAGGCCGGGAGTCCAACATGTCGGCCAGACCAGTTCCTTCTAGGGGCTCAGAGGGACTTGCCTTTCTGTACCACTCCCAGGTTTCTGTGCCACTGGCAATTCACAGCCGCGGTGACCTCAGATACGTCCCCCATCTCTGCCTCTGCCTGTGTGTCGCCTTCTCTCTGCATCCCCACCTTCCCTCTCCTTATAAGGACACCAGTCATTGAATGTAGGGTCTACCCCAAATCCAGGTGGCTTCATCCTGAGATGCTTAGCCACATCTCCAAAGACCCTATTTCCAAGTGAGATCACAGTCACAGGTACTGGGGGTAGGGATGTTGACGAATCTTTCTGTACCTCTGTCTGAGGCCTGGCGGGCCTGACCCCTGGCTGCTGCTCCAGCCCCATGTCTGCCTCCCCTCTCCATCCCTACATCAGCCCCTCGGGCCTGCCTCTGAGTTCCCCGGGGACCCCGGCTCAGCGTTCTCCTCTGCTGGAGGTGGTGGGCCCCACCCAGTCACTCCCTCCCCGTCTATCCTGGTCCTGCTTTGGAGCAGTTGTCCCTGAAACAGAGCTGTAGACAGGGTCCCTGAGTGTCCACCTGCCTTGGCTCTCTGGAATGGATTCATATTCAGGGCGGAGGCCATGAACCCTGCATTTACAGTGGAGCCTCAGCATCCAGAACAGTGCCCTGCACTCCATGAATGAATAAATGAATGAATGAATGGCTATGATTAGCACTGAGCTGGCTAGGTTTGGGTGGGACCTACCATTTCTGTGGTACCCTCTCTCTGATGTGTGGGGGAGCCCAGCCCAGGCACTTATGAATGAATTAGTGAATGAATGAATGCATGAACTTATGGCTACAGTTGGGCTGAGCCGGCTGAGTTGGGAGTGGACCTGCCACTTCTGGGCACCCCTCCCTTGTGTGTGACACCAGGCCCAGACACCCCATGAATGAATAGATGAATGAGTGAATGAATGTCTGTGATTGGCACTGAGCCGGCCAGGTTGGGGGTGGACCTGCCATTTCTTGACATCTCCTCCCTGGTTGCAGGGGTGAGGGCCAGCCCAGGCACCCCGTGAATGGATGGCTACAGTTAGGCTGAGCCGGCCAGGCTGGGGACGGGCTGCCACTTCTGGGCACTCTTCCCTGGTGTCAGTGGTTGGGGGAGGTGCACCCTGCCCAGGCCTCACAACCCCCTTTGTGTTTCAGGTCATCCTTGTCAGCTCCTCACTCAGTGACCGGGACCAGAGCCTATTCCTCAGCGCGGACGAAGGCGCCACCTTTCAGAAGCAGCCCATTCCCTTCTTCGTGGAAACTCTGATTTTCCATCCCAAGGAGGAAGACAAGATCCTCGCCTACACAAAGGAGAGCAAGGTAAGATGTGCGGGTGCCCCTCGCGTGGTCTGTGGGGCTAGGGTCCGCTCCGCCCGCTTGGATCACATGCGACCCGGAGCCCCTGGGCTGGTTGAGGAGGAGCCACCCGGGGCTGCCGGCTGGGACGCTGGACCATCGTCCTCCTTGGTGCAACCTTGAGGGACCTCGCCTGCTTGGCTGTGCCATGGGAGCTGAATGAAGTGGTGGCGGGCTGAGCACGGGGCTCAGGGGTTGGAGAGGAGCCAGTGAGTGGCAGGCGATGAGGATCATGCCCGTCGCCATCCCTCTCTGCCCGCCAGCCATAAGGCCTTTCTCCACTTCTGAAACATTTCCCACAGCCCCGCCAGGCCTCACGGGGCCTTTCCCTCAGCCCAGAATGCTCTTCTACCCTCACCAAGGGTGGTGGCTTGTTCTTCAGACCCCAAATCAGCATCCCTTCCTCTGGGAGCTGTGTCCATGGGGCTCAGCAGAGAACTGAGGCCCTGTCCCCGGGACAGTGGGAGAGCGGGGGGCCAGCCTGGTGGGGAGCACTGGGCTGCATCTGTGGGGGGTGCCCACCTGGGTTCTGAGGCTGGGAGGGCTTTGTTCCTTCCTTACAGCCGTGGGAACAAATGGCCACAGGCTGCTGGCTTAGAGCAACAGAAACTTACTCTCTCACAGTTCTGGAGGCCCACAGTCCAAAACCAGTGTCGCTGGGGTGATCAAGTGTCAGCGGGGTGCGCTCCCCTGGGCTCTAGGGAGGAGTCTGACCTGCCTCTTCCAGCTGTCCACAGCTGCCAGTATCTCCTTCAGGGCGGCCTCACACCTCCCTCTGCCCCATCTCCACACTGCCTACTGCGTGAGTGTGTGTGTGTGTGTGTGAGTGCATGGGTGTGCCATTGTGAGTGGGTGAGTGTGAATGTGTATGTGTGGTGGGTGTGAACATGTGTGTAGGTGGGTGTGAAGGTGTCGGTTTGTAGGTGGTGAGAGTTAGTGTAAATGTGTGTGACTGTGGGTGAATGTGTGTGAATGTGTGAATGTGAATGTGTTTGAATGTGAATGTGGTAAGTGTAGGTGTGTGGGAGTGTGTTAATGTGAGTTTGTGTGAATGTGTGTATATGTGTATGTGAGGTGTGGATATGAATGTGTGTTCACATATGTGTTCATGGGTGTGGGTGTGAGACTGAGTGTGAATGTGTGTATGAGTGTATGTGGCTGTGGGTGTGAAAGTGTGAGCGGGTATGTGTGTGGGTGAGGTTGTGTTTGAGTGTGAGAGCATGGGTGTGAGGGTGTATTTGAGTGTGTCAATGTGAGTGTGTGGGTGTGAGGGTGATTGTGTGAATGAAAGTATGTGAAGGTGTGGGTGTGTGCATGAAAGTGTATGTGAGTTTGTGGGTATGTGGGTGTGTCTGAGTGTGAGAATGTGTGAGTGTGGGTGTGAGTGTGAATGTGTGTATGTGGGTGTGGGTGTGAAAGTATGTGAGTGTGGGTATGTGTGTGGGTGAAGTTGTTTGTGAGAGCATGGGTGTGAGGGTGTATTTGAGTGTGAGAATGTGTGGGACATAAGAGGGTGATTGTGTTCATGAAAGTGTATGTGAGGGTGTGAGTGTGTGGGTGTGTTTGAGTGTGAGAATGTGTGCATGTGAGTGTGGCTGTGAGCATGTATGAGTGTGAAAGTGCATGTGAATGTGTGGGGGCGTGGATGGGTGTGTGCATGTGTGAGAGCCTGCGAGTGTGTGGGTATTTGCAAGTGTGAAACTGTATGTTAGCATGTCAAGGTGTGGGTATGTGTGAGTGTGACAGCCTATGTGAGCATGTGTGGGTGTTTGTAGGAGTGTACATGAGTGTGTGTGGGTGACAGCCTGTGTGAGCATGTGTGAGTGTGCATGAGTGTGTGGGTGAGTGCATGTGTGAGCATGTGTGTGTGTGTGTGTGTGTGTGTGTGTGTGAATCTCCCTCTGCCCCTGCTTTCTGTAAGGACTCAGGGGATTTTGTTTGGGGCCCATGCAGATAGCCTGGGTGATCTTCACATCTGGAGACCTCAACAATCCCATCTGCAGGCTCCCTTTCTGCCCTGTGAGGTAGTGGCTACAGGTTCCAAGGATTAGGACATGGATACCTTTTGGGGGCCACTCTGAACCTAGCACCTCTGCCCAATAGGACGTGTGGGCTCCACAGTTGCGGGAAGGGTTCCAGTAGGAGGCCTGGCTCTGGGTAGAACAACTGAGCCAAACTGGGCTGAACAGTCGGGGAACAAGAGGAATAGCACATGCCTGTCTCTCTCCAGCACACTGAGGCTTCCAACAGGCTGACTCCAACCAGAGGCTAGAGGAAGAAGGTCAGTCTCAGGACCAGCAAGGGATAGATCTGTCTACATAGGTCAGCTCCCAGGGTCAGAGAAGGGTTGGAAAGAGCCAGCATGAACCTGGAGGGCAAACAGAAGCTGCCCACATCAGCAGCCTTCCCTGTGCACCCTAGGCCACGTGGGCCCCAGCATTTTACACTCTTCCGTGCTCCCTTGCTTCTCTTTCTCAACACTGATCACCATGGGTATCTGTTAGTCCATATCCACATTGCTGTAAGGAACTACCTGAGACTGATTTACAAAGAAAGAGGTTTAATTGACTCAAAGCTCTGCATGGGTGGGGAGGCCTCAGGAAACTTAATAATGGTGGAAGGGGAAGGGGAAGCAGGCATCATCTTCACCAGACATCAGGAGAGAGAGAGCACAGGTTGGAATCTCAAAAATACTTTTAAACCATCAGATCTCATGAGAAGTCACTCACTATTGAACAGCGTGGGGGAAACTGCCCCTGTGAGCCAATCACCTCCCACCAGGTTCCTCCCTCCATGTGTGGGGATTACAATTTGAGATGAGATTTGGGTGGGACACAGAGCCAAACCATGCCAGGCAACTATATAGTTGTGCAATCATTTGATTATTGTCTATACCCAATATACACACTTGGGGCAAGCTCCTTGAAGGCAGGGAAGGTGTCTGGTCTTTTTCACCATTTTAATCTAAATTGTCTGGCTGAAAATATTAGTTGAATGAATAGATTGAGGATGGGTGGGTAGATGGATGGATGGGTAAGGAGGGATGGACAGATGAGTGAATGGATAGATGTATAGATGATGGATGGATGGATGAATGGATGGATGGGGATGGATGGGTGGGTGGATAGATGGATGGATGGGTGGATGGGGATGGATGGTGGATGGATGTAGGGTGGGTGGATGGATGGATGGGTGGATGGGTGGATGAGTGGATGGGGATAGATAGTGGATGGGTGTAGGGTGGGTGGGTGGATGGGGTTGGATGGTGGATGGGTGTAGGATGGGTGGATGAATGGATGGATGGGGATGGATGGGTGGGTGGATAGATGGATGGGTGGTGGATGGTGGATGGTTGGATGGTGGATGGATGTAGGGTGGATGGATGATAGATGGATGGATGGGTGGATGGGGATGGATGGGTGGATGGGTGGATGGGTGGATGGTGGATGGATGGATGGTGGATGGTGGATGGTGGATGGATGGATGGTGGATGGATGTAGGGTGGGTGGATGATAGATGGATGGATGGGTGGATGGGGATGGATGGGTGGGTGGATGGAGGGATGGATGGATGGATGGATGGATGGATGGGTGGTGGATGGTGGATGGTGGATGGATGGCAGACAGTTTGTTAGATGAATGAATGATAAATTTCTACCAATAGGGACTATCCAGATCAGGTGTCTCCAAGTGAAGATTCCTGGCTGGGCTTTGCCATGGCTCTCAACAGGACCTGGCCCCCTTGCCAAGGTTTGGTCTTCCCTGACTGGTGCCTCTGCATTTCTTAGCCTCCTGGGCTGCCTCTTTGCTCCTGGCACCTTCTTTGAGGATAGCTTGTGCTTCTGGGTATTAATAGCGCTACTTAGCCTTCCATGTAATTAGACTAAAACACAATCACGGAGACTCATTTTCCCACAGAAATTGACTGCATTGCAATTGCTCTTTAATTTATGGTGCCCTGAAAAATTAATGGAGCTGAAATCTCAGTTATTTGCTTTGGTTCTTTTCTGACTTAAGGAAAGGAAAAGGGAAGAGAAAGGCTTAGTTGCAGCTATAAAAGAAATGAGGAATTTGAGGAAATTAATAACAATGACAACAGGGCTTTAGTTTTCGAGGGGGCTGTGCAGTTTTTCAAAGCTCTCTAATTCCCAAGAAGCAGGGTGGTGTGGTGGAACACGCCAGCTTTGACTCCAGCAAATCAGGTGTATCAGGCAGGCATCTGCAGCAATCGCACTGAGTAACACACAGCCCCAGGCCTCCATGGCTTACAGAAACAAGCATTATTTCTTCCTCCTGGGGCTCTGTGGGTTACCTGGGGCTCTTGTTGGCTTTGCTGGGATTGGCTGGATGAGGCCTCTGGTTGCTGGTGGAGTTTGGGTCCGTACGGGACTCATGCTGGGAGCATGCTATTCTCATGACGGAGGGCAGAGGCTCCGGGGGTTACAGAGCAGACCATGCAAGCAGCTTTAGCGTAACAGCTTTGGCCTGGAAAACACCACATCCCCTCACACAGTCACGTGCCAAGCCTAGAGTCAATGGAGTGGACACGGTTACTCCGTTCCAAGGATTTGCAGATGTGTGCAAAGCCAAAGGCTTCCTCCCTTTCCTTCCCTACCTCTCCCTTCCCAGATGCCGGCCCTGCCTCCAGCAAACACCTGTCCACCTACCCTCAGACTGCCCTGTTCTGTGACTGTACGATGCTTCCCTTACGCCTCATTATAATTTGGGTCACTCTGAGGCTGCTTTACTCGGAGCCTGGACAGCCTTCCTGGGTGAACAGCATAATACACATTTCTTCCAAGCCTCGGCCGACTGCAGCAGGCCCTCGGGATTGGTAGTCTGTGACAGCCCAGCAGTCCCTTCCCACACCAGCTTCCTGGGGGCTGCTGACGTGAAACTGGCCAACCTGTTTTCTGTGTGCTCGGTCCTCAGAGCTGCTTGCTAAGGCAGAGCCTTGGGAACTTGCTTCTAAAAGCATAAACTCACTTTTATATTTTATTGTATGTTATTCCCCATCAAGCACTTCTTCCCATCACTGTGCTTCCCAGCACTGTGAGAAATTGATCTGAGCCCAGGATTGCCTTTCAGAAACTTAGTAGGGCAGAGAAGACACCTTTGGGTGGGCAATCAAGGAAGACTTCCTGGAGGAGGAATGTTTGAACAGGGGCTTAAAGAATGGATCAGAATGAATGTTTACTTTTGAATACATTGTCAGAGCAATAAAGATGATCCCCATGACAAGAAAGAAAGAAAACCCCTCACAGTCCCCCAGCCTTAAGTAAAGCAGTGTTTGCATTTATCCATAATAAAGAAATAGTAGAAAGTGCTGGCTGGGTGGGAGGAGATCCCTAACATGGGGTGAACAGGGGTGCAGCCTTCACGTTGGCTGCTGCGAATATCAGCAGGTTCATGAGCTGCCACAAGCGTCAACGCCATGTTGATGGCCCCTCTGACTTCAGGACAGGGAAGAGATTGGGCATCTCTTGAGTAACAGAACAATTCTCTCAGCACCGGGCAGCCCTCACTCAGCATGTGTTCATTTTGCTCTAAGAATTTTCATCTGCGGGGCTCAGGGCAGGAACAACACTCCCCTGTGGATATGCAAGCAGAAAAGGGATTTAGAGGGATTTAACAGGAGGGATCAGTGCTTTCTAAATTGCTGGGAGAGTCAGAGAGGAGTGGTAGGCTGGACCCCCCTCCACCCCAGGATGGCACCTGGAAGTCTGCGGTGCGCACCCACTAGGGAGCTTCTACCTCTGCCCGTCAGGAAGGTGGGGGCCAGAGCCTCCTGGATGTGTCAAGCTCAAAAACCTGTGGCTGGTGCAGCTGATGTACCCTTTGCCAGAGCCTGCACCTGGAAACTTCCACAAAGCCAGCGACTGGACCCTGGAATGCAGAATCCAGCTGCTGCCTTCACCAGCACCAACTCCACCACCTCCACCTCCACCTCCACCTCCACCACCTCCACCTCCACCTCCACCTCCCCCTCCACCTCCACCTCCACCTCCACCTCCACCTCCTCCACCTCCACCTCCACCTCCACCACCTCCACC
>NW_022437025.1:5028530-5050324 GCF_009761245.1 Sapajus apella | reverse complement strand
CCACCTCCACCTCCACCTCCTCCACCTCCACCACCACCACCACCACCTCACTACCTCCACCACCTCCACCACCATCTCCAGCACCACCACCTCTCCACCCTCCAAAGATGGAGGGTGGGCACAGCAGCCTTTCCTGGGACCTTACTGGCAGCAGACATTACCCAGTGGGGAAGGAAAAAGCCTCCACCTCACTTTCACCTTCCAAACCTGGCCAGAGTGCATCCCACTACCTGAAAATCTAGCTGCAAGGAAGTCCACGCAGTGTCGGGCTGCAGCTTTCAGGCCTCTGCAGTGCAACAAGGCACCCTGGAGTGAGGAATGAAAGCGTGTTGAGTGCCGCCAACCACATCAGACCGCCACTAAGAGTCCAGGGCCGACTCGAAGCATCTTCGAAACCACGAGAGACCCCCGGACCCTCTTCTGTGTGCCCTTCCTGGGCCCTCACACTGCTGCTGGCCCTCCCTCCTGTCCTGCCTCACTCCGGCCTTTTATCTTTGCATGAGGGAAGGAGGCGTGTCCTCGCTGACCACCTCCACTGCTTTCTGCGACTCCGAGTGATGAAATTCACCCTTCCACAGGATGCATCCATGCAGGTTTCAGCCGCAGTAACTGGGCTGTCCCGGATGTGCTGATTCTTAGTTGCTGCTGTTTGTCTTTTATTAAGCAGAAATGTTCTATTTCTGCAGCAGTTGATGGCGGATAGTAAAATCGCCTCCCAGGAGAGTGAGCTGGAAAGGCTTCGTTAAGCTCCGGCAGGCGTCGTAAACGCAAGCGAGAGGCGGTGATGACAGTGACAACCCCATCCGTTAATGCGGAGGCTTTATTGCCTGGCTCGCAGGCACCCGTGGCCACGACTCACTTTTTATGCACGTGTTGACTGTGGGTATGAGCAGTGCCCTCCCGGTTTGCAGATGGGTAAACTGAGACATGAGATAGAAGGGTGGCCTGGCCTGAGTCACTCAGATGACCCAGAGGAAGGGCCAGAGGTGATCAGCCATCCTTACTGAAGGCAGGGGTGACTCCTCAGCCCATGGTACAGTCCCATGAGCTCAAGTCTGAGAGACGAGAATTACTGCCGCAAGGGAGTGCTATGTGGCCTTGAGTAACTTACCTAACCTCTCTGAGCTTCAGCTGTGTGACCTTGAGCAACTTGCCTAACCTCTCTGAGCTTCAGTTTTTTCATTTGTCAAGAGGGAAATTGCCATCTTATGAGTGTGTTTGTGAGTGTGTACATGCATGTGCTTGTGTGTATGTGTTCATGTGCGTGCCTGTGGGTGTGTGTTTGTGTGTGTGAAGTGAGGTGGCATCCAACAAGCACAGCTCAGTGCCTGGCTCCATAAAAGGCCACAGCCGCTGCCAGGCTCTCACCGAGGCCCAGACGGAAAAAGAAGTGCAGCCAATGGCCGCAGCTGTGGCTGTTCACTGAGCACATACTGCATGCTGGGCACTGCTTTGCAAGCTTAGTAAAGGCTCCTTACTCTCACGAAGCATATGTTCTAGGGGACGAGAACTTTCTTTAAAAAGTCCTTTCTGAATGAAAGGTGATGGCTTCTTACCGTTCACCCTGGAGCAGGTGTCAGCAAACCATGGGCTGTCGCCTGGGTCCGTCACTGGAGCTTCCCTGGCACACAGCTGTGCCCATCTCTGTGCCCCAGCATCTCTGGCTGCCTTCCCGCTCCCAAGGCCGTGGTGAGTGGTTGCTACAGAGACCACACGGCCTCCGCCGCTGAAAATATTTACTACCCTAACGCGTTTACCAGCCCCTGCCCTAGAGTCAAACGTGATCATTCAGTCAGCAAATGGGCCATGCGCACCAGCAGCCACGGATTCCGGACTAGCGCTGGTGCCGCAGGTGAGCAAGGCAGGTGTGTGCCCTCGAGCTGTGGCGTAGCAGAGAAGTAGATAAACTCCCAGGACACCAGGAAGTCAGCAAACAGCTGCGCTGGCGTGAGCTCCCCGCAGTGCACACGCAGCCGGCGGGCTGGGGAGAGGGTCACCAAGATGCCGGCAGCCGAGCCGGGCGGGGCTGGGAGGACCTCAGGTGGGGGTGGAGGGTGTGCATCCGTGTGGCTGGATTGTGTCCCCCCAAATTCCTATGTTGAAGTTCTAACCCCTGGTATGAAAGAATGTGATCATATTTGGAGACGGGGCCCTTAAATTAACATTAGATTATCAGGGTAGGTTCTAATCCCATTTGACTGGTGTCCTTATGACAAGAAGAGATCAGGACAGAGACGCGGCCGGGAGTGGTGGCGTGCACCGATGCTCCCAGCACGCAGAGGGGCCCAGGCAGAAGGATCGATTGAGCCCAGGAGTTTCAGGGCTGCAGAGAGCTACCATTGCACCTCTGCACTCCAGCCTGGGTGACAGCCTCTGTTTCAAAACCACAAACACTGCAAAAGACAGGCACAGAGGGAAGACCACGGAGGGACGAGGGAGGCAGCGGCGTCTGCGAGCCGAGGAGGGAGAAGCCCACCCGGCCGATTCCTCGATTCTGGACTTCTGGCCTCGGAGTGGCGTGAGACGATGTTCTGTTGTTTAAGCCGCACCCCCGGGGGCATGTTGTTACGGAAGCCTCGCCGACTAATACAGCATCCCGTGTGAAGAGAACGTCGGGACAGAAGCCCAGGGGCGGGAGGCACATGCCGTTTCCAGATGGGGAGGATCCCGCTGGGGGAGTGTGACTTATGCCACACCAGAGGGGGTCTGGTGGGAGCTGGCATGGGGCCTGCAGAGATGTGGAGCTGGGAATGCGGCTGTCCTGAAAACCAGGAGGCAGCCAGGGGAGGAGGAGGGGAGGGATGCTCCAGGCAGAGGCTGGAGGTGAGAGAGCAAAAAAGCGGATTTACATCACAATGTGTGGTTCAACAGAGCTGGAGCCCAGGGCATGAGGAAGCGGGGGAAGGGGCCCCCATTCCACGTGGCCAGGGCTTGGGGAATGGGGTTAAGGGAGCGGGGTTAAGTTGTGCTGAGTAAGACACAGGCTCTCAGCCTCTTCTCGACCTCTTTCTTATTTATTTATTTTTTTTGAGACAGAGTCTTGCTCTGTCACCAGGCTGGAGTGCAGTGGCATGATCTCAGCTCACCGCAACCTCCACCTCCCGGGTTCAAGTGATTCTCCTGTCTCAGCCTCCTGAGTAGCTGGGACTATAGGCTTTTGCCGCCACACGGGGCTAATTTTTGTATTTTTAGTAGAGACGGAGTTTCACCGTGTTGGCCAGGATGGTCTCGATCTCTTGACCTCGTGATCCGCCCGCCTTGGCCTCCCAAAGTGCTGGGATTACAGGCGTGAACCACCGTGCCCAGCTCAACCTCTTTCTTCAAGACGATCTAGCAGTCATGTGTGCTTTCTCTAGGCGGGTGGTGGCAAAGGAGTGTGGTTAAAGAAAGTCAACTCCCAGCCTTGTTGAAGAGAAAGATGATTTCACTCATGGTACCAGGAGCAGAAAGTACGGTCAGACAGCCACACAGACAGACGGGTGCCTTTCTCGCCACTCACACCCAGGGCCATGGGCAGAGCAGCCATCCCTGCAGACGCCATGGGATGTGGGACACCCCTGCCGGGACAGTCCCACGATGCAGGGCCCTGCCTGCTTCTCTTCAGCTTCGGGGAGGAGGGAGGGGACGCTTGCTGAAATTGCACTAGCGACAGTGGTGGGGTCTGTTGTTTTCAAGTCGAGCTCAGGAATTCCGTCCACTGCTGGTGAGGGAGGAAAAGCGGTGTGCGGAACATCCGTTTCTGATGCGGACGAGGAGGGCCGGGGGTCACCAGCCGCCCGGGATTTGCTGCCTTTTACACCTGCAGTCTCCCGGCCGTGGTTCCTTGGGCAACCTCCCACCCCGTCTTTCGGTGGGCTCAACCCTTGGCTGGTTCTTCTGACCTGCTCGTCCACAGGGACCCTGCTAGGGACGGCCCGCATGAGTGCTCCGGTGGGTTCATCTCGGCTCTGAAGCGTGAACTGTGGAAAAGCCTCGCTGCTTCAGGACTGGCTAATTGGTAGCTTGAGCGTTTTGGCACTGCTGCGGTAGTTTGCATAGTGTCTCATCGCTGAAGCTTCCCAGATGGAAGACTGGGGGAGGCAGCAGCCGAGGTGGGGTGGGGAAGCTGGGTGGCCTGACATGGGATGGGGTGCTGGCCCCTGAGGGCTCTGCTTACGGTGTGGCAGGTGGGATGGCGGGCACCTCTGGGATTGTGGCTGGAGGACCTGGTGGATGGTGGGAAGAAGGGAGGCCATTTACTGAGACCAGAGAGGAGGAGGAGGAGGACATGGAGGCTGGGGGAGCAGGGCTGGGTGGGACAGGAGGAGGAGGGGGAGGACATGGAGGCTGGGGGAGCAGGGCTGGGTGGGACAGGAGAAGGGGGAGGAGGAGGGGGAAGAGGGGGAGGAGGACAACATGGCTCAGGAGGGCCTCTGAGCCAGTGGCCTTAGCAAAGGCCTGACCCAGGGGGTGACTTTGAACTGAGTCTTGAACATCGACTGGGGACAAGGAAAGCATTCCAGGCAGAGGGCACAGCGGGCGCAGATGCTCAGAGGACTCTGTGCATACATTAGCACCACAAGTGTGAGTGAGCCCCGAGTGGAGTGTGCCTGGGGTGGGGGCATGCAGGGAGTGCGCAGGATGGCAGCCAGGGGGTCCCGATGGCCTGGGACGCTATGTACCCATGTGAGGGTGTGGGATTTTCTGGAGGCCACACCTCCTGGAAGGCCTGCATGGAGACTGGCGGGACCAGCTGTGCTCTGCAGCCACAGGAGCGAGGGCTGGGAGCAGGGGTCCACGGAGATGGTGTGGCCCACTGGGCGGTGGCCCTGGGTGGAGAAGGGTGTGGCATGCAGCTGGTTCAGGGTACACAGTTGCGTCTGAAGCATGGTGACTTATTAGACATCGCAGTAGGGAGGCAAGGACCGGGACCCAGATAGGAAAAGGCCCAGGGCACTGGCCTTGGAGGCAGGTCAGGAGCAGGGGGTGATGATCACTGGGCAGCCCAGGTGGGCTTCCAGGAGGAGGGGGCACACCTACCTGTGCTGAGAGGCAGGGCTGCACAGGGCTGGGCTTGATGAGCCGTCTCCCTTCTGAGATTCTGCACATCCTTCCTGATGACCAGCAGTGGTGGCAGCGGCATCCACAGCAGAAGTGACATCCATGATGTCATTGGCTCCTCATAATGTGGTGCCTGTGACAAGGACGTGGGGGAAAGACAAGGAGTACGAAGCACAGAGGAAGCCAGTCGTGCCGGCCCTCGGGCCCGGAGCCGTGGCCTCTGACCCTGGCTGCCGTTCGTGTGAATGTCGTACCGTTAGGCAGACGGAGAATCTGGGTTGAGTGGTTGGCTTGAGCCTTCCTTCCTTCCCGGGCCAGTGATGGGAACTGTGCTCAAATGATTCATTCTAGACAGATCCTGATTGCAGAAGGAAGAAAGAGACGTGCATTCAAATCACAGATAATTCAAGTGCGGGTCTGACAGGGGGTGACTCTGGGTGAATCTCTCGATTGCTGCGAGCCTCCGTCTCCGTCTGCACAAGATATTTTTAGAAGCATCGACTTCCCAGCGATGTTTTGTAGGCGCCTTGAGAGGCAAAGGGCCCGGCTGGTGCTCGCACGCAGGATGGACCCCACTATTACAGGTGTTACCAGGCGGTGATCACGACAGGACGTGCTGTGTGTGTGGCAGGCACAACTGCTTTGCTGTGCGCCTGGATAACCCCACAGCATCCCTTCATGCAAGAGGTCACATTCCTGTTTTAAAAAGCGGTGAAACTGAGGCTCAGAACAGCGTGGGAGCGCATGCAAGGTCTCCTGCTGTGCATGGTGGGTGCTAATGGAGCCAGGCCTGCTGGAGCCCAAGAACACTAGGCTCACAGACTCTCCCCTTTGAAACGCTACAGCTGGGCATCATTTTATAGATGGGGAAACTGAGGCAAGGAAATGTCTCCACGGCCATGACACAGCAGCAGAGGCCAACTCCAAAGACCCAGGTCCCCACCTCCCTGTCCAGCCCTCTCTCCCCTCCCAGCCCAGCCCAGCCTGCCTCCTCCATCAGCCACACCCATGCGGTGGGGCCACGACCTCTCCTGTCCCAGGCTTGAATCTGCAACGAAAAACACGGTGAGCTCTGAGCTTTGCTTGTGTAACAAGGATTTCAGCATGTGATGCTCCAGGGGTGCAAAGGATCCCCTAAACCCCACGTGGCCCATCCTTCCCTGAGGAATGCAGGGCGGGCCATATTGCACCAGTACAGCCCCTACCCTGAGAGGGGCAGCCAGCAAAAACAGCACGCAAATCAAAGATGAACTGGGGACATCAGTTATAGAATCACTGGCCCAGCCCAATGTCTGCGCTCACTCTTCGCCTGAGACTTAGGGATGAAACGTATTGAAATGTAAATGAACGCTGAGCCAGTGTCAGCGGAGACGCAAGGGAAAAGGGACAGTGTCTTCCGTTGCCCGGACAGGAAAAGCAGGCACGTGCGGTGGATGCGCTGTGTCAGACACGGGCTGGACTTCCGGAGCACGGGCTGCAGTTGAATCATCCGGACCTTCTGAGTGAGAATGACGATTGTCAGCCCAGTTTCACGGCTGGGAGAAACAGGCCTGGCCAGGTAGCTGGCTCCAGCGGGGGCTGGGAGCCCAGGCTTCCTGGCATTGCTGTTAGGAGAGTGTCCCGGCCACTCTGGAGAGAGAGGAGGTCAGACTGCCTCCAGGAGGCCCCTCTGCCATCCCGTTCGTCTCCTCCGGAGTGGACAGAGGCCCCTCCCAGTGGCTGTGCCAGAACCCTGTTGACTCCAGCAGAGATGGCACCATGCCCGCGAGGCCACAGAAGAAACCCAGGAACAGCAAAGGAGACACCAGGTTTATTGGAGGACGTTACACGCAGGGGCAGTCTGGTGGCAGTGGGCTGGGCAGGAGAGCCCTGCAGTTGATGTGGCCTCTTCCCCCTCCGCACCCTCCCACTAACAACCTCCATCCAACCCAGCACAGAGGCCTCGGCCCCCATGGGGCCTGCATTCCAAGAGAGGGGCCAGAACACATTCCTCATGGATACAAGGGAGGGGCCAGAACCAGTTCCTCATGGATAAGGGGTGAACTCCGGGTTTGCCACTCCTGGATTCCTTAGCTGGGGACTCATTGTTCTTAGACCATGGGATCATCCTCAGGGCGAGCTTCGGGGACGGCTATCAGGTGTCTCTGCCATACCCCAGGGAGGGAGGCTCTTGCTGCCTGCTTAAAACCCTTCCCTCACTCCCAGCCCTGAGAGGTGAAGTCACAGCTCTGTCCCCTCCTCCCGCACCAGGGCAGCCTGCCCGTGACACTGGCCTTGGCGCCGTGAGGCCTGGCATCCTGGAGCCAGATGCATTGTGTGCTCAACATCTCCAGCTGCAGGGACTGTGCTGGGTCATCCCCTCCTTCTGGAATGGCCTCCGCCTTCCTCGGCCGCCAACACCCCCACACCCTTCAGATGCTGGCCTGACGCCAGGCAGTGAGTCGGGGAAGAAACCGGGGGCCCATCCGGATCTTCCACAGGGGAATTGAACACCCGAGGCTCTGGCGGGGCTGGAGTAGCATGGAGGGAGGCAGGCCTGCCAGGAGACCACACACAGAGCTGCAGGGCCCAAGGGCCCAGGTGGCCCGCCACAGTCACGGCTCCTGACCCCTGGGCCCCTGCCTGTCCTGCTGGGCCCGTCCAGCTCTCCTGTGTTAGATAACACAGAGGACCCTGCCTCCTCTGGGCCCCCAGGGCATGGCAGCTGCCTGTGGAGCCCGTCATGGTCATGGGCAGCTCGGGGCTGTGGACCCAGCACCACCGTCTTGGACAGCACCCCTGCTTGCTGAGCTCCCACGGAGGGGAGAAAGGAAGATTCCTTTCCCCACCCATCTCCAGGTTCATAGCTAAGGCCTCCGTTGCAGGACACTCACCAGACGGAAGCAAAACAAATTCACGTCATTTAAGTCTCCTGTGACGTGGGAGTGCTCGAAATGAAGGCCCGAAGAGACAGGAAGTCCGAGTTCGATGCTTAGCGCTGGTGGACAGGGGCTGGTCCTGGAGAAGAGTGACAGGAGGGCGGGGCTGTGATCTGGTGAGGGGAAGCGGGCAGGGGGTGGGGCTTAGCCAGGCTGCGTGTCCAGCGTCTTCTCAGCCTCCTGGCGTGGCATCCCTCCCCAGGCCTGGGGCAGGACACCTGTCACGTGAGGGACTTCTCGGGGAGGGTGGGAGAAGGTCAGAGGACACCCTTAGCTTAGGGGCTGCTTCAGGGAAGGAAGGAGAGGGAGAATAGGCTTCCTGCCTCTGCTGTGTTCTCGGTTTCCAAGATGCCACATTTGGGGGAGTGTTTCCAGCACCCATAACCAGCTTCTCATATGGAGAATGGAGCTGTGAAATCCCACCCCCTGGCATGGCCAAGAGGAGTGCCCTGATACAGAGGCTCCTCCCCGCCCCACATGCCGCTGTGCCCGAGAGCTGTCCCGCCTCTTGCCAGAGCGGATCTCAGCTCCCTCCAGGACTGCCTTGTCCATAAAGGAGGATGAGGCCCTTTCCCACAGGCCTTCATGGAAAGCGGAACAGCTCTGGGCCTTGCCTGTGGCCCTGGCAACTTCACTTGGCACTCCCAAAGCTCATAGCTTGATCAAGGTCCTGTCTCCACCTGAGACCCCCAGGCCAGAGCCCTGGGTGTGAATCTGAGGACCATCTGGCTCTTTCCTTTCTCCCCAGGCCTGGGACACTGACCCAGGGACCCCCGGCCCCGTCCACTCCTCCCAGGCTCTGGGGCACAGACGTGAGGACCCCCGGCCCCGTCCACTCCTCCTAGGTTCTGGGGCACAGATGTGAGGACCCCTGGCCCCGTCCACTCCTCCCAGGCTCTGGGAAACAGACGTGAGGACCCCCGGCCCTGTCCACTCCTCCCAGGCTCTGGGGCACAGATCCAAGGGCCCTCTCACCCTCTTTGCTCTGCTTACTCCTCAGAGGACCAGTCCAGCTGCCAGCACAGGCCTCTCTCAAGCCCTGTCCTCCTCTCCATTCTACCCCTGGGCCCGGGCCTGGCGTCCTCTGGCTCCCTGCCTCCACCACAGCCTCTGGTGGGGGCTCCTGAAACACAGTCTGGCCATGGACCCCCTGAGTGCCTCATCTTATCCAGACTTGGTGGTGGTTTGGGGCAGGGCCAACTGTGTGATTCATTTGCAGGGCGCAGCGCAGAGTGAAAACTTGACAGTCAGGTCAAGTGCTTCCCTTCCTTCTGCACGCTGTCTCTCTGGGCCTGTCATGACATTCTTGACGTCATGCTCCCTGGCTCACAGGGACACCCTTCCAGGCCCCCAGCACTGACCTCAAAACTGTGCGCAGGGCACCCACCCCTGCCTCTTCCTGTGCCCAGGCATGGCCCTGGCACTCTCCGGGGACAAGGACAGTGTAGAGACAGGACCACGGGCATAGGCAGCTGAGATGGTGTCCTGAGGATTCAGGGCTGGAGAGGGACCCCGGGCTGTCAGCCCTACACACGCTCTCTTGACCCCTCAGCCTTCACTTCCAAAGCTCCAATTAAAGACAAAATTATTAAGGAGTTCAAGTTGGTGACTGCAGAGAATTATTCTGAGCAAGGTCCCTGGGCTGTGGCACTGGTCACAGGCTGTGAGGCCGGCCCTGGTGTCAGGCCCCAGCCCGCCTGTGCCTGCACTGAGCCCTGCGGCAGATGGCACACCCCTGCCCTGGCACCACCACTGTCCTGCTCTGACATCCCTTGCCTCCTCCGGCCCTGGCAACATGAGCTCCCTCCTCCCAAACGCCCTTCCTCCCACCGTCACACAGGATTATAAAGTCCCTCCCACCTTCGAGGCTCAGACACACCACCTCTGTGAGGTCCCCCCTGGATTTCATCCTGGAGAACCTCCTCTCCCGGCTTCTGCCGGCTGGCCTGGGGAGAGGAATGCCTCATGGAGGCCGTGAGGTTGGGTCTGCACCCCAGCATGAGCACAGGGCCTCTGCGTGGCCGCTGGAAAAGGCTGACTTCTGCTAGGGACCCACTGTGCGGGGACATCCACCTCTGTCAGAAGCAGCTTATTCCTGACGTCCTGACCAAGCTTTCCTTTCTCCTTTTTCTGCCCTAAAGCTCTACGTGTCATCCGACTTGGGGAAAAAGTGGACGCTTCTGCAAGAGCGAGTGACTAAAGACCACGTGTTCTGGTGAGAGCACTTCCCCCGACCCTTGGAAGTCCCCCAGGGACCCGCAGCTCCCCTTCCTCCCCAGCCCGGGCAGGGTCCCCACCCCACAGCCCCACAGTCTACTCATCCCAGGGAACCCCAGTTGTTCCTTCTGCTCCACGCTGGGTGGCACTGGAAATGGCAGAGTCTGGGGGTTCATGTCCCTCAGGCCACGTTTTTACCTATGAACCAGCTATGTGGACCTGTGCCACTGCTGTTCCCTCCCTGAGCCTCAAAGCCTCCCCAGTGGAGACAGGTGCTGATGTACACGTCCCCAGCACAGCACCCGGTCCACTGCTCCTCGCTCCCCACCTGACCCAGGCGCTGACTCAGCCCCTGACAAGCAGCCCCCGTGGGTGCTGACCCAGCCTGCCTCAGCCCTGCTCTCCTGCTTATCCATGCCTGGGCGCCCCTCCCGCAGCTCAACCTGTCTCCCTTCCCAGCCCTTGCTGGGTACCAACGAGCAGGATCCGTTTGGGGTTGTACCCCAGAAAAGGCCCCACCCCCGCCTCCTGAGGAGCCAGGCCCGAGAAAGGGGGCTCCCATCCCAGGCAAAGGGCCACTGGGGACCTGTATCACACAGCAGGTCCCAACCCCTTGAGTGCATCCTCAGGGAGTCTATCAGTGCACTTCCTGGACAACACGCCAGTCTCACTGCACCGGGGGACACTTGGCTCTCCTTGAGAAATGTCTGTGGGCTGCACCCGTGAGGGCCCCGGAGGACAAGGGCTTGCCCAAAGTTGCAGGCAGCAGCACTGGGCCAGGAGCCAGTGCAGCCGCACAGAGCTCACACTTGCCCCTCTCCTGCTGCGGCCACGCCCGTCCTTCTGATTGCACTGCCCTTCCAGACCCACACTGCTCCGCGTGCTGATTCCACCGCATCCCTCTTTCTTATGTGTGCACATACGCACACATACAAATCACGCACAGAAGCACACATGCATACAAGCACACATGCAAACATGCAAACATGCATACACACATGCACACACACATGCACACAGATGCACACGTGCACACAACACACATGTGCAAATACATGCACACACAAGCACATACATGCACGAGGCACACACATGCACACATGCAAACCCATGCACAGACACATGCACACACATGCACACATGCATGCACACATACAAATGCACACATACACACACATGCACACAAGCACATACGCACACACATGCACATACGCACACACATACAAATCACGCACAGAAGCACACATGCATACAAGCACACATGCAAACACGCAAACATGCATACACACATGCACACACACACACAGATGCACACGTGCACACAACACACGTGCAAACACATGCACACACAAGCACATACATGCATGGAGGCACACACATGCACACACATGCAAACCCATGCACAGACACATGCACACAAGCACACACATGCACACACGCAAGCACATGTGCACACATGTACACGTGCTCACACAAGCACATACAAATGCACACACGCACAAATGCACACACATGCACACACACATAAGCACACACATGCATACACATGCACACGCACACATAAGCACACACATGCATACACATGCACACACACTTGCACACACACATGCACACACACACAGTGCTAGCCTCTTATCCCACGTGTGCAACAGACCATTGTGCAGGCCACAGCCTGGTCTCTCCAACAGAAAAGCACATGGAAAGGGCTTCCTACCTGTCTCCCTTTGTAATATCACACTGACCTTGGCAGGAGACTGGCATCCTGGCCACCCCGCAGGCTGAAGGGAGGCTTTTTCCTCCTTTGGAATGCCGACTGCTGGTGGGCACGCCCTTGGCTCATGGAGAGACGTAACAGCTGCCTCTCCTCGGGCTGCCCACGGGAGGGCCCGGTTCCTCCCTCAGAGACCAGAGCACTGCCGTCCATCACTGGTCTTGTCATTGCTGTCAACTGTCAGGAGCCAGAGCCACCCTGCCGTGGGATGCCTGGGCCTGAGCGCTCTCAGAGGTGGAGAGCAGAGCCAGGAGGTGGGATTTCTGAGCCGGGTCGCTCTGGGGAATTGGTGGAGCTCTGTTCACTCCCAGGCCAGGCAGTTTCCTGGACAGCTCTCCAGTCAGAGAAAGAAACCGACCCACAGCGCCCAGAGGGAAATTGGCGATAATTCAAACATGTTATTATCTCAGGCAAATCAAATTGTTTTCTCCCTGAAGTGTCTCAAATAGCGCAGTTGTTATTGGAGGGAATCACAGTGGACGCTGGCCCCTGTGGCCCCGGGATCTCTCCTGGAGTGTGGTGACAGCCGTGGGAATGCCCCCGCCCCTTATAAGCAGTAAATAATGCTGTTTTGACAGCATTTCCAAGGAGCTCTTTGTCCTTGAACTGACAGCGGGAATCGCCAAAGCCTCGTGTTCTGTCTGAAGCTCAGACTCATTCACGTTGTGCTAAGCTACACAGCAAGCAAGCTCATTAGAGTGGCCTGTGAGTGGGAGGGAGCAGCCCCAGGTGCCCTGAGACCTGCTGCCTCCTGGGTAGGGCCGGGCGCGGCCCCACACCCTGCCCTCAGTCTCTCCATGCCTCAGCACAGAATCGTAACAGCAGCCGCCCCGCAGCCACCCCACTTTGAATACTGAGTGTCTGCCGGGCAGCTCGCTGAGGCTCTGAATGCTCCATTCCACGGCATCCCCAAGCAGCCCAGGGGGGTCTCCCTCATGCCTCGGGAGGAACTGAGGCTCAAGGCTTCAGCACTCATTGTAGGTCCCATGTCATGAAGGGGAGCTGAGGCTCAGAGAGGGTCAGGCACTCATTGTAGGTCTCATGCCATGGGGGAAACTGAGGCTCAGAGAGGCTTGGGCACACATTCTAGGTCCTCCTGCCCCCCCAGCTGCAGCCCTGAGCCTTGGTCCACCTCTGGCTGTGGCCAGTGGCCCTTGCCCACTCTCTTGGGTGGTCCGGCCGCCTGGGCTTCACCGGGTGTTCCTGCATCTACCTCCTTGCTCAGCCGCCCAATCGCCCAGGGAAAGCCTCAGCCTACCTCTCCATCAGCTCCGGGTCCTGGCAGGGCACGGGGGCAGCAGGGCCTAGAAGGAGGAGGTGGAGGGCTCCCCACTACAGTCTGTTATCACACCTTTCAGGGCTCAGCAGAACCATTTGCACTGGAGCTGCCCTCAGCACAAATGGAGTGCAAGTCAGTTCCCGCCTTCCCAAAACACTTACTCCCTGAGGGCTGCCTGCCCCAGCCCATCTCACAGGCCTGCCGTTTCTAGGCAGGGAGAACTCGCCGAGCAAGAAGGCCTGTGTGTCAGGCTTGCCATTTCCTGCAGGGAGTGGGGCTCTATCTGAGATGTTGTAGTGCGGTCTAAGAGAGTCTTCTAAACCCATGGCTGATGGACTCAGAGCAGAGATCAGGCCTCAGACCACCTGTACACCTGTGTGTAGTCCAGGACCCTCACCAGCACACTGAGAAATGGATGTGGGAAGTGCTCAGAGCAAGAAACTAAAGGAATGAACATGGTAAATGAGTGAATTTATAGGGTGAATGACTGAGTGAGTGATGAGTTAGTGAGGTAATGAATGAGTGAATGAATGAGAGAATGAGTAACAACTGAGTAAATAAGTAAGTAACTGAGTGTGATCCAGTGAGGAAATGAATGTGTGAGCAAATGAATGACTGAGTGAATGAGTCACTGAATGAGTGGGTGAGTGAGTAAATGAGTGACTGAATGGCTGGCTGGCTGGGTGGGTGAGCCTGTGATTGGGTGAGTGAGTGACCGAGTGAGTGACTTGGTGAGTGGGTAAGTGAGTGAGTAAATGAGCAAGTCTGTGACTGACTGGTTGAATGAGTGAGTCTGTGACTGAGCAAGTGAATGAGTGAGTGAGTGAGTGAGTGACTGAGTGAGTGACTGACTGAGTGACTGCGTGACTGAGTGAGTGACTGATTGACTGAGTGAGTGACTGAGTGAGTGAGTGACTGAGTGAGTGAGTGACTGAGTGACGGAGTGAGTGACTGAGTGAGTGAGTGAGTGAGTGAGTGACTGAGTGACTGAGTGAGTGACTGAGTGAGTGAGTGACTGAGTGAGTGAGTGACTGAGTGACTGAGTGACTGAGTGAGTGACTGAGTGACTGAGTGACTGAGTGACTGAGTGAGTGACTGAGTGACTGAGTGACTGAGTGACTGAATGACTGACTGAGTGACTGAGTGACTGAGTGACTGAATGACTGAGTGAGTAACTGAGTGAGTGACTGCGTGACTGAGTGAGTCTGTGATTGAGGGAGTGACTGAATGACTGAGTGACTGAGTAGTCTGTGATTGAGGGAGTGAATGAGTGACTGAGTGAGTGAGTAACTGAATGACTGAGTGAGTGAGTGGGTGGGTGAGTGAGTCTGTGATTGAGTGAGTGGGTGAATGAATGAGTGAGGGCAGGGGGAGGCTTTGCACAGGCCAGGTGTCATTGCCCCACTTCACGGATGATGGATGATGAGGCTAAAATTCCATCTTGCTGGTGGTAGGTCTGCTGCTGAAGGGAACAATGTCTGCCTGTATTCAGGAGAGAACAATGTCAGGCCCAAGACCTCCTTTCCAAGGAGCTTACAAATGGTCTATTCACAAAAGCCGAAATCAACATTCCACCTTGAAAGGGAAAGTTTTTTTTACCTAGGGTCAGAGTGATTGATGCTGGTGCCCCTGTGTTTGAAATCTCAGTGGACTTCGAGGAGCCCCAGTCAGTTCCCGCCATACGGCACATCTGCGGGTCCTGTGTTACTCAGACTCATTTATGGATTTCCGCTGTCCACCTGGGGCCATTAGGGTGGACCTGGTCCCTGAAGAAGGTGTAGCAAATGGGGATCCTGGTGCGAGGCAGGTTGGGAGGAAGGCTGAGAGCTGAACGGGGACATCATATCTGGGTGGGAAACTCAGTGATGGGGAGAGGCCGTGGGAACTGGGCGCTCTGCCTGGGACATCACAACCTCCTTCAAGCAGGCTGTGGGGGTGCTCCTGCCCTCAGCACTGAGTGGTCACTCACACCAGGAAGTGACTTCCGCATCTTGAGGCTCAGCTTGCTCTTGGGCAAAGTGTCCATGAGAGGGACTGGTGTGGTAAATGGATAAGCAATTTTAACAGTCATTAGCTGGAATGACCAACCTCCAAACCCAGGAGTTCCCAGGGAGTCCCGCTTTGCAGAGGCTAAAGCACGTGGAGGTTTTCAGTGTGAAGAAAGTGGTAGGTAGATGGCAGTTCAGTAGGCACACGGAGATAGTGACATCTGGGAGATGGGATGTGATGCTTGGTTTGAGGAACCCTGGACCGGATCCCCACTAAGGCTCCTTTCATCTAAAAAATTCTACACTCCCCTCCTGGGAGCCAGGCTCAACGCTGGGCATATGCTGGATATGACTCCAAAATTGGACACCATCCCTGCCCTGCCTGCAGGACCAGCCCATGCCCCATCCCTGCCCTCCCTGCACGACCAGCCCATGCCCCATCCCTCCCTGGAGGACCAGCCCATGCCCCATCCCTGCCCTCCCTGGAGGACCAGCCCATGCCCCATCCCTACCTTCCCTGGAGGACCAGCCAATGGAGCTGGGACCCTGGGACATGTCTTCTGTCCCATCTCAGGCCTCATTACAGGTGCTTCACAGACTTGGCCCCTCAGAGAACCCCCATGAGTCAGGTGTTATTGTGCCATCTTAAGGACAGGGAACCTAGGCTCAGAGAGGTGCCGTAACTGCTTGAGCTCCCATCTTAAAGGTGTCATAGAACGGCAAAGGGAGCTCAGCCAGCCCAGGTCGGAGTCCCCCCTCTCAAGTCAGGCTCCTCCCTGGTGTCGCCATGTAGCCCCCCAACTGCAGGCTCTGGAGGGGACATGCAGCTGGTTTGTCACAGCATTCTCCATGCCAACAAGGCTGGACACGCCTGCGTTGGGTCAGATGGACTCGTGTCTGAGGTGCTTTGTAAACTGCTGAACGCAGCACTGGTTGGAGTCATCATAAGTGCCCACTCATGTCCCCAGCATGATTGGGCAGTCTCCACCAAAACTCGACAAGTGCCCTATATCCACTTGGCCTTGAGCACACAAGGGATGAGTGAGGCAGGATGGCCAGTGCCCTTTGTCCATCTCCCAGGAAGTGCGAGAACACAGATCTGGAGACAGCCCAGGCCACAGTAGAAGGGGTGTTTGAAGGGCCACTCTGATGATCGCACCCAGAGGACCATGTGTGTACCTCAGTATCGCCTCCATCTGTCCCCCAAGTCCTGAGCCCATCCAAGAATATGGCGTTGAATGTCATCTGCATTCCAGACAAATGTCCAGTGGCCACTTGGTCACTCGTGATGTGACCAGGCAGCCATATAGCAGCTCGGGATGCTGCCTTATCTGTTCCACACCCCTCCTGCTCCCACTACTCAGGCCAAATGCCAAGAAGGAAGGAAGTGCAGAGGGAGAGAGGAAGGAATTCCCAAGGTTTCTGTGAGATATAAGACAAATGCCCAGAAGACAAAAGCCTTCTCAGCCTCAGATTTTTAATATATAAAATGGAGTTCATTCCACCTCATAGTCCTGTGATGGAAACAAGGTAATAATTATAAAGTGCTTAGTTCAACAGGCAGCGCATAGTCAGCATTGAAAAAATGGCTCTTCCTTTCACCTCCCTTTCTTTAAGTCTCATTTAACCATTTAATAAACATCTATTATGTGCCCCACACACACGTTCCCTATGGTCAGAAAGACTGTAGCCTCCCAAAGAACTGGCTTCCACCTACTCATGGTGAAAGATTTGTCCTCACACTGCAAGTATAGGTGAGAACTTCCTCCCATTCCTGCCAATGTCCCCTTCCTGTGTGGCAAGATGCTGTTCAATAACAGACTTTACTTCCTGAGCCCTAGTGTGACCAGCTGGCATGGAAACTTATCGACTACAGTCCTAAAGAGTTTGAGCCTGAAACAAATGTTCATAGACCTTTTTCTAATCTGTGAGATTACTGAGGCAAGGACAAGAGCAGGGACCTGAAAAATGCACCTCTATATGTCCAGCCCTAGCCCAGGGCCAACTTGTAGTAGGTGCTCAGTAAATGGGTGGATGGGTGCATGCATGGATGGATGCATGGATGGATGGATGCCTGGATGGATGGACACATGCATGAATGGGTGATGGATGCATGCATGGGTGGATGGATGGATGAATGGATGCATGGATAGGTGGATGAGGGATGGATTGGTGATGGATGCATGAATGGATGAATGCATGATGGATTGCTGGATGGGTGGATGCTTGATGGATGGATGGATGGATGGATGGATGGATGGGTGATGGATTGATGGATGCATGGAGGGATGGATGCATGGATGATGGATGGATGGATTGATGGATGCATGGATGGATTGGTGGATGCATGGATGGATAGATGCATGGGTGGATGGGTGCATGGATGGGTGGATGGATGCATGCATGCATGGATGGATAGGTACATGGGAGGATAGAAGCATGGGTTGGTGGATGGACTGATGGATGCATGGATGGATGGGTGATGGGTGGATGATGCATGGGTGGATGTGTGCATGGATGAATGGATGCATGGATACACAGGTGGATGGATGCGTGGGTGAATGGATGCATGGGTGGATGGATGATGGATGGATGGATGCATGGGTGAATGGATAGATGGGTAGATGGATGCATGGATAGATGAATGGGTGATGGATGGATGCATGGATGGATGGAGGGATGGATGATGGACGGATGCATGGGTGGATGGATGAATGTGTGGTGGATACATGAATGCATGGATGGACGGATGGGTGATGAGTGGATGGGTAGATGGGTGGATTGTTGGATAGATGCATGGATAGATAGATAAATGGGTAATGGATGGATGGATGGTGAATAGGTCATGTTGCGTGTGGCCTCCTCACTAGCCTGTGCACTCCTAGAGGACAGAGGCTGTGTCTTGTTTATCTCTGAGCCTCCAATCCCTGGCAAATAGTGAGTCCTCTGATTTTTATTGCACACACAGCAGGTTGACAGGGACATGACCTAGGACAGGTGGCATCCAGCACAGTGAATGCAGCACCAGGGTGGGGAGTAATGTTGACAGAGTGGGTGAATGAACGGGTGGATGTCCCTCAAAGGCGAGGCTTTCAGATGGCAACCCTGAGCAGCAGCCTTTGCCCTGTCATTGCTGGCTCTTCAGCACTGAGAGGACAAGTACTGCATAAATTCAAGGCAGAATTGGTGCCAGTGTAATGATTGGAACAGCTGGGGAAGTGTCCAAGGGGCAAGTGAGGCTTTCCACCTCCAGCCAGCCCCATGCAGGTGGGCAGTCTGTGAGAGCACAGGGGACAGCCTTGGACAAAGCGGCCAGGGCAGGTGTATCCTCCAGCTGAGAGCCTGGACTGAGGGAGGGGCAGCTGTCCGCCTTCCCTCCCACTACCCCTTCACCGCATTATTCCATGCACAATGCTGTGCAGAGCCAGGAAGCAACTGTGTGGTGAAAAGATGTTGCTTTGGGAGTGGCACAACCTGGGTTGTGGATCTTGCTCTATTAGCTCTATGACCTTTAATCTGTTTTCACCTGTCTGGTCCTTGGTTTTCTCATCTGTAAAATGGGCATAACCAAATCATTTGGGATCATTCGAGGTAAGTGAGATAAGGCAACTAGAGCACCTAGGACAGTCCCTGTACCTGAGCAGCTGCTACTAAACGGAGCTATTAAATGAGTTCAGGTGACATGCTATGTGCAGCACAGCCTCAGGACCTGGCTTCTGCCTCTACGGACAGAAGCGTCCTCCCTCCCCTCCTGCCCAGTTAAAGGCTTCACCCAGCAGGGCAGTGAAACAGGGGAGAGGTGTGGGGCAGGGAAGGGGTGTAGGTGGGTGGAGTGTGGAGTGGGAGAACCACAGCCCCAGCCTGAGCGTCCTGGCCCAGGAGCCCACAGGGAAGCTTCGGTACCTCCTTCATCTCTGTCCCCAGGGCTGTGGCAGGGCTTGTACGCGGTAGGTACATCCCATTAGGCTCTTAGAGATGTCTGTGGAACTCGGCCACTTGGCCAAACTCCCAGATTTATGTCGTGTCTTCTCTGAAGCTGGGAGCACCCTCAAGGGAGGCAGAGTCCTGTAAGAGATGAGGCATCTGGACACGTGACATTAGAAGGCCTTGGTTGTGAGCAGGGCAGTGTGTGGGGTCTGAGGAGAGCATACATTTTGGGGGCCGAGCAGACCTGAGCAGGAGCTGAGACTGCCCTGGTCTGAGCCGTGCTGCCTTGGGCAAGTCACAGAGGCACCCTGAGCCTGGTGGGGTCACCTACAAATGCAGATGAAGACCCGCCTCACAATGCGTGCTCCAGGCCCGTGTGTGGGGACAGCCTGGTGCAAACTGTCGAGTGCTGGGGTAGGGGGTGCATTCCTCTTGCTGGAGCCTTTGCCACCTCACGAAAGGATTCAGGCAAGTCCCTAGAGGCAGCACTGGGCAAGGGGCGATGACTGAATCTTCCCAAGGGCACACTCACCAGGTAATGGGAAGCAGGAGGCGGAGCAGCAGCTCAGGTGAGCCTGGCTCGACTCCCAGGTCAGCCCTTTCCACGGTGTGGCTCTGGGAGGGTCACTTTGCTTCTCTGAGCCACAGTTTCCATATTGATAAAATTAGGATAGGGTGGGAGTCCCAGGCCTGCCTGTCTCCTGCAGCCGTTTTAGATGATCAAAATAAAACAAACAAAAATGAAAAAACAATGCAAAAGTATTATATGAAGAAGAAAGTCTTTAACAAACACTACCATGACAGGAAGAAAGCCAACCCCCTCGGCCCACGCAAGGAAGACCCAGATACTCTAGCCCAGGAGCAGGTGGGCTCCCGAGGAGGTGGTGCCCTGCAGACCCACAGAGCAAGGTGGCTTCAGACCCAGGGAGGCCAGATGGCTGCGTGGGGTGTGGGGAACTGCTGGGGGATGGGCACGGTGGCTCCATTCCTGATCCCAGCCTCGGCTCTTCTTTTCCAGGGCTGTTTCTGGGGTGGACGCTGACCCTGACTTGGTCCATGTGGAAGCCCAGGACCTCAGTGGAGGTAAGCCAGGCAGTGCACGGACACCAGGTATTCCTGAGTCACCTTGTGCCCGACACAGCTCAGCGGTGCCTGTGTTCAGTTGCTCTTCCCCAGTGACTGGCCCTACACAGCTGGCCTCACTGCGTCTCAAAGTGGCATGATTTTAAATGTGCTTGTTTTCCAGCTGGGGATGAATCGAAGTCAAGGAGCTCCACTCCAGTGGAAAAGTCTGTTAAGAGGGCGATTTGTTCTGGCCCCTGAGCATTAAGTGTTTCCCACTAACTCAGCCCCCAGCCCTACATGTGCTAAGTGTGGAGACAGTGGGGGGTGGGGCGGGCCCAGGCCTGCCCACCCGGATCCAGCCAGCTTCCTGCTGAGGGCTGTGCCTGCTGTGTGACAGGGGGTGCTCTAAGGAGGGCAGAGCAGCAGGGTCCCTGCAGAGACATCTCTGTGCAGCATCACCCAAGCCAGGATGTGTCCCCATTAGAACAGAAATGCAGGCATCAGCTCCCAGCCCTGCCGTCAGCCAACCTCAGGGCCCAGGGCCAGTCACCTCAGTCTCCTGGTCTGTGAGGTGGATAGTGACATTAAATGTGTGAATGTAGGGTCGTCACAGCCAAGCTTTCGGGGCAGGGTCAGTTGCTGGGTGTGCCCCCCCACCCCCTACCCCACCACCCTTGGGCAGGTATGGCCAGCATTATTACTGTTCTGTGTTGGTAACCAGGACAACAAAGCTCAGGGGCCGTCCAGGTTTGCCTGGGGTCACAAGGTCCCAGGCGGTGCCCCTCTCCCCACCCCTGCTGGGAATGCTGCTTCCTTTTGAAATTTCTTACCTTTGACCTCATGCACCCTGCCAGCCACCTCTGCTGGGCTCCCCCATCCCAGCTCTGCACACTCCCCAAGGCCTGGAGCTCCTTGAGTACCAGTGGGGGTCGCTGATCCCCAGTAAGTCTGCTGAATGAGTAAACACCTAGCCAGGTGCCCAAGTTGCCCCTGAGGAGCCCACTGGGCAAAATACTGCAAAATAACATGGGCGACAGATAGAAAGACTCTCTACCTGTGCCACACCACGCTGTCAGGGTTGGCTGTCTGCCCTTTCCAGAGCTTCAGCTGGCCCTGGCTCATGGGCACCTGCTGCCCACAGACCTTCTCAACTCCACGGCCACTAATTTCATCTAGGTGGCTCCTGCATGGCCATGTGGGAGTGTTTATAACACAGAAATTGGCAAGCACTCTCATCAAGGCTCCTATACCCGGCACACAGCCCGTCAGCCTGAGAGGTCGCCTTGGTGTGTTGTGTTGGCTGCTGGCTGTAGCCTAGAACACTGAGAGCCTGGCTATGGTGGGATGGATGAATGAGTGAGTGGTTGAGGGAATGAATTAATGAATGGGTGAGTGAGTGAATGAGTGAATAGGTGAGTGGGTGAGGGAATGATAGTGAGTGAGTGAGTGAGTGAGTGAATGAGTGATTGAGTGAATAAGTGAGTGAATGGGCAAATGAGTGAATGAGCAAGTAAGTGAGTGAGTGAATGAGTAAGTGAATGAGTGAGTGAGTGGGTGAGTGAATGAGTAAGTGAATGAGTGAGTGAGTG
>NW_022437025.1:5008298-5028430 GCF_009761245.1 Sapajus apella | reverse complement strand
GGTGAGTGGGTGAGTGAGTGGGTGGGTGGGTGGGTGAGTGGGTGAGTAGGTGGGTGAGTGAGTGGGTGAGTGGGTGAGTGAGTGGGTGGGTGGGTGGGTGAGTGGGTGAGTAGGTGGGTGAGTGAGTGAGTGGGTGAGTGGGTGAGTTAGTGGGTGGGTGGGTGGGTGAGTGAGTGGGTGAGTGGGTAGGTGAGTGGGTGAGTGGGTAGGTGAGTGGGTGAGTGAGTGGGTGAGTGGGTGGGTGGGTGAGTGGGTGGGTGGGTGAGTGAGTGGGTGAGTGGGTAGGTGAGTGGGTGAGTGAGTGGGTGAGTGGGTGAGTGGGTGGGTGAGTGGGTAGGTGGGTGGGTGATTGGGTGAGTGGGTGAGTGAGTACATGGTTGAGTGAGTGGGTGAGTGAATAAGTGAGTGAGGGAATGAGTGAGTGAGTGAGTGAATGAGTGAATGAGTGAGTGAGTGAATGAGTGAGTGAGTGAGTGAGTGAGTGAGTGAGAAACCTGAGGCTGAGTTTAGGGGTGGGCCTTTGTGGTTCCTAAACCCCTTCCCTTAACTGTTCTCCATGCTGCTGGGTCACCCAGGGCCAGGGGCAGGAGGAGGAAGGGGAGGAGGCGGCGGCGCCATTCCTGTGGTCCCTGCGGATGTGTCTTGCTCCTGGCTCACAAGCTGGAATGCAGGGCTTCCTGAGGCCTCCAGGCTCCAGCCCCTCCACATAAATGTGTCCCAGGGAAACAGAAGAATTTAAAAGAAATGAGCAGCTACCTGACAAAGCATGCATTCAATATTGCTCAACCATAAATAGGTGGAAAAGGGTAAAAACATTTGCTTAAAATTTGCAGGAAAGAACCCTCAATTACCCCCTGCCCCCAGCCCCGCTTAGGTGTGAGGGACTTCAGGAGGGTGCGGGGCCGTGCGTGTCTGGGCGCGGTGAGGTGCCCACCGTCGCCTGTGCTGACCCCTCCTGCAGGGGATGGCAGGCCCCAGAGCAGCACGAGCACCTTCCTGAGGGTGGCAAGAGCTTGTGTCAGGGCACGTGGCCCACAGTGAGTGAGGATGACACCCCCAGCCACAGGTGTCATCGCAGTGGCCTTTGGAACTCAAGCCCACAAAGGCCCGTCACAGTGGTACTGGAGAAGGATGGAGCCCAGCACACACGTCTCGGGCTGTCCGGGCCTCTGCTGCAGCCTGACTGCCTGGGCCGGCGCCTCTCTCCTGCAGGTTTTCGGTATGTTGCCTGCCCAATCCACAATTGCTCCGAGAAGACGCTGACGGCCCCGTTCGCAGGCCCCATTGACCAGGGCTCTCTGACCGTGCAGGACAATTACATCTTCTTCAAGGTGAGGCTGCTTCAGGGCTGCTGGAAATTGGCAAGAGGTGACGTGGTGGATGAGCCACTCGCGGCAAAAATGGAATCACTCAGAAAAGAGGCAATAAAATGGGTATTTCACTTTCAAGTGCTACTTCCCAGGTCACGGTGTCTGGCCATGGCTGTGGCTGCAGGCATCCACTAAACCCCCGCACACCTAGAACTGTGGCTGAGGGACGCTGGGGCTCCGCCTCCCTTCTGGCCACCATGAACCTCCCAGCCACTCGGGGTCCCCAGACCTAAACCCACTGAGCCCCACTTGGTTTTATCAGTGACTTTGGAACTGGCCAGCGCTGCTTCTGGTCACGGCTCTTGGCCACCAGGCACCGGCTGTCCACGCCCCTGTGACCAGGACCCTGCCGCCTGTGTCCTCAGGTCACGAGAGGACCCAGCCTCGCAGCCACTTGGTCCCAGCTAATTCAGAAACTCTAGCACACTATCGATCCATCCAGCTTTTCATCACCTGCATGGATGGGGAGCTCAGCACCCCCAGAACAGCCTGGCCCTCTGCTGAGTAGCCCCAGTCACTGGCCTGAGACAGTGTCTGCTTCGTCGGACTCCGATCCACTAGGTTCTGTTCTGCCCTCCCCATGTTCGGGACCCCATGAGACAAGTCCAATTTCCCCTGAGAAAACCCCTTGAGGGAATCTGCTGGGTGCCCTCTTCCCAGAAGGCCCTCAGTGCTCCCCAGCCTCCTCCTTGCCCTATCTCAGCCATGCTTGGTCACCCCAGCTCCTGACTCGACACTCAGTGTATGCCAAGGGCCACCATGGAGTTAGAGGCTGGAGCAGGTAGTGGGCATCCCAGCCCCTGCCATTTCAGCAGGCCAGGCAAGAGGCTGCTGCCACCACCGGCCCTGACCTCCAGCCCTGCCCAGTCTTCACTGCCCTCTGCTGAGCCCCAGCCCCTGACTTTTGATGCCCAGTCCATGCATTTGCTTGCACTGTTCCCTGTACTGTGCCTTGCTTCTCCGCTGGCTGATTCCCTCTCCTTCTCGAAGACTCAGTCATGTACCTCCTCCTCCAGGAAGTCTTCCCAGACTTCTGCCTCCAGTTCAGGCTCATTGGTGCCTCCTCTGAGGACCTCCAGCCTTGTGCCTTCCTCCATCACAGCCCAGGCCCCACTTTGTCATTCTGTGCCATTGACTCCTTTTGTTCCTATGCCTGACTCAGGCAAGCTGAGGCTGAGCTCTAGGTCTGAACCCAGCACCTATTTTCCTAGCTCCTAGCATTGCATTTCTGCAGATATCTACTAAGTACTGGAACGAAGACAAGGTCAGCTCTCTGGGCAACCATCTCCCATGGTGAGTGGTTTCTAAACATTAGACCGGCTGGCCTGTCAAAGCTCTGAAGCCTAAGACCCTTGGAGCTCACCTATGGCTGAGCAGGCTGGGTTATCACTCCGTGCAGCAAGGGGAAACATACAACCTGGGCGTCTCAGAGGGGTTAGAAGGGCCTGATTGCCAGGTGTGGGCCACAGGAGGTGATTTGAGGGGCCCTCGAGGAAGCCAGGCGTGACTCTGGATTGGGGGAAGTGAGGAGGTGAGGTCATGCCAGGATCGGGCGTCTCAGTGAATCTAGAGGGGGGGTGACTCGGGAGAGGCAGGAGACTCAGGGGAGGCAGGAGACTCGGGGGACGCTGGAGCTGGGCAGTGAAGCAGCAGCCTCGCATATCTCAGCCAAGGTGGGGTGTCTGTGCATCCTGGGGATTTGAACATTCACATCTGGTCTGTGTTCAGACCCAATTGCGAGGTGGTCTCATTCCACGCAAGGTCACAGAGTGAGCTTGTCTGGCGTTGGTGCTCGGCGATTGTTTGTGGGGGGCGAGAGAAGGCTGGGGACACCGGCTCCATCCGGTTTCTGTCCTGGTTTCCATCTTTCTCAGCAACTGCAGAGGAAAGCTCTCCCTACCCCAGCCCAGGCCTCCCCTGCTCTCTCCCTTCCTCCCTCCTTCCACTCTGGGCCTCAGAGGATCTGGGAGCCTGTGCTGGGACAGGAGAAACCTCAGCTCTTCCAGCCCCAACTCACCACCAAGGTAGCGGGGCTGGTGGCTCAGGAGGCTGCACCTCCTGTTCCGTGGCAGCGGGGATCCGTGGCCTCTGTGATCAGACACCTGAGAACAGTCCTGTCCCTATGCGCCTTTCCGTCTCTGGGAACAGACGCCCATGGCCACAGCTCATGGGGCTGATGGTTATGGGATCAAATGAGCTGCTCCGGGAAAAGCACTTGGGATGGTGCCGGCTTTGTTTGTCATGCCTCGGAGTTCAGTGGTGATCTTTCTTGACAAGCTCATCTCTGGGCTGTCTCCTTCTCCATCAGAACTTTCTCCACCTTGTTCCATAAGTTGGATGCAGAGAAACAAGGTGCTGAGAGTACATGGGGAAAGAGGTTAGTTCTGACTGAAGGAAGCAGAGGACAACTTCCCAGAGGAGGGATGCTAATGTGGGGCTTTGAAGGATGAATAGGAGTCTGCTCATTTCAAGCAGAACAGGTATAAGCGAAGTAAAAGGGCATTTTCACTTGCTGAATATAATATGTAGTTTTCCATTCATTAGAATCTGGCTGCAGAGGGAATCAAGCCTCTGAAAAATGTGTTTCTTCCCCTGGTTAGGCAACATCAGCAAACCGGACGAAATACTACGTTTCTTATCGTCGCAATGAGTTTGTCCTGATGAAGCTGCCGAAGTACGCATTGCCAAAGGTAAGGTGCTCCCCACGCTGCATGCCACCTGGCCCTGAGGCCGGACCCTAAGCCTATCCCGACTCGTGGGGCAAAAGACTCACACACAGGTGCCTGGTGGTCCCAGGTCAGGATGGACAGGAACAGTGTGGCCACAACTCCTCCAGCCCCTCGCCCTCACATCCTCCATTCCAGCCCGCCCAGCCCTTCCAGCCTCAGCTGTGCCCGGCCTCATCCTAGGCCTCTGCCAAGCTCTTCCCTCTTCCTCGTTCATCTTTGCCCAGAACTCTTGCACATGCGGTATTTCAGGAGAAGCATCACTTGCTAATGGCCCCCCCGGCGGGCCCAGGCCTCTGCTTTCTGGTCCTGTCCCACCGTTCTCCCTGCTGGTGCTCGGAGTGTAGGGACCGCTCCCTCCGGTGTCCCTCTCCTGTTCTCTGGCGTTGCTGGGCTGGGGATGACCTCTGCTGTACTCACCTCTGCATTCCGCCGCCTGGTGTGCTGCCTGCATATAGTAGGTGCTCTGTGAATGCTGTTGCCTTTCCCTTGCCCCGGAAGTCAAAGAAGGCGAGCCACGGGAGCTGCGGACTGCCCAGCTCTGCCCCTGCCTCAGGGCCTCTCTCCACCCTGTTAATACGTTATTCTCACGTAACAGAGGAGGTGATGGAAGTTCAGAGAGGCAGTAACCTGTCTGAGGTCACACAGCTAGCTAGAAACAAAGATCTCAAACCGAGGTGCAGGCGAGTCCACCCAGCCTCATGCCACACCTCGCTCCTGAGGACTTTGGGATGGTGCCTTCTAAAGATCTCTGTCCCACATGCGTCATTGAGAAACAGATGAGTCTTCCCTTCCTCCACACCTACTTACTGAGCCCCAAATATAAACCAGGACCTGTGCTAGGAAGCCGTGCCGCAGCTGTGAGTCAGAAGCTCCAGGCTCCTGCTCCTGTGGGCTTTGCCGCCGGGAACAGCAGAAGATCCGGTAGACAGACACATGCGTGAAATAACTGCAAGTTGTGCTTTGTGCTAAGAAGGGAGCAAGAAGCAGAGACAGAGAGCGATGGAGGTGTGTGTGTGAGTGTGTCTGTGTGTGTGAGTGTGTCTGTGCGTGTGTGGATGTGTGTGTGCTCGTGTGCTTGTGTGTGTGGCTGATTTAGGCCAAGCAGCTATGGGGGCCCCTCTGACGCTGGGAGTAGGAGGGACTCTATCTGAAGCCCCAGGGCAGCTCTGAGAAGAGCGAGGGAGAAAGTGGCTCAGGCGGAGGGCAGAGCCGGAGGTCTACCGTGGGGCAGAGAGCAGTGGGAGGTGCCAGCAGCTCCAGGCCCTCCCCGCCCAGGCCGTGGCTTGTTGTGAAGTGCGTGGGCACAGGAGCTCCCACGCTGGGCACCCTCAGACCTCTTCTGAGCCAGAAATGGGAAACGTCTAGGAGGCCATTCTTTAAAAACAAGAAAAAATAAAAACGGAAAAGGCAGAAAAGGAAAGAAGGAGCGAGTTTAATAGACTGAACTCAGGCTTGGCTGAGTATGTAAATTAAAAGCTAATGGTTTCACTTTAGGCAAAGGCAGCGGGTGTCCCTAGAGGGCGAGGGACCTTTTCAGCATCTGGAAAGCCTTTCCTAAGCCTTTGGGGGCTACGGCATTAGAAGTTTCTGTGCCCTGGGCTCTTTGTCCTGGTGTCGGGGGGAGGAAAGTGTGCCGCCCAGAATTAGGACCATATAGGAACCCTCTCTGCTCCCCTCTGGCATGGGGAGTCAATGGAGCCTACGGCTATAAGTCACGGCCTCTGTGACCTCAAGCGATGGCTCCCGGCCCTCTGCTCCCTGGACCTGCAGATGTGATGTCAGTGAGATCTGCAGGAAGCACCAGGCCGTGTCTCCCGCTGCTGACCCTTGACAGCAGGCATTGCACACTGGTCGTCTTCTTCCCCCATTCCCACGGAAATTGGAGGTCATTGAAAAGAATCAAGAGGCTCTCACAGCAGTGACAGACACACACCTGGCCTCATGTCACTAAGTTTCAAGGGAGGACCAGGGACCCATCCAGGGCAGGTGGCATGTGCTGCGACTGTCAGTGTCCTACCTGCAGGGACCGTGCACGGGACCCAGCGACCAGCAGCTGGAGATGATGGTCACTTCATCATCAAGAAGTGGGCAAACTGGGTTGCTGTCAGGAGCACGGGGCCCCCAGAGCCCCACAGGGTCTTCAAGACCACGTCTCCTCTTGCTGAGACCTTGGCCTGGCCAGCCTCTTCCTCTCCACCCAGGTCAGGACAGCAGCTCTCCCATTGTTTCCCGTCCACATATTGTAGAAGTGACGGATTGAATTTCCTCATCAGATGCTGTGGTTTTATGGTGAATTTGTGACTTGCCTGTTTTCTCTTGCCACAGAGTCAACCCCCTCCTACTTTTCTTTTTATATTTTTAATTGTTTAATTAACATTTTGAAAATAATAGACATTGGAGCAGGGAGGCTCACCCACAAACTTTTCACCCAGTTCATCTGGTCCATCCGGTATTCCCCCCCCACCGAGTTCTTGGTCTCCCCGCTTTCCTTAGCCATCTGCCAAAAGGCTTTTACGTAGCTGGATCACAAGGAGTCATGGGTCTCCAGTCTGCTTTCACAGGACACTGTAGCATGAGCCGGTTTCTTGAATGATACTCGATATTTACTTTAAATGACGGGAAGCTTTCTATTGAGGAGACGGTACCTTGTTGAGCTAAGCCAGACTCTCGTTGCTTGGACATTGGGGTTGCTTCCATTTTTTTAATAATTATAAACAGTGCTGCAACAAATCTATGTGTGCCTGCAGGTATTTCTTTTTAATTTTCTCAAGTTGAAGTCTAAGAAGAACTTCAAAACAAAAGATATAAATATTTGTGAAGCTTAGTTGCTTCCTAAAAGAGTTCCACCCTGTCACCAACGAAGTTGGAATAGATCAGCTTCGGTATAGCTTTGCCATTTTTTTTTCTATTTTTCTTCTACGTTAAAGGGTATAAATGCTACCAACGTGCTGTTTTAATTCACCTGTCTGTGAAAACTATACAGGGTGGGCCATTTTTCTATTTGTCAATATCCTTTGCATACTTATTTGTCATCATTTTGTTTTTAAAACATAGCTTCCCTAACAGAGGTGAATGATAGGCCGAAGCTGTAAACAGACAAAAGATAAGAAAAATCCAAATAACTACCAATTATTTGAAAGCATTCAGAAGAATGGGTAAATGCAAATTTAAAGTGAAATATTCCTGTATTTGCCATAAATGTATTTAAAGTTAAATAAAATTTCTAAACCATATGAATAAAGAAGGAGGTGACATCAGGTACGATGGCAGAACAGAAGCCCCGGGAATCCATCTCCCCACCTAGACGGCAACCGCACTGGCAGGACCCATCTGGTGTAACTGTTTTGGAATTCACAAGTCTATTTGAGAGCTTACAGTCTCCAGGGCAAGGTGTGGACGGCGTGTCAAAGTCGGTTTGGACAATGTCAGCTCTTAGCCTGGTAGAGGCTTCCCGGACCCCAGCCCCATGACAGGCAAATGTGCATGTGTCCCTGGAGCAGCGTGCCCAGAGCTTGAAGGAGCTGGAGGAGCACAGGGGTGCCATATGGACCTTGTCTTCCAAATACTGAGGATCTGTGCTCTGATGACTGACTGCTTCTGATGACAGACATGCAGACACCCAGACAGGCAGCCACTGTTGCAACCACCATGAGTTGAAACAGCTTCCAGGAGATCGAAAGAGTCACAGCCTGTTTTTCCTCTCTTTTATTTTTCTCCCTTTTCCCTTTTGGAAGCCAGACATTCAAAAGCAACTGGAAATTTGGGAGAATTTAGAAAATCACCATGCATGCCCAGGGACAAGCAGAGGCTCAGAAACGGCCTAGGAAGACATTTAGCTTACAAGTAAGGCTGATCCTTGGTAAAGAGATAGCCTACAACCATCAAAAATAAGAGCAAAACATGGCAAGCTCGATGGAAAGGGGGCAAGCTAATTTCCAGAGTTACCATATTATTAATGTTCAATATAATTGGACATTAGGCTCAACTGTCCAGCTTTTGACATAAAATAGTTACAAGGCATACCAAGAAACAGGAAAGTATGATGCATTGAAAGGAACAAAAATCAATTAACAGAAACCTTCCCTGAGAAAGACCAGAAGGCAGATCTACTAGACAAAGACTTTAATATGACTGTCTTAAAGAGGCTCAAAGAACTAAAAGGAAAAATAGAGAAAAGCAAGAAAATGATGGATGGACAAAGTGGAAACAGTAATAAAGAGATGGAAACAAAAACGGAACCAAAAGAAATTCTGGAGCTAAAAAGAACAAAAAGAAAAATTTACTGAAGGGATTTGAAAGCAGATTTGAAATGCAGAAGAAGGAATCTGGGAACTTAAAGATAAGACGATTAAAATTGTCAAGGCTGAGGAACAGAAAGAATAAAGATTGAAAGTGAACATAGTCTATGAAAGCTTTTGGGCATCATCAAGCACTCCAATATATGATTGTGGGAGTCCCAGAAGGAACAGAAGAGAGATAAAGGCAGAGAGACTATTTTTGAAGAAATAATGGCCCCAAACTCCCCCATTGATTTATATTGATGAAAGACATGAATATCAAAAAGTTCAACAAACTCTAAGAAAGATAAACACAAAGAGACCGACACCAAGACACACAACCAAATTGTCAAAAGACAGAAACTTTTTTTGTGTGTGTGGAGATGGAGTCTCGCTCTGTCACCCAGGCCAGGGTTCAGTGGCGCAATCTCAGCTCACTGCAACCCCCACCTCCTGGGTTCAAGTCATTCTCCTGCCTCAACCTCCTGAGTAGTTGGGATTACAGGTGCCTGCCACCACACCCAGCTAATTTTTTATTTTTAATAGAGACAGTGTTTCACCATGTTGGCTAGGCTGGTCTAGAACTCCTGACCTCAAGTGATCCACCTGCCTCAGCCTCCCAAAGTGCTGGGATTGCAGGCGTGATCCACCATGCCTGGCCAAAAGTCAGAAACTCTTAAGAGAGAATCTTGAAAGCAGCAAGAGAGAAATGACTTGTTACATATAAGCAATAATCAATATGATTATCAGCAGATGTCTCATCAGGAACCCTGGAGTTCAGCGGGCAGTGAGCGGATATATTCAAAGGGCTGAAAGAATTTGATGAAGGTGTTTGTTCATTAGACTGTTTCATGAATTTTATATAAACATCTATGGAGAAATTTCCCCTATTATGCCTATTAAAAATGTTTTTAAACCTTTCCAAAATTACTTATTTAAAATGCATTCATGACAACTAATGGAAGAATGCATCTATTTGCCATTATCATACAACGTAATAAACAATGCAATGTATATGTGTAGATACCTTTCTACCTGCTTGCCTCTCTAGTCCTCCTTTGCCTGACAGTCTCACTTCCTCATTCCTCAAGGAGGTGTTGAAAGTCCTGGATACCCCTCATATCCATCTGCCCCTTCATCTTAGATCAGCAGACCCCAGACTTTGGCTAGTACCTTGCTTCGCAGCTAAAAGACTGAATTTCCCATCTTCCTTTGCAACTAGGTGTGGTCATGCTTCTAAAGTCCAGCCAGTGGGATGCTAGCAGAACTGTCCTGTGAGGCTTTTCAGAGCCAGGCTTTCTTTCCTTCCTCCCTTCCACCACCCTGCTGCCTTGCACATTCACGCGATGGCTGGAGCTCTAGCATTCATCTCACACCCTGAGGACAAAGACTGCATCACAGCACAGGAAGTGGTGACTCAGAAGGAACCTCTGTCCCTGGTGACTTTTTAGAGCCTTGATACCAGATTGACTATTCTGGACTTCTTTTACAGAGGAGAGACTTGTTTAAGTCCTTTCTTTTTTTTTCCTGTTTCTGTTACTTACAAGCAAACCTAATTCTACCTCATAACAAATATTGGCAACCTTGGGGTTTCCTTCTGCGTTTTTCTCCAGGTCCTACACATATGTACAATCACGTATACTATATGTATATTTCGACGTGTCTCACATGCTTCATTTAAAAATCTCAAAATTGTCTCTGCCATCTTTTCTCAAAAAAAGAAGAAAGTAAATGCAATGTGAAGCAAAAATTACCTGTTATTTATAAACCCCTACTCGGCAGATATTTTTAAAGACCATTCTCAATATTGGCATACATAAAACTAAATCACTGCCCTCTCCTCCTGCTGGTGGGGAAGGAACTAACGTGAATGTTCAGGACAGCCATTTAACAACAGGTGACAAGAGCTTTCAGAACCTCGCAATGTGGCAGCTTGCCTTCTTGGGAGCTGATGGCAAGGAAATAAGCAGAGAGGCAGAGACGGGTGTGCGGAAACATTCATGACATGTCGCAGTGATGTTGAGAACACCGACGGTTTCCCAGCAGGGAAGCCTGTGTGAAGTACGGCCCATCCACAAAATGGAATATCATGCAGTGGTTAAGAGGGTGTTCATAGATCATTTTAATGGTGGGGGAAATGCTCTGCCTGCGGTGTAAAAGGGCAACGGTAAACTACACATCGAAGAACGTGTGCGTCACACTTGGGAGAAAGCCCAGAGACATTTGAAAGCACCGGTGTCAGGGGGCAGCGCTCCTGACCTCAGTCACTTTATACATATTTCTTTGTTTCCCAGATCGTGGAAAACTCTTACCCACTGCATTTACCCAGGTTATGTCAGCATTTACCCAGGGCCATAGGAGGCGCAATGTGACTTGCTGCGATCACTATAAATCCTGAATCCTGACAATGTGGTTGACACCAAGCCCCCCTGAGCTCAGTCCACCCCCCGACCCCTGCAGAAGTCTCACATTCGACCTGACAACCTGTCCGCACGGTCTAATTCCCTGCCACGGCCTGGGCTGGTGGACAAGCCTTCCCCTAGTCGGACAGCAGAATGACCGATGCCTGGATGACGGGGTGTATGTTCACCCAAGGTGCTGAGTGGGGAGGAAGGGGGAGCTGAGGTGAGGGGGGCAGAGCAGCCACGAGCCTGCTGCCTCTGGGCACCTCACATGCTTCCGTGGGCTCCGCATCTCCCATGGTCTCACTTTGCGCGTGGGGATGGTCAGGCCCTGGCACCCTGCCCCATCATCCTCCCCTGGTTTTGTGTGTTGGTTCCAGTCATTTCTGTGTGTCTAATTTCAGTCCACAGTCACGGGACTGCAGCCCTGCCGCTGTGGGGTCCTCCCTGCCCGTGAGCTGCTTGGTAGCTGCAAATAGCATCCCTCTCCTTTTCTGCAGAGCCCCTGGGGCTGCACAGCGCAGGGACCAGGAGGGCAGTGAGGGGAACGGGCCAGCCTCCGCAGTCAGGAGTCCAGCTCGGCCCTGAGCCACCTGCCAGGGCAGCTCTTCCTCACTCCCCACTGAAAACAGCTCCACTGCGCAGAATCGGGATTTGATCTGTTATTATACAGAAAAAAAAAAAAAATCCTTCCCTGGGCCCTCCCATCAGATGAGAAAATGTGAAGGGAGGCATCCCCAGAGCTTCCCAGCCACAGCCACGGGGTAGTCAGGAGGGGCGGCTCTGGAGGTGGGGCCGGCCGGGCCCTCCTCTGCCACCGTCCTTTGCCCCTGGACCTTGGCACTGTTCTCAGACTGCAAGAAAGTTCCAGAGTGAGAGAAGGCAAAGGAACAGAGGTGGGAGGGAAGCTGGTTATGGCTTCAAAATGGGCCTGTCCGGACCCCTTGACTCACGCCTCCCACACAGCATTTGGTGCTGGCTGGGCAAGAAAAGGAAGCAAGACACTAAGGCATTCCTGGTTTTCCTTTTTATTCGATTGGGTCTTGGCTGCTTTCTGAATTTAAAAACCTGGGACTGAACCCCAAGACCGCTGCCCTGAGTCCACTCCCAAGCTGCCAACACCCCTGCTTCCACGTGGAAACTGAGGCTGAGGACTTTGCCCTGGCTACCCTTTCAGCTTCTGAGACCACCTCGTGGGGTCCTGGTGGGGCTCCTTCTCTGCCTCCCCCTCCAGACTGTGGCCCCAGGGCTGAGGGCTGGCAGGGACTGGCACAGAGGGACCAGGAGGAAGGCCGGTGCATGTACAGGTGGGGATAGCATCCCCGGACAACGAAGCTTGAGTGGATGCACCCAGGGTCGCCTCCCCGCAGGCCACAGAGGACAGGGCCCCACCTGGCTCCCCACTGCACTCAGGGCCTTTCTAGGCATCCAGTGGCCAGAAAGTTGCTGGCATGGAGTGGGTGATTCCCAAATGTGTTTTGAATAAAGGAGGGACAGAGGCTCACCTGTTTCTGCAGATAGGAGGGGGAGGAGCTCCAGCCCTCGCCCCTGGAATCACGAACCATCTGGGGGTGCATGGAGGAAGAACTCCTCCTCCCCGTTTGGACGGATGGACAGACAGCCTGATATGGGACCAGGAGGAGGAAGAGGTATCCCCAGGCCACCCTCCTATAACCCGGCTTGGAGGCAACCCAATGCCATCCCCATTTTAGGGGTGGGAAAATGGAGGCTCAGGAAGGTGAGGGGTCTTGTCCAAAGCCACAGAGCCCAGAGCAGCCGAGACAGGAGGCAAATCTAGGCCAGGCTGGCTCCAAGAGAGCCCGAGCCCTTCCCCACCCTCACGGCCTGTGCACCCAGCTTCCCGCTCCCTCTCACGGTCCCCAGCCCGGCTCTTACCCTGCGCTCCCCGCACGTCCCTGCAGGATCTGCAGATCATCAGCACGGACGAGAGTCAGGTGTTCGTGGCGGTGCAGGAGTGGTACCAGGTGGACACCTACAACCTGTACCAGTCGGATCCGCGGGGCGTGCACTATGCGCTGGCGCTGGAGGATGTGCGCAGCTCAAGGCAGGCGGAGGAGAGCGTGCTCATCGACATCCTGGAGGTGGGTCCGCCCCTGGCCCCCCGTCCTCTCCCCCTACCTCCTTTTTCCCCTCCCCTCCGGCCTGTCTCTAACGCTGTTCCGGGTCTGCACACAGCTTCTGTAAAGAGCCGCACTCTTTGGGCTTTGCAGGGTGCTTTCAGAGGAAAAGAATTTCCTTCGTGAGGAAGTTCAAAATACAGTGATCATTGAGGGCACGTTTTTGTCATGAGAAGAATGGAATTCTTTGAGGGAAGAACATCTGACTGACCTGGGTCCAGCCAGTGTTCCCTGTCAACCCTTCACAAGCCCTCATCACATGTCCTGGGCTGGGGTCACCCCTGAGGACACTCAGGCTCTGAGATTCTCTATGGTGCCCCGTTTCTCTCTCTCTCTCCACCACAGCCTCTTCGTCTCCTGCTTCATCCCCCCCGTGTGTCTGAAGTCTGCCTCCCTCCCGCTCTCTCTGTCTCTGTCTCTCTCTCTCTCTCTCTCTCTGTCTCCCTGGAACCCAGCCCTCCACCCTCCCTCCTGCCACCCCTCTCAGCACATACGAAGCACTGCCCCGCCTCCTTGGTTGCCGTCTGAGATCTGATGGGAGCCTCCCTCACTGCCCTCCTGGGTCCTCCCTCGGCCTCCCACCTGAGCCTCCACTGACCCCAGAGAACGCCCCGGGCATTGCACCGCCATGGCTCCATTTCCACCTGGATTCCTGCAGTAGCCCTGCCCCAGCCCTGCTGCTCACAGGCTGTCTCCTTTGTTCCTAAAATGCCATGGCCAGCGAGGGGGGTCACTCGGCCCATGTACAGGTCAGAAAACTGAGGCTCAGAGAGGCAAACGACCTGCCCAGGTGGACCCAGACATAAGCAGGAAAACCAGGACCGGCCCAGGCCTGTCTGCTCTGAGCCTGCCACCCTCCTCTTGCCTGTGGGGACACCCCCAAGTGGCCCATGACGCACGCTGGGAGAGTGTCCTGTGGGTGGCCAATAGACCTGGGCAGACAATGGCATTGACAGGCTTGTGGGTGGGAGGTGCCAGGCCCAGCATTCATCACCAGCAGCAGCGGAACTGCGGTCCCCGGGACAGTCACGAATGGAATCACGTGTTTGCAATGATAACCCATTTGTCAGGATTTACCTCCCCAGCAGACGACGCAGAGGCAGCCTCACTGCTGAGAGCCCCCCGCAGGCGGCCCTCCTCCACCTGCTAGGCAGTGCCCACCCCACCTCTTGGTGTCCCCAAGGCCCCGTCCCTTGAGCCTCTAGGAGGGGACTGGGTCCGGCCCAGACCTGGCTCTGGAAGGCAGTGGGCGGGTGATGATGGGATGGAAAAGGTGCCAAGAACGGGATGGGGTGGGCTCCACGGCCGTCCTGTCCACAGGTGTCTATGATGCCCACACTACCGTATGCCATGCTCTGGGCCCTGCCCTCAGGACACAGACTGGATACGACATGCACCACCACTCCTCATGAAGCAGGAAGATGCCTCCCAGCCGGGGTTCTGAATGAGCGTGCTAGAGCCTGGGGACACAGCGCAGGGGCAGTTGGCCAGCCTGGGGCAGGAGTCAGGGAGCGCTTCCTGGAGGAGGCTGAACAGGAGTTAGCCAGGTGAGGAAGGAGCTCAGAGGCACACACAGAGGACTCAAGGCAAGAGGAAGAGAGGAGCCGAAAGAGGTTCACAGTGGCCGGTCCAAAGGTGGCACCCACCATCCACCAGCTGAGTGCCCTCCCAGGGGATGTCCCTTCTCTGAAAACCATCAAACATGGGGCACGGCTGGTGGTTATGAGCACAGCTCTGGAGCCTGACCGCCCGCGGTGCAGGCCCACGAACTTGGATGTATTTGCTGTGTGGCCAGAGGTGGGTTTCTTAACCACTCTTCTTCCCCATGTGCGACAGGGATGGTAGCAGTACCTTCCTCACGGGGCTGCTGTGAGGTTTAAGGCTGCCATTCCTATTAAACAGGCAGAGCAGCAGCTGCTTCCAATGGGCACTCACTTTGTTTTCTCCGCACTTGCCCTTTCTGGGATCAGGGATCATTCACGGGGGGCTGGCCCCTGAGTCTCACTGCACATGGCCAGTACTGCTGCTGTCATGGTTGTTGTGTGCCCAGCACAAATCCAGGAAAAAATGTTTGGTGCAGGCCACGCGGCCAGCTACTGCCTTGGAAGGCTGCGGGGGTCTCTCCCCCTGCAGGGCACAACCCGGGCTCCAGGTGAGACAGCAAACCTTTCCTGGATTCCTCTTGTGCTGGAGCTTGGGTTATGAATGGGGACTTAGGGGACATAGCCCTGTCCCCTGCCCCCAAGGAGTCCTGGCCACAGGCATCATAGTGGGCTGAATGGTGGCCCCAAAATAGGCATCGAAATGGTGGCCACATCCTCATCCCCACGCCCTGCCATGTGACCTTATTTGAAAAGGGATGTTTGCAGCGTAATGAAGTGACAGATCGAAGCAGAGATCATCTTGAATTATCCAGAGGAGGCTGTAAATGCAATCACAAGTGTCCTTGTCAGAGCCAGGAGAGGAGCCACAGGCACACAGACTGGCACCGTGGAGACAGAGGCAGAGACTGAGGCCACAGGCCAGGGAGGGCTGGAGGCGTGGGGCTGGAAGGGGCAGGAAGGATCCTTCCCTGGAACCTGCAGAGGGAACACAGCCCACCCATGCCTTGATTTTGGCCTCTGGCTTCCAAGAGAATGACTGAAAAGTCCCACAAGTTGTTTGAAGTCACACAACTTGTGGGACGTTTTCTAACAGATGCAGGAATGAATACAGCTGTGATATGGGAAGTTATGCAGAACCACAGCAAGATTCCAAACTGATGCTCGGCCAGCCAGACCCACCCGGGGGCCTCGGCCCGTATCTGGATCCACATTATTTATTGCTGAGCGTTTTCATGGAGCCCTAGGTTTCTGCAGGGTCTGCACTTGGTACCACATCTCACAAAGAAGCTGGACTCTGGGGCAGGGGCCCCATCTGTAGCCATCGAGTCGATTGCACAGGTGACAGAGTGATGCCAATGGGCAAGAAGGAGCTGGCTCCTCCCAGCCCCTGAGACTGTCAGCCCAGCAGGACCATTGCCGAAGCTTCCTCTGCAGAGAGGAGGGCTACCCCCTAGACCACAGCACCCTATGCAGATAACACAGGCAGCTGAACACCCTGTGCATGGATTTCCCACATGTATGGCACTCCCTGGAAATGCTGGGAGGATGCTCACAGTGCGAGCCACTTGGCTCCTAAAACTGCCTGTCTGTGTTGATAAGACCTGGTGGGTCCCAGGGAAAAGAGCCTGCCCCACCCCCCAACTCCCACATCCAATGAAAGCAGCCCTGAGTCTCTGAGAGCCAGCTCCAAGGGTAACCTAAACAAGCCACAGCCATCAGTGGGAGGCAAAAGATCTGTAACTACCACTCTGTGCCTTCCCCAACCTTGCACTTTGAAACAGATAACTTGTTTGCTAGTCTCCCAGCTCCACAGGTGGATTTTACCCAGAACTCACCCACATCTGGTTTAGTTGACTTACATAAGATTTGGAAATTTTGATCTGGTGACATTTAGATGAGACTTTTGACATTGAATTAATGCTGTAATGAGATGAGAACTTTGGAAACCTTGATGGGATGAATGTATTCTGCTTGAAGACTGAGGTGTGTCCTTGGGGGTCAGAGGAGGGACTGTGCTGGAGATGACAGTGCCCGCCTCAAAGATGGCCACATCCCCAGCCCCAGAACCTGCATGGTTGTTACCTTATGTGGCAGAGGAGGAGTGCGGTTGCGGATGGAATTAAGGCTGCTCATCAGCAGACGGGAAGATGACCTGGGTTATCTGGATGGGCCCGGTGTCAGCACACAGGTCCTTGACATGGGAAGAGGGAAGCAGGAGAGAAGTCAGAGAAGAAGTGGCAGTGGAAACACAGTCAGAGAGATGCAGTGTTGCTGGCTTTGAAGATGAAGGAAGGGGCCGTGAGCCAAGGAATGCCGGTGTCTCTAGAAGCTGGAAAAGGCAAGGAAAGGAACATTCCCCTGGAGCCTCCATAAAGGAATGTGATGGTACTGACACTTGACTGTAGCCACATGCCAGGCTTCTGCCCTCCAGAGCTGTAGGAGAATGCGTGTGTGTTGTCTGAAGCCACTGGGTTTGTGGCCGTCTGTGATGGCAGCCATAGGAAGCTCAGATCCCAGTCCACTGGTTTTATCATCATGGCTTCTGTTCTTCTCCACGTGAGGACCTGCTGGAGTTGTGAGAATTCAGTGAAGGGACACATACTAAGCTCATGCCTCGAACATGGAAGCACTTAAGAACTGTATGGCATTGCTATCCTACCTATAATCTTTGGCTATGGGCCTGTGGGAAGGTCGTGCCCCCTCTGAGCCTCAGTTTTCCATGGTGCAGGCTGCATATACAGGTGCAGAAACAGCTTCTGGCCTGGCACACAGGAGGCCTGGACAAGTGGTTGGCATTCTCATGCCTCTTCACACCACACTAGTGGGTCTTGATAAATATGAGTCAAAACCCTTCATGAAATAAGGAACTTGCAGGAAGACCCTCTCTGTGGGTGAACCACTCGGTTGAACTATGTGAAGTTGCCCATAATTGCACATCTCTTGTAGGTCAACTTATTAGCCACTCTTAGATATGTTTGGGTCACTGCCATGGGCCTTTTAGGAAATCTTGAGAAAGGGAATAGGTTAGCCCTGAGCAATGAAGGCAAGTGAGCCCTGTCCTGGGTGTTCTAGGGGAAGCATGGACCCGCCTGTCTTCATTCCTTGGCATTTTTGTATGGGGATTGAGCTGGGGAGTCCCCAGAGGCAATTCTATTGGTCCAGGACATGTGGTCCAATAGAAACTAGAGGTGTTGGGGGGATCTGAGCTCTGCCTCAGGACCTCTGAGGCAAGAATGGGGTGACTCTGAGGGACAGGAAGGTCAGGTGCCAGAACCCCTCTTACCATCTGACAGTTGGTGTCTGGACCTAGGAGAACAGCTCAGCACCATGAAGATCATTCAGGCTTCAGAGCTAGATGAAGCTAGCTTTCCACTAAAGCTGGGGCCAGAGTCTTGGATTCCTAGCCCCTCTAAACCTCACTCACCTCTAAAATGTGCCTCAGCTGCTGGTCATTTTGACTGTGAAATGAGGCCACATGTGCAGAATACTTAGCAAGGTGCTGGCGCATGGTGGACATGGTCATCAGAGCGCTCCAGCATAAGGTTATAGTCCTTTTCGTGTTTTTGTCCCAGGTCAGAGGGGTGAAAGGAGTCTTCCTGGCAAACCAAAAAATTGACGGGAAAGTGATGACGTTAATAACCTACAACAAGGGCCGTGACTGGGATTACCTGAGGCCACCCAGCATGGACATGAACGGAAAACCAACCAACTGCAAGCCTGTAAGTACCTCTGCTCACATCACACGCCTTCCATGGGGTGGACACAAGATATGACTTCAATAATCAAGAAGGTCAGAGGTGGTGATGTCTGAAAAGGACCATCTGAAACACATGAGCCACCTATTTATGATGGGCATGATGGAAAGGATCAAATGAAACTCCTTATTTTACAGAAAGGTTAATTGGAGGTCAGAGAAGGAAGTGTATCCGTTAGTTTTTGACACAGAATTGCTGTGCAATAAACCACACCAAAACAACAATCATTTATTCTCCAGATCTACAGGTGGGTTCCGCTGGGCGGCTCTGCTGATCTCAGCTGGGCTCAGCTCACCTTGGCTGGGCTCAGCTGGGTGGCTCTGCTGATCTTGGCTGGGCTCAGCTCACCTCAGCTGGGCTCAGCTGGGTGGCTCTGCTGACCTCGGCTGGGCTCAGCTCACCTCAGCTGGGCTCAGCTGGGTGGCTCTGCTGATCTTGGCTGGGCTTGCTCATATATCAGGGAATTGACTGATTTAGGCTTGTCTCTGCTCTGCCCATCTTGCATCCTTCTCCTGGAACCAGCTTAATTCTCATGGTGATACCAGAAGTTCAAGAGGGTAAACAGAAACAGGGAAGTACATTTCAAGCCTACTTATGGTACATCTGCTAAATCTTACTAGTCAATATCAAGGATCTGGGAGGTATACTCTGCCCATGGGTGTGAGGGCTGGAGAGCAGACACTTGCTTCTAATCTGCCATGGAAGGCAGTGTACCATCACACTGTCAGTAAGTGATGGGGTTGGGCCAGAGATCGGACATCATGAGCTTCAAAGCTGCTCCCACTATCCCCGGGGCACCTTTCCACATGAATTGAAGTGTAGACTGCCTGAGTCCTTGGTTGCCTAGAGTAGGGAGGGATCTCTCAAAGTAGCTGGGACTCTTGCCAGCGCTGGTGTGGCTAGCAAGGAACCAGGTGGTGCACAGGTCCATGCGGGTGAGGAAGGAGAGGCAGAGCTGTAAGGAGTAGGGCTCCTGGCTCAGGTGAGCACTCAGCTGCCAGGGACCAGTGAATACAAGAGAAGAAGAGGCTGAGTGGGCCAAGAGAGTCTGACTGGGTGTCCCACCCCGCTTCCAACACCCCTGTGAGACCTGGCCTCTCCTGGGGCCTCTGTCTTTGCATACCACAGGGAGATCACCACCACCAGCATCCCTGACCCTTCCTGGGTGTTGGGCAACTCAGGGTGGGAGGAGGGTCTAGTCTTGGAGCTGCACGGAGCTGCAGTCTTAGCTCCCTGACTGGCTGTGCGATCTTGGCTAAGTCAACCAGTGCCTCTGAGCCTCTATTGAAAAGGGAGGAAGATAATCAACATCCCTGTGGCATTGGGGTGAGGATGAGATGAAAGAATGCAGAGACCAGCCTATGCCTGGCACAGAGCAAACAGCAAGGAAGAGCCTTCCAAACAGCAAAGAGAGAGCTTCTCTTGCCTTCCAAGCTCTCTTTTTCCATGCTACGCCCAAGGCCTACAATGCCCTTTCCCTTTTCCTCATCCAGCAAACTCCTACTGACACCTGAAAACCCTACCCAAATGTTCCCTCCACTGAGGAGACTTCACTGGGCATAATCGCTTCTCTGTCTGTTTCCCACTGTCACCCATAAACCCTCTTAGAGACTGTACACTGGGGATACCTGAACCTACCCATCACTCTGCCTCAGTTTCCTCATGTGTAAAATGGAACAAAAGTACGTGTTTGACAGGGTTATATTCAGCAAATCTACATGAGCACTTGCTATGTGCCACGCACTGTTCTGCAGGTCCAGAGCACAGTAAACCAACAAAACAGAAGACATTCTGTCTCCTTGGGATTCCACCTGCCACACAGCAGGGCTCAGAAAATGGTGAGCCCCTCTCCCCCAC
>NW_022437025.1:4998027-5008288 GCF_009761245.1 Sapajus apella | reverse complement strand
CACACAGCAGGGCTCAGAAAATGGTGAGCCCCCTCTCCCCCACACGCACCAGCCCCAGTGTTGGCCCATGGGGGCCATGGTACTAAGAGGAGAGCACCCAGAGAGCCTGACCCCAGAGCCAGGGCAGGACTCTGTGGCCTCCAGGGTGGCCCCTTGCTCTAAGCTGAGGCTTGAGCTCTGACTCACGAGCCCTCACCTCTCAGGGGCCCGCTGCCCGCCTCTATTCAAGCCCCCTCCTGCTGGTAACACCTGTTGACCTGTGTGGAGAATTAATTACCTGCCCTTTGTAAAAATGCTTCCCAGAACAGAATTGCTTTGAAAGGGCTAATTTTTGTATCATCATCGGCAAAGTTAAGCCATATTAGTCTGCCAAAGCAAGTTTTTGCTAAGAATAGATTCTTGTCTGCGATTATGCAGCTCAGTGAGGAGATAACCTCAGTGAGATTTATGTCCTGGCCTTAAAATAATGAAATAGGAGCAAACTGGTGAGCATGTGGGCCCCAGGCTGGCATGTGGGAACCTGACTGGGCATGGAGGGAATGCAGAGCCAAGTGCACGGAGCCCACGTGGGCACAGCAGACATTGAATCACAGCCTCGCAGGCCAGGCACGGTGGCGCACACCTGTAATCCCCGCACTTTGGGAGACCAAGGCGGGCAGATCACCTGAGGTCTGGAGCTCGAGACCAGCCTGGTCAACATGAAGAAACCCCATCTCTACTAAAAATACAAAAATTAGCCAGGCATGGTGGCACATGCCTGTAATCCCAGCTACTTGGGAGTCTGAGACAGGAGAATCGCTTGAACATGGGAGGCGGAAATTGCGGTGAACTGAGATTGTGCCGCTGCCCTCCAGCCTGGCCAACAGAGCGAGACTCCATCTCAAAAAATCTATCTATCTATCTATCTATCTATCTATCTATCTATCTATCTGTCTGTCTGTCTGTCTGTTTATCCATCTATGTATTCTAATCTGCCATGGAAGCCAGTAGACCATCATACTGTCAGTAAGTGATGGAGTTGGGCCAAAGCTCAGACATCATGAGCTCCAAAGCTGGTTCCACTCTCCCAGCAGCATCCTTCTACATGAATTGAAGTGTAGACTGCCTGGGTCCTTGGTTGCCTGGAGTAGGGAGGGATCTCTCGAAGTAGCTGGGAGTCTTGCCAGCTCTGGTGTGGCTGGCAGGGATCTAGGTGGTGCACAGGCTCATCCTGTGTGTGTGGCCATGGCATCTCCAAGGGCGAAAGGGCAGGGGCAGGACAAGCTGGGCCACTCACAGGACCTCCTGACTGTGCTGCTCCAGCAGCCACACAGCCTCTCAATGAACGGGCAGACTGTACCTGAGGGCGTATTGCCCATAAAAGTGATGCCTGATCATTGCAGAATGCTTAGAAGAGACAGAAAAGAAATAAGATACAACTAGAATCACCCCATCCAGAAAAACAATAATTGGATGTTTTTGTTCTTTGCAATCTATTTGCTCACATACATGTCACGACGTCATCATTGAGATCCCACATGCGCGTGATTTTTCAGCGCTCTGTTTTTCTCTTAACTCTGGGTCATGAATCGTTGCCCAGGCCACCTGACCAGCTCCCTATCTGGGGATACCTCCTTCCAGCAATGGGGAAATAAAGGAGTGGCTTTATTTAATAACAGGAGTGGCATGATCAGATCTGTTTTAGGGTGACCCAGCTTCATTGGAAGATGGTTTTGAATCTGTTTACATCTTGAATTCAGCATAAACCTCATTCAGCGGGCAGCCCGTAGTCACTCTTCTGAGGTGTGAGGCTGCGGCAAGCACCAGGCGCCCAGGCGGCTGCTGCTGCAGCTCCCAGCCCTGGTCCATCTCATAGGCTTTGATGATTTTCTAGACACTTCTTTAGAGCACCCTCTGGCCCCTATGTGCCAAACGGGCAAACAAGAGAGAGTCCTGGGACAGCATGAGCCCCCAGCTTGGCCTCTGCCTCCAGCCTTGCAAGGACCCAGGCCCACCTCGGTCAACACTGGAGCATTCTGCACTGACTCCTAGGGCCACAGCCTCCCCCGGGGGTCTCCCGTCCTCATCCTGGCTGGCCTCGGAGGAAGCCCCGTCTCTGACCACATGCAGCTGAGGCAGGTCCTGGGGTTGCTGATGTGTGCTGGCCTGCCACCTGTGACGGGCATCCAAGTGCCCTGTGGGCGGGCCCCTCCAGGCCTGCTGGCATTGCCCTTCCTTTCACCTGGTGGCCCAGGCTCGCGTGGGAGTGCACGTGTCAGACACCAGCACAGCGCCTGCAGCTGCCCCAGGAGCATGGGGAGACAGCTGGCTGCCAGCAGTCCCCGAGGCAAATGCAAAGGGGCCACAGTGCTGCCTGTGGTGGGGTCACCAGGGCCTGCAGGGCCTAACTGGCCACCCCACAGGGAGCCCTGAGGAGAGTTCCACTTCTCTGGCCTGAGTGCCAGGCAACCAGGAGAGGCTACCAGTGGCGAGGGGTAGGGAGAGGGGTGGGGTTTGTGAAGCAGCACCCTCTAATTCAGCTCTGCCCACTGAGCACGCAGCAAGTGACCAGATGTGCCCAATTCATCAGGGGAATGGGAGAGGTAGGCGGAGTCCAGCCCATGAGCTCTGGCCCCTCCAGGCTCCACCTGGCCTTCCGGGAAACCTAGGACAGCAAAACATGGCCGAGCCATGTGGCCTCTGCTGGACACGCTGCTGTGAGGACTCCCATGCCACACCCCTGCTGAGCGCCTTCTCATTAGAGCTGCCTTCTGCAGCACGGAAGCCCAACCCTGCCTACCAAGATCACTGCAGCCTCCCTCCACGGCAAGCCACCTCTGACTTTCTGCCTGAGCAATCTGGGGAACAGGAGGACAGGACTGAAAGGTACCAGCAAGTGTATTAACTCGCAGGCCTGCTTTTCCATTGTAAGAAGTCAGAAGACTCTACTGCAGCGGGCACTGTCTTAACATCCCACAGGTTTTCAGTGGACCCGTGTGTCACTGTTCAATCCAGGTGTTTCTGGAACCCTTCGATGGCTCTCCAGGGGTGACACAGAGCCCAGGCTCCTGCCAGCTGGGACCTTGCGGGCTTCAGCTCGGGGCTCCCGGGTTCCCCTGGGGAAGGTCTGAGTCCCTCAGTCCTCTTCAGGATGTGCCTCTGCAATGGACGGGGGCCGCCTTTCCGCTGAATTTGCAACCTGTCTTCCCTCCTCTTGGTTTCTAATAGCTTTGTTGAGATCTCACTCACACACCACACAGTTCACCTTTCAAGTGCACAGCTCGGTGGCTTTTAGTATATTCACAGAGTTGTGCAGCCATCACCACTGTCCATTTTAGGACGTTTTCACCACCCAAAAAAGAAGTCCCAGCGCCTTAGCTGTCAACCTCCCTGTCCCCCATCAGCCTCCTGCCCCTGGAAACCACCCGTCTATTGCTGGCTCTGTACATTCCCTGCTCCGGGCACTGCTCATGGGTGAATGATACAGCATGCAGTACAACCAGGCCATCTGTGAACCCCCAGAGCAGACAAATACAGGCCGTCTGCCAACTGTGGCCACCACCTGGTCACATCTTATCCAAGTCAATATCCAGTTTCCTGAATGGTTCAACTTTTAACTTAGGGTCACCTGCGTGAAACGAAAGCAGTTCATGGGCTCGAAGAAATTGTTATGAAGATGGGGGATGAAGAGAGAGGACATCTCTGACGTGGATTTCAGTGGATGACACGATACCGCCGTGACCGTGAGATTCTGGAATGACCCCCACAGAGCGGGTCAGCAGGCCTCGCTGTCACTGGCTCCATTTTACAGATGAGGAAACTGAGGCCCAAGGCTGCCCAGAAAATTAGCCATGCCTCCTAAGTGACAATCTGGATGGTACCCAGTTCTAGGGTATTTCTAAGCTGGAAATTTTTAACAGAAAAAGAAATAATTTTAAGGCAGGAAATACAATGTTTACCATTCTTATAAGTGAACAATTGGGCAGTACCTTGCCCTGGGGAAGGGCTGGACCCCAGAGCTGTGCCATATTAATACAATAATCCCGAGAAGCAGAGGTGACTGCCCTGTCTCAGAAGAAAGAAAGGCACAGAGAGGCTAAGCATTTTTCCTAGGGCCACACTGCCATTTAGAGGAGGTATGAGGAGTCAAGCCCTGGCCTTTCTGTGACCAGCCTGAGGACTACCCTGCCTCGCTTCACCCCGTGGAGCTCCTGGAATTGGGGAAATTAGGGAGGCTGAGCCCAGAGTCAGTACCCCTCAAACCCTTTTGGCATCTGCTGGTTCAGTGGGGTCTCTGTTGGTGCACCTATGTCACCAAGGAAGGCTCAGCCTGCCAGACCTCTGAGAACCAGTAGCTTCAGGCTCCAGAGGGAGGTCAGGAGAAACGGGGTCTCCAGAGCCAGCCCCCTGGAACTCTTGCACACTTAACCCACCCCTCTGTATCTCAAAGTGGGAGGGTCTTATGAGGTGACCCCAGCTGTCCGCTGATGCCAGGGATGCTGTGGTCACATAAGAGGTTCCCAGTAAAGGTTCTGGGTAGGTGAATGAATGAGTATGAACTTGGGCTGTGCAGCCTCCGGGGATCACATCCCATGGCCCAGCACTGCACACAGGAGCCATGTTGGGGGACCCACCTGCCAAGACCCATGCCCAAGAGCCCTCAGTGGGAGAAGCCCCAGCAGCTGCGTCTATGAGCAGAGGCACCACATCCAGAGGTTGCAGGGGTCCCTAATCTAGACCAGAGAACCAAGGGATCACCCTGGGTGCCTCACCACACCCAGATGCCGTGGTGGGTCTGTAATCTAGACCAGGGAGTCAATGGGTCCTCCTGGGGTGTCTCTCTGCACCAGATGCTGCGGAGGTCCCTAACCCAGACCAGGGAACCAACAGATCCTTTCGAGTGCCTCACTGGTGCCTGCTTCCACCTCCCAAGCTATTAGCACAGCACCTACTGAAGCGGCCCCCGTCCTTCCCACCCTTTGCCTACAGGTAGCCTCAGACCTGCTTCCCATCCTCCCTCCACTCCTCCAAGGCACTCCTGGCCCAGCCTTCTCTCCCAAAAAGCCACAGGGGCAGATTTGCCATCAGGCTTAGTGTTCCTATGGATGCTCCTACCCACATGCTGACAGTTGCTTCCTTTCTCTTCCTTGCAGCCAGACTGCCACCTGCACCTGCACCTGCGCTGGGCAGACAACCCCTATGTATCGGGCACTGTGCACACCAAGGACACCGCCCCAGGCCTCATCATGGGTGCAGGTAGGTGGCTGCCATCACAGGTGGCTGGCAGGTGCTGTTACAGTCCAGAAGTACCTCCAGTCTCAAGGGTAATAATGGATGGTCATGGACCTGAGGCCGTACTCAGTACCACTGCATCTGCAGGAAGCTTAGCTCTCATGGCAAATTCTGAGAGGTGAGTGCATGGCCCAGGGTGGGCATATGATATATGTTGGCTGAATGGAAAGATGAATAGATGGAAGAGTGGATCAATGGATGGATGGATAGATGAACTGATAAATGATAGCTAATGGATGGGTGGATGGTAGATGAATGATGGCTGGATGGATGATGGATAGATGGTGGATGGATGGATGGATGAATGGATGATGCATGACAGGTGGATGATGGTGGATGGGTGATGGATGGGTGGGTGGGTGGATGGATGAGTGGGTGGATGGATGAGTGGGTGGGTGGATGATGGATAGATGGTGGATGATGGATAGATGGATTGATGGATGGATGAATGGATGGATGGTTGGATGGATGGATGATGCATGACAGGTGGATGATGTAGGATGGGTGATGGATGGGTGGGTGGGTGGGTGGAGGAGTGGGTGGTTGGATGGTGGATAGATGATGAATGGATGGATGGACAATGAGTGAATGGTAAATGGACAGATAAATAGATGTGTGGGTGGGTCAATGGATGGATGATTTGTAACATAGTTGATATTTATTGGCCTCTGAAGAAAGTTCTAGTTTAGTAGGAGAGAAAGACAAGTATACAACTAGCACTTTTTTAAAAAACCAAAACTATAATTTTTGTGTTTGTCTCTTCCACTAAATTAGAGCCTCCGATAATCGTGGTGTACTAATCAAATAATACCATAAAATGAGCTTGATTGTTTTAGAAGAGCCATTCAAAATACAAAGTAGAGCCACCTGTCTGAGGTCCCTTGGCTGGTGTGTGGAAGAGCCAGGCAAGAGTTTGCACATGGGGTCTGTGACAGTCAGAGAGGCAGCGTCTCCTGCAGACATTGAACGCAGAGGCACAGCTCTAGAGCTCACACTTCCTGAACCCAGGACCCCATCCCTCCATTTCCCCAGCACCATCTCTCACACAGAGGGGGTGGCCTTGTGGCCAATGGCCAAGGACCATATGGATGTGGACCCAGACACTGAGCTGGATACCGCATCTGACCCTTCACCGTATCCCAGCAACAAGCTGGGGCCTGGCCCAGGGTGGGCCCTCCAAGGCCGTGAATGAGTGAGTGAAGGAACAAGTGAATTGAGTGGCCATGTTGTGATGGCAGAAATGGCCTTCTGGGTGGAAGGGAGAGCATGGGGACTACAAAGGACCAGACCAGAGTGCAGGGAGAGGCTGGAGGTGAAGCCTGCATGCAGGGCTGGATCTGATGGTGGAGACTTGGCCTGTCTGGGGAGGCTGGGGCTTTGCCATGGGGAGGTGACAGCTGGGAAGAGAGGAATTGAGAACAAAACCTTCAGCTTCTGCAGTTCCTCTGTGCAGTCTACATGCCCGAGGTCCCAGGCAGTGACAGCGCATCTGGACAGCCTCTGTCTGCTCCCACAGTGATCAATGAAAATACAACCCATCAGCATCAGTGTCAAGCTGCTCACTGCCTATCAGCTTCCATGCACAGACAGGCTCGCCACCCATGTTAGATGCCCCTAGTCCTATGGGATTCTCAGTGACGGGGCATTTAAAATGTACCACCTTGATTGCCTGAAACCCCAAATTCTTGACCAAAATACAAAAGATGTAACTTCCAATGTTTCCACTGCTCAAAGGCCCCGAGAGCCCGGAATGAGTGTCCCGGTCCCTCAGCGTCAACCAGCGCATCCCTGAATTGTGCGGGAGTCACACAGCGCACCGAGAGCGGCCCCCTCGCTCTGTGCGTGTGTCCGTCACAGCCTCCCCCCACCCCGCCTGCCTCCCACTGTCCCTACAAGGGTGGGAGGCTACACTCCTGTTTTATTCTGCTTCCCTTCAGTCTTGTCCGGGGCCTTCCTGGAAGGTGGAGTCAGCCGTGCAGGGTGGGCCGATTGATGCGTCAGTTGTTCCCATCCCCCTCTCCAGTCCTGAGCACCTGCTGGGAGCAGGAGGAGAAGGCACGTGGGTGAGCTTCACACCTGCTGGCCCGACAGGGCTGCCTGCCCTGGCACAGGTCTCAAGGCCATGTGGCTGCACCGCTGGAGGCAAGGCGGCTCAAGGTGATGGCTACCAGTTTCCACGGGGTCATTCCTCTGCCTGCCCCGTCATTCATTCCTGAATTCCATCCCGGAGGAGGCAGATAAGAGGGAAAAGCCCCAGGCTTCACGCCTCCCAGCTTTAGGACTTTGGGATTTCACTGCACTTCTCTGAGGCTCAGTTTCCTCATCTGCAAAATGAGAGGACAGAACCTCCGCTGTCAGGATGAGACGAGGTAAGGCAGGAACCCTCCGAGGCAGGTGTGCTCTGCCAGGCTGTCCTCTCATCTGAGGGGACGCTGGACACCCACCCCCATGCCAGTCATGGCACCAGGTGCTGGAAATGAGGGAGATGAGACTCAGCCACTCAGGTACACAGAGGCACAAAGGGACGGTGACCACAGGGCCAGACGCGTCCTGACGCCAAGTTCCTACAAGATGGTCCAGAGGGACATAGGGTGTGGGCACTTGATTCTGCCCTGAGGTTTGGGCGGAGCCTGCTGGGCAAATGGGCATCTGCCAAGCCAACCCACAGGGAGGGCACCGCATGTGCAGGGTGGAGGTCAGGGAGTGCAGCTCTGGGGTCTTGGCTGGAGTAGATGCATTCCAGTCTCTGGGGCCTGTCCTCAGGTCCAGCCTGCAGAGGCCAGACTGCAGAGGGACCCAGAAAGGGGAGCTGTGGCTCCAAGTATTAATAGAAGGGGATGGATTTGAGAAGAAATGACAGAAACTTGGCTTCTAACCCCCCTGGTAGAGAATCAGCCACACTGAACCCAGAAATCAATCCAGCCATGGCTAAGGGTGCTGGTGGAGGGTTCTTCCCAACTGGGTGTGTCGCAGGACTGAAGGGCTGGCTCCTCTCCGAGTGCACCTACGCTGGAGCAAATGGCTCTGAAGGAGACCTCATCTTCATCCTTTCAATAAACTAGGCTAGGAATCCTCACGATGAGTTAAACCCTGTGAGGTCAATGCTTCCTGCTCCATACCTTCAGGGTTCCCAGCCTGCCAGTTTTCCCGGGCCCTGTACAGCCGGTGGCCAGCTGCTTCCCACTGACCCCTTGCCAAGGCTGCTCTCCACGCCCAGGGCAGACCCTGTACTGGCCGGGTTCCTGTTCTGGCACATGTGCTTCCCCTACAAAGCCAAACAGTGCCAAGTGGGTGCCACCCCCCACCTGCTCCTCAGATGCCGTGGGTGACCCAGGTGGTGACGGAGCCCGCCCCCTGCACTGCCCTTTGCCCCATGCTGGTCATTGGTCTGGTCCCAGCTGATTGACCAGACATGAGTCCTCAGGACCTGACACAGAGCAGAGGCCGGCAAACACTTCTCTGTCCCTAGCCCCGCAGAGGCAATGGTGGCATTTAGCCAAGGAAACCTTGAGGGGCCGTTTTGAGGCTGGGAGCACTGCAACCTGCCTTGTGCTGGCTTGGCTCAGGGAACGGAGCCTCAGAGCCATATGCAGCCCCAGCCCTCCCCGGCACAGTGCCTTTTGTGGTGACTTGGCCAGTCAGGGGCTCATCAATATCAAGACATGTCTAGATGTGTGGGCAAGAAGCCCTTGGCCTGGCTGAGGGGCCTGGGTGAGGTTGGGAGCTGACCTAAGCCCCCCCAGACCTGTGGATGCTCACCGGGCCCCTCTGGATCACGGGCAGCACCATGGGGCAGCCCGCTCACAGGGCCCTGGCTGTGTCTTGGTCATTGCTGGTGCTCCCTCTGCTCTTGCAGCCCTTAGTATCTGCCCCACAGTCCTCCTTGGTGAAGTGTGGGTGGGGTAGATTTTGGTATGTTGCTTTGCTCTGTTTTCTGGCTGCAGGGGCAGAGGAAGGATGGAGAGGAGGCACACCTTCATTCAGTGAGCACTGACTCCTACCAGACTCTGCTGGCACCAAGGAAGGGCAGGGGTCCTGGACCTGGGGGAAGGAGGCCCAAGGAGACATGAGAACACCGGGCAGGGATACAGCAGGGAGGCTTCTCCCCTCGTCACCTCCCCCAACCAGGGACCTCAGTTTGCCATCCGTAAAATGAGGGTGTCAGCCTCTGCTCCCTGCAGGCCCTTCCACTCTGACAGCCTGCGATGTGTTCCGGGAGTCCCTCCTTCCTTCCCCTGAGACTGTTAGGTGACTGGCAGCCTGACAGCTTTGGTAGACAGAGCAAGGAAAACAGATTGCGTTCCTTAAAAGACAGACGTGTGCACGATTGAAATTACAAACTGCAAATTGGCCCGCTCAGTGTGCTGACATGGCGACACTCGCTGCCCGGCCCCAAATGTGATGTGTATGTCCCGGAGCGGCGGCTGGCATCTGGGAGAGCAGAATGATAAAAGGCACCCCTATTTCTCTCCTCCCTGCTGCTCATTCCCTTCATTCATTCTCCTCACTCACTTCATTCATTCAGCAGCCATTGCTCAGCTCCTTTTGTTTGCCAGGCACCACACCACACAGGAGAAGGGACAGGTCCAACGGTACCCAGATTCCACACCTGCCCCTCTGCCCCACCCACCCATCTGTCTTGCATCTGCCCAGGTCCATGCCTCTGCCCGGGCTGCTCCCTCTTCTTTGGACACCCTGTTGCCTTTCCCTAAGCCAGCCCTGGTCAGCTCTTTCCTGCTTGAGCCTCTCCTTGAGGCTCTCCTTATGGGCCCACTGTCCTGGCTCTGTATGCACCTGCACGGCCACCCTCTTCTGCTAGATTCAGAGCCCTCAGGGAGCAGGGGCCACGGCTCATTCAGTGCAGGCTCCCCTGAGCTCAGTACAGGACTGTGCAGAGAGCAGACACTCAGCAAGTGCCATTGAATATATGCAGGAAGGAGGGAGTGGTGGAGCTGAGAAAGAGGTGGTGAGTAGATAGAGGGATGACTGG